>NW_012267296.1:7459605-7525573 GCF_000151885.1 Dipodomys ordii
GTTTGAAATTTGGTATTAACAATCCTCCAGCACTGTTCTTTCTGTTAAGGATCATTTTTGCTATTCGGGGTCTGTTATTGTTTCATAGGAATTTTTAAATTGCTTCTTCTATTTCCTTGAAGAATGAGGTTGGAATATTGATAGGTATCTTATTGAATTTGTAGATAGCCTTGGGAAGTATTGTCATTTTTTGCGATGTTGATCCTTCCAATCCAGGAGCATGGGGTTTTTCCACTTTCTAAGTTCTGCTTTGATTTCCTTCTTCAGGTTTTTAAATTTTCATCATAGAGGTCCTTCACTTCTTTAGTTTAGTTAATTTCTAGGTATTTTGTTTTTATGGGGCTATTACAAAAAGGAGTTGTTTGCCTGATTTCCATTGTGCTCTTTACATTGTTGGCATACAGAAAAGCCACTGATTTTTGAGGGTTAATTTTATACCCTGCTACTTTGCCAAAGTTGTGAATCAGCTTGAGTAATTTGGGTGTGGAAACCGTGGGATTCTTTAAATACAAGATCATGTCATCTGCAAAGAGGGAGAGTTTTACTTCATCTTTCCCTATTTAGATCCCTTTTATGTTTGCACCTTGTCTTATTGCTCTAGCTAGGCATTCTAATACTAAATTGAAGTGGAGAGAGTGGACATCCTTGTCTCATTCCTGAGTTTAGAAGAAATGGCTTTAATTTTTCACCATTGAGTATAATGCTGGCTGTTGGTTTGTCATATACAACCTTTATTGTATTAAGGAATGTTCCATGGATTCCTAATTTTTCCAGAGCCTTCATTATAAAGGGGTGTTGAATCTTGTCAAATGCTTTTTCTACATCTATTGAGATAACCATGTGGTTCTTATCTTTGCTCCTGTTGATGTAATGAATTATAATAATTGATTTGCGTATATTGAATCAGCTTTGCATCCCTGTAATGAATCTTGTTTGATAGTGGTTTATGATTTTTTGTATGCATTGTTGAAGTCAATTGGCCAAAATCTTACTGAGAACTTTTGCATCGATGTTCATCAAAGAAATGGGTCTATAGTTCTCTTTCTTTGATGAGTCCCTGCCTGGTTTGGGGATGAGGGTTATGATGGCTTCATAGAAAGAGTTCAGTAGTGAACTTTCTCTTTCAATTTCATTGAAGCACCTCCCCATTCTTTTGGAAGAGTTTGAGAAGGATTTCTTTTTATTCTTCTTTAAATATCTGGTAGATTTCACCAGTGATGCCATCTGTTCTGGGCTTTCTTTATTGGGAAGTTTTAATGACTGATTCAATCCCCTTACTAGTTATAATTCCATTGCTTTTGAGTTACTGTTGATAGATTATTCATTTCCTACATATTGCCCAATGTGTTGGTATACAAATGCTCATAGTGGTATTTTGTAATTATTTTTTCTATATATTAAACAGTACTTATATTCTTTCACCTCTGATTTGATAACTTGAGTCTCTGTCTCCATCTTTGTGCATGTTTGTGAGTGAGGCAAAAGGTGCCTTGATGTTATTTATCTTTCATTCTTCCTGAAGATATGGAGGAATAAAGATAAGTTGTTGATTGTAAAATCATTTTTCCTTTTATTGCCTTCACTTATAGTGATAAATTTCCTTCTAAGCATCTTTCACTGCATCCTACAAGTTTTTTGCCTTTGTTAAAAGGATCTTCACTATCTTGACATCAGAAAGAAATGCTTATATTGTCTTTGACAAGGTTATTCTTTTTCCTCTTACAAGTAGATATTTTAGTGTGGTATGAGTCAGAGTTTGGCTGTTTTTCCCCAATTGATATCTCATGCCTCAGAAATATTTCTGAATAGACACTAATATGTAGCCACTTCTGTCATGGATGCCATTTCCATGAAATTATACAACTGTTTCTGTATTCTATTCTTCTGGTTTATGTATCAATGCAGGCACAATTACTACTCTAGGTTTTAGTTACCAAAATTTTAAAATAGATTGTGATGACTGGCAGAACAATGTCTTCCATTTCTTCTTCAAAATGTCTTCACTATTCCTGTCCACCTTTACTACCATGGAGCATTCAAAAATCAGCTTCTTAATTTCCTAAAAGCATGAAAAAAATTCTATAACTACATTGCATTTTTAGACCAATTCAAAAAGAAATGATACATTTAAATTAATGTTTTTCAGTATTTAGACATAATAAATTAGTATTTTGCATTTTAATGTCTCAAAAACATAACTTTTCCAGCAAAAGGAGGGCTTACATATTTTACATTAGATTTATTCCTTGTGAGAGTGTGTGTGTGTTTGTGTGTGTGTGTGTGTGCTGATACTTGGTGTTTAACTCATGGCTTGGTGCTCTTTTTTTTCATAAGGCTGGTGCCTTTTCACTTTAGGTTAGCTCTCTAGCACTTGAGTTACATCTCCCCCTCCAGGTTTTGTTGGTTAATTGGTTATTAGTGTCATGGACTTTCCTGCTTAGGCTGTCTTTGAACTATTACCCATCAGATCTAGCCTTTTGAGTAGCTAGGATAACAGGAATGTTCTGTAGATGCTCCGAAGATTTATTCTTGTATGTGTATATGATTGTATGTTGTGTGGTTGTGTGTATGCAAAGACATTTTAACATTAATTCCAGTATTTGGTGTTGCTATATAAAATAATCATAGGGTTTTTTGTTTTGATATTTTTTTTTGTTGTCGTGGGACTTGAACTCTGGGCTTGGGTGCTGTCCCTGCACTCTTCTACTCAAGGCAAGCATTCTACCACTTGAGCCACAGCGCTACTTTCAGTTTTCTAGTTGTTCATTGGAGATAAGAGACTCACAGAGTTAATAGGAGATGAATCTCATGGGAACCTCCCTGACCGGGCTGACTTTGAATCATGATCCTCAGATCTCAGCTTCCTGATTAGCTAAGATTACAGGCGTAGGCCACTTTATACTAAGGTTATTTATTAATTCTAATACTTTATTTGTTGATTTTGACTGAAAAGCTCAGGTCTTTTTCCCCCCCTTAAGGACTATGCACTGAAACTCCACAGAGTACCATCATCAAGAACACAAACTACAAGTATTTGGGGAAATCTAGTCCTTTATACACTGTGTAAATATATAACTATTATGAAAATAAATCTGGAAGTTCTTCCAAACAGTAAAAATAGACCTACATATTTTGCTACTATACCATGCTTGGGAACTTTTAACTAAAGGATTGGAAGACAGGATAAATACAGACACTTACACACACATGTTTAACACAGTATATAGTGCTATTTACAACAGTCAAACTGAGAGTGAAAAACATATTGTGGACTATTAACACAATCAAGTATTATTCACTTATAGAGAATGAAATTATGTAATTAGCAAGAAGATGGAAGTGTTCAGGAAAGTGAAAGTTATATGTAAAATAGTCAAAATATTTAAAATATGTATGTGTTTATACAATAATTGTATATATATATATACACACATTCACACAATAATTGTAATTTTCATGCTTTGGGGGAGGCTAAAGCCACATAGGAGAGGGAAAGTTTATGATGAGGGAGAGTAAGTTTAGAAAACATTGTTTGTACATAAGAAGATGACATAAAGAAACCCACTGAAAACTCTTGAAAAATAGGGGCAACTGAAGCTGAGAAAAGAGCAATGGAGGGGGATAATCTTATCATAATGCAATACACACACACACACACACACACACACACACATATATATATGAAATATAGTGAAATCCCTCTGTACAGTGAATATGAATATGAACTAGTGAAAAAAATAAAGGGTTACATATATTAGAGGAAAATACTGGAAGGAGACTTTCAATCCAGAACTTGACCAGTGTTGTAGTTTCTTCCAATCACGATTTACTTAGAAAACTACAAGTGGAAGAGGTGCCTTAGCTAGAGTTTTTTCCATTTGGTTTCCAAAGCTAACATGGTATTTTTTTTAGAATAAATTGTTATACAAGAGTATTTATTCTGATTTTTTATTGGAAATATTGTATCTGAACTATGAATCATCTTATTCACATTTCTGTTTACTTCTTTAGTAATACTTGTATTATAAGTAAATGAAATGGATTTGTTCATTTGTCAATATTTGTCTTGTGTATATTGAGGCTATGCCATTAGATGCATAACATTGGGGCTTTTTTCACATTATCTTAGAATATTATCACTATACATTGGCTTTTTATCCACTGTAATATTTTAATAACATTGAAGTCTAATTTTTATTGCATAGCTATGCTACTTTAATTGAATAGACTAATTTTTAAAATAACAATAACTGCTGAACAGCATAGGTCAAGTGATGAGTACTTGCCTAGAATTCACAATATCATTGGATCAATCCCCAGTACTGAAAAATATGTCACTAAAGTAAGTAATAAAATTTAAATAAATGATAAAATGCTATTTGGGGGGCTTTCCCATTCCTGGTATTTATTTTTTTAGTTGGAAGTTTAAAATTGATTTTATTTTTTGTTGGTTGTGGGGCTTGAACTTAAGTGAGCTCTTGTGTTCAAGGGTCATGATCTACCACTTTGAACCACAGCTCAACTTACAGTTTTCTTGTGATAAATGGGTGATAAGAGTCTCATGGTCTTTCCTTCACTGGGCTGGCTTCAAAATGTCATCTTCAGATCTCAGTTTCCTGAGAGCTAGGATTACATGTATGAACCACTGATGGCTGGTTAAAATTGAATATTTTTATAATGTACAACACATTGGTTTCAAACATGTGAACACTATGGTGTGGCTAAATCTAGTTAATTAATTCATCTGTTACCTCACTTTTTGTGGTGAGAAAGCAACTATTCCTTAGCAATTTTTAGGAATACAATACCATACTTATTCTTCCATTCTCACTTAAAATTTAAATTATTTAAACAACTCCCAAACTGCATCTCCCAAATTCTGATAACAAGCATGAAATTCCTTACTCTTATTAGTTTGCCATTTTAAGACTCTACATATAAGCAAAATTATGCAGTATTTGTTTGTATTGCTGGATAATTATAGTAAAAATGTCTTTCAAATATATCTTATTTTGTCCCAACTGAAAAATTTCTGTGCTCTCTGTCCATTATTTCTGTAAAACTTAGTCCATTTTTAAGAAAAAATATTGTTTAAAAAAGTTGAATACTACAGAAAAGGATGATTATTGTTTGACCTCCTAAACTTTTGCTTAGATTTACCCATATATTTTCTAGCTTTTCATTATTTTTGAGTGTTGTTTCCATCTTAATTTTGTTTAAAAATATTTTCATAAAAGATAATTAGTTAATAGATATTCTCAGAGAATGTAGAATTTCAGTTGGTAGAATTTTCTTTGTTCAAAACAATAAGCAGGAGCTCCAGTGGCGCAATCGATTAGCGCATGGTACTTACAAACAATAAGCAAATTAATTCTTTTGTCTTTTGACTTCCATTGCTGCCATCAGGAGTTTAGATGTCTATCTACTTACCGCTCCTTTGAAGATAATGCCTCTTTGTAGACTATTATTAAAGATATTCTTTTTCTGTAAGGCTCTATTTGGTTTTGCTTTTTTATTCTTTCTTTTTTGTCATAGTTGCTGTTTCGTTTTCTTTTTTATTTTATTGTAAAGATGCTGTGCGGAGGGGTTAGTTACAGTTACGTGAATAAGGCAATGAGTACATTTCTTGTCCAGCATTGTTACCCCTTCCCTTGTTGTTCTCCCACTATCCCTTTCCTCCCCTACTTCAATCACTCCTTCTCACCGCCCCCTAAAAATGCAAGGTTCCAAAATCAAGTACAGTGACAACAGGGTATATACCATAGGGGGAAGAACATACAAAGGAAACAAAAAAATCACATAGAACATTAAAAACAACACAACAAGAAAGACCTTCCTTCAATATATTGAATATATTCAATATATTGAAGACCTCTTCCTTCAATATATTCTATTCTATATATTCAATATATTCACATAGCATCATCTTATATGGTCATATGTACAGAGCTTTTGAGCTTTTCTGCTCGTCAGATAAAATTTTCTTTGACGTATACTAATTATTGCAAATGAGGGAAACCACGGGACCTATATTTATTTGGCTCTGGCTTACTTCACTTAATATAATTTTTTTCAAATTCTTTTCATTTCCTAACAACTGGGGTAGTGTCATTCTTTCTGATGGAAACATAGAATTCCATTCTGTACATATATATATGTATATATATATATATATATATATATATATATATATATACACTGAGGGGCATCTGGGTTGGTTCCATATCTTAGCTATGGTGAATAATGCTGCGATAAACATAGTTGTGCTGGTGGCTTTAGTGTGATCTTGTTTGTGATCATTTGGGTAAATGCCTAGAAGTAGGATTGCTGGGTCATAGGGCAGCTCTATGTGAGGTCTTTTTAGGAACCTCCATACTGCTTTCCAAAGCAGTTGAACAAGTTTACACTCCAACCAACAATGGAGTAGTGCTCCCTTTTGGCCACACCCCCCATCATCTGCTGTGATTAGGTTTCTTTATTATAGCCATTCTAACTGGGATGAGGTGGAATCTCAATGTTGTTTTGATTTGCATTTCTTTTATGGCCAGAGATGTTGAACATTTCTTCATGTATCTACTGGCCATTCTTATTTCTTCTTCAGAGAAGCTTCTTTTTAAGTTTTAGCCCACTTATTAGTGGGGCAGTTGTTTCTTTGAGGATTTGTTTTTGGAGGATTTAATTTTTTGAGTTCTAATATATTTTGGATATGAGGCTCTTGTCTGTTGTATAGCTAGTGAAGAATTTCTCTCAGTCCATGGGCTTTTTATTGATCTTATTAACTTTGTCCTTTGCCATGCAGAATCTCTGCAGTTTCATGCAATCCCATGTGTCCAAACTTTCTCTGATTTGTTTTGTTTCTGGGTCTTTATTAAGAAAAATTTAGCCTGTGCCAAGGAGCCCTAGAGTTTCTCCTACTCCACTCCTCTTCAATTTAGTATTCGAATGCCTGGCTAGAGCAATAAGACAAGATGCAAACATAAAGGGGATCCAAAAGGGAAAGATGAAGTAAAACTCTCCCTATTTGCAAATAACATGATCTCATATTTAAAGAACCCATGGACTCCACTCCCAAGTTTCTCGAGCTGATTCAAAACTTGGCAAAGTAGCAGGACATAAAATTAACCCTAAAAAATCAATGGCTTCCCTGTATACCAATAATGAGAAGAAAGCAGCTGAAATCAGGAAAGTAGCTCCCTTTGTAATAGCCCCACAAAAAATAAAATACCTAGGAATTAACTAAAGACGTGAAGGACCTCTATGATGAAGTGTTAGTGAAAAAAACCTCCTATGCTCCTGGATAGGGAGGATTAACATCGTGAAAATGGCAATATTGCCAAAGGTTATCTACAAATTCAGTGCAATACCCATCAATATCCCAACCTCATTCTTCAGTGAAATAGAAGAAGCAATCCAAAAATTCATATGGAACAATAAAAAGACCCCGAATAGCAAAACCAATCCTTATCAGAAAGAACAGTGGTGGAGGAATATCAATACCAGACTTCAAACACCACTACAAAGCCATAGTAATCAAAATAGTTTGATGCTGGTACAAGAACTGACCTGAAGACCAGTGGAAAAGAATGGAAGACCCAGAAATGAGCCTGCAGACCTATGGCCATCTAATCTTTGATAAGGCAGCCAATAAAATAGAATGGAAGAAAGACAGCCTCTTCAGTAAATGGTGCTGCAAAATTGGTTAAACACCTGTAGAACAGTAAAATTAGATCCCTATATATCATCCTGCACCAGAATCAACTCCAAATGGATCAAAGACCTTGAAGTGAAAGCAGACACTCTCTCTTTTTTGTGTTATTGGAATTTGAACTCAGGGCATTTTGCTTGCCAGGCAGGCATTTTACCATTTGAGTGACACTCCCAACCCTAAGACTTTTCTATGTCTACATGTGGATTTCTTTTATTTACATTTTTGATCCATTAAGATTTTTGAATCTTTAGTGTTCTCTACTGTCATTGAAAATTTTATAGTCATATCTCCATAATATTTCATCTTCATCCTTTTTCCTTCTCTGTAACTTTAACTTTATGATAGGTTTTATCATTTTATTTTCCGTTCTTCCTATGTCTCTTGAATACATTCAACATTTTAATTTTTCTGTGATAACAGCATACTTATTATCTTCTGTCCTATGTTCTATTCTGGTGTATAAATTCTTTCAGTTATTTCTAATTCCCCTCTTTATATTTTGAATTTACTTATTATATTTAATAAGGTATACAAAAGTTTCTATTCAGCATGGCAATTTACGAGTATAAAGCAACTTTATCACTGTCACACATTTCATTGCTCTCCTCCATCTTTTCAAATCCCATCCATCCCAAGTTTCCTTGTTCCATCTCTACATATGTACTGAGTATTATAACTATTTGCAAACCATTTCATTTTAATATGTTTGAACTTTTATTAGTTATTTTTGCTTTTGTATATTGTGTTAAATATGCTTTTCTCAGAAATGCTTGAACAATTTAATTTCCTCTAAAATTGTGACAATTCTCTTTGAATTCTCTGAACCTAGAATCATATTTGCTTTACAGTATATTTCTGACAATTGTATTAGCTGAACCTGTTTTGTATCTGTTATTGTTCCTACTGAGTTTTTCCTACTGGTACTTAGGTTCTTCATATACTTGATGTCTATATACCATTTGTTATTCTTTAATAATTATGAGAATAAAGTTGACTGCATCCAGAGAGTTGTTTTCTATAAATGGGTGACTAGGGGACCTATGAATGTGTTATCATGTTCAACTAAATTCACAGCTCAGGCTTTCTGCATGATTCAGGCAAGTTATTTTGGGGTTACAAAAATAGTTTATTTGTGCCAGGCACCAGTGGGTTACACTTGTAATCCTAGCTACTCAAGAGGCTGAGATCTGAGGATCATGGTTCAAAGCCAGCCCAAGCAGGAAAGTCCATGAGACTCTTATCTCCAATTTAGCACAGAAAAAGCTGAAAGTGGATCTGTAGTTCAGGTGTTAGAGCAAAAACCTTGAACAAAAAGCTTAGAGACAGTGCCCAGGCCCCAAATTCAAGGCCCAAAGTGGCACAAAAAATAGTGCACTTCTAGTTATCTATAGTTTGATAGCAAGTAACACAATTTGATTTTTCAAAGACTTCCAAATATTCTCAGGGCCAAAGCAACTTCTATGCTCTTCTGACATCTCTAGAGTTTCGCTCACTTTAATTTTTCTTGGTAAAAACAAACTACTTTATCATTTCTTTGTTACCTCTAAGGAGTTTTGAAATAAATACTTGATCCGGAATTTAATTTTTTAAAGAAAATATGTGCTTTATATTGCCAAATAGAACACAGTTGTGCATTTAAAAGGATGGTACTATTTCTCCAACACTTCTAGATACTATAGTGAGACAAATTTCATATTTATGACTATAATTCCAAAAACTAAAGTTGCACAAATTAGTATTCAATGAGTATCCAAATTATTTTAATTTATTAATAATTTATTTTTAATTATCCTTAAGTAGTAGAAAGGATAAATTTAATCCACCATGTCAGATTATGAGTATAATGCATTTTGATCAATGTTACTGCCTTTGGTCATTCCCCTCATCTCTCTAAACCTGACTCATCCCTCAATATTTTTAGTTTCATTTTCACATATATACATTAAATTTTTGTCTGCAATATTCAAATTATATTTGTAGAAAGTATGCTCCAATGAGCCAAGCCAAGCCAAGCCATACATCAACCTCGTGGTCTTGTTCATTCATCCCCGTGCTCAGATTAAATAGAATCTTGGAGTCCCTCTACTGTACCTCCCTTTGCCTCAGCCCTCTCCTTGCAACAGATGTGTGTGTGTGTGTGTGTTCCTTTACCTCAGCCCTTATTCTGCAATAGATGTGTGTGTGTGTGCATGCATGTGCACATTCACATGCATGTGTTTTTGTGTTGCTTGGAAACAAACCTTGGAGCTTTCTATGTGGTAGGCAAGCAATCCACCCCGGAGCTACACTCAAGCTTTGGCAGAAAAAATTCAATCTGCCCACCTCAGCTTTTCCCTGAGGTTTACTTTGGCGTAATGTTTCCCACGCCTGTCTTACCAAATCTACCTCTTAGGAAGAGAAATAGTGTACCATCCCAGTGCTCTTTACATTTCCTTTATTTAATTTGATAAAAGCTCCACACTATGAAACTACTTACATGCCTAATTGTATGTCTTTGGGTACTCAACTTTGTTTGTCTTAATCATTATCATTATTTCTCTTCCTAGGGTGTATAATGCAGTGGGTGAGTAGGTGGTACTGTGGTGGTGGATAAGCATAAGCATTTAATTCCTCTAAGCAGCATGTATAACTAAACTTAGTCCTAACCCATAGTTATGAAATTTTACATTACTAGGGTGAACAACTCTTACGAAATTACTAACTTCATGACCTTTGGCTTATTTGTCACGTCACAGCAATAGCATACCTGATACGGTTTTTAATCCCTCCCAATACTTCCTTTCTTTGTATATCTTTGTTGATTTGGAACTTTGTTTATTACTTCACATAAATAGTCTGTATCTTCTCCAAGTTCTTTGATATATGTGACCTATGATCTTTGGCATATGAGACATAAATTCTTTGACATATAAAGTGCTAATATTTTTTAATTTCCTCTTTTTTCAAGCTATGGTATTATTCTTTATAAAGTTGTAACATCTAAGTGTCATCTTTTAATATATGATGTGATTCAGATGGCAATGTATACAAAGTCTTCATACATAGAATGTGAACTTTGAAAATGGATAATTTACAAGTAATCCAGTCATTCTTTAAAATTGCAGATCTAGTTTTTAATTATTTTGATTTTTATTTTATTTTATTTTTCTTTTTTAGTGGGTCCTGAACTCTGGGCCTGGGCGCTGTCCCTCAGCTCTTCAGCTCAAGGCTAGCGCTCTACCACTTGAGCCACAGCGCCACTTCTGGCTTTTTTCTTTTTGCTTATGTGGTGCTGAGGAATCGAACCCAGGGTCTTGAGCATGCAAGGCAAGCGCTCTACCACTGAGCCACCTTCCCAGCCCCAATTATTTTGATTTTTAAAGCTTCTATACTCACTTCCATAGTTCATACAGTAATTTATATTCCCACCAACTGTGTATAAAGATTATTTTTCCTAGAGCCTCACCAGTATTTGTTAATTGTTTGCTTGATAGTAGCTATCCTGAGTTGGATGAGATGGAATTTCAACATTGTTTCTATTTGCATTTTCTTTACATTAAGGATGTTGAATATTTTTTTCAGCTATTTATCAAGGAAGAACAATATTTCATATACTTCTACAAATATCAAATCTCTTTGGATTTGGCTATCACACTTTTGGAGGTAGAAAAAAGAACTGCTTTAGTGTAGTCTTGTTTGTGAACATTTGGGTAAATGCCCAAAAGTGGGATTGCTGGGTCATAGGGGAGCTCTATGTGGAGTCTTTGGAGGAAACTCCATACTGCTTTCCAAAGTGTTTAAACAAGTTTACACTCCCACCAACAATGCAGTAAGGTTCCCTTCTGTCCACATCCCTTCCAGCATCTGTTGTTATTAGAGTTCTTGATTATAGCCATTCTAACTGGGGTAAGGTGGTATCTCAATGTTGTTTTGATTTGCATTTCTTTTATGGCTAGAGAGGTTGAGCATTTCTTCATGTGTCTATTGACTATCCTTCTTTCCTCTTCAGAGAAGTTTCTCTTTAAGTCTTTAGCCCACTTATTTATTGGGCAGTTGTTTCTTTGAAGATTTGTTGTAGGGGAATTTAATTTTTTGAGTACAAGGTATATTTTAGATATGAGACCCTTGTCTGTTGTATGGGAAGTGAAG
Source organism: Dipodomys ordii (assembly GCF_000151885.1). NCBI lineage: Eukaryota > Metazoa > Chordata > Mammalia > Rodentia > Heteromyidae > Dipodomys > Dipodomys ordii. Next base: position 7,471,442 of record NW_012267296.1, read on the forward strand.
ATCTTCTCCCAATCCTTGGGCTTTCTATTGATCTTGCTAGCTATGTCCTTTGTCATGCAGAAGCTCTGCAGTTGTTTCATGCAATCCCATTTGTCCAACCTTTCTTTGATCTGTTGTGCTTCTGGGTCTCTATTAAGAAAATTGTGATGTTAGGAAAATGAACCCTTAGATATGTATTTAAATGTTTTTTTTTCTTTCATGCATTTGTTTCTAACACATTTATAAGATTATTTCTTTGTTGCTTTGTATGTCCCTCCCCCACAATAAAACCCCCGCTGACAATATATGAGATCGCGATAAAATATGGAGAAAAAGGGAAAAACAAGTCGTTTAAGGATACAGGTGGACCTGTTGCAACAATGAGAAGTACAAGTTGTCATGTCGAAAATGAACTTTACAACTTTGGTGGGGGGGGGGGAGGATTGGGGCCGGAGGCTGGGAAGTGATGTGAAGGGTAAACAAAGGAGGAGGCTGCAATGCTTGATAAGAAATGTACTCATTATCTTGCCCATGTAATTGTAACCCTTCTGTACAATATGTTCACAATAAAAAAATAAAAATATAAAAATTAAAAAAAGAAAATTTCGGCCTGTGCCAAGGAGACCTAGGGTTTCTCCTATTCCATCCTGTAATGTTTTCAGGGTGTCTGCTTTGACTCCAAGTTCTTTGATCCATTTGGAGTTGATTCTGGTGCAGGGTGATATATAAGGATCTAGCTTTAGTTTTCTACAAGTTAACCAACTTTGCCAGCACCATTTACTGAAGAGGCTGTCTTTCTTCCATTCTATTTTTTTAGCTCCCTTATTGAAGTTTAGATGGCTATAGGTCTGTAGGTTCACTTCTGGGTTTTCAATTCTATTCCATTGGTCCTGAGGTCTACCAGCACGACTATGCTTGTTGCAGCACTATTTACTCTAGCTAAGATATGGAACCAACCCAGATGCCCCTCAGTAGATAAATGGATCAAGAAAATGTGGTATATATACACAATGGAATTCTATGCCTCCATCAGAAAGAATGACATTGCCCCATTTGTTAGGAAATGGAAAGACTTGGAAAAATTATATTAAGTGAGGTAAGCCAGGCCCAAAGAAACATAGGTCCCATGGTTTCCCTTATTTGCAATATCTAGTATATGTCTGAGTCAAGCAGCAAAGGTCAGTTAAGTTGATGTTAGGGAAATGAACCCTAAGAGATGTGTTCAAATGTTCTTTTTCTTTTATGCGATTGTTTCTAACACATTTATAAGATTATTTCTTTATTGCTTTGTATGTCCCTCTCCCACAGTATAACCCCTGCTTTCACTGTATTTGATGTTATAATTTGTGGAGAGGAAGGGAAAAAAACAAATCGTTTAAGTAGGGATACAGGTGGATCCATTGCAAAAATGAGATGTACAAGTCCTTATGTCGAAAACGAACTTTTCAACTTTGGTGGGGGGGAGGAGGGTTGGGTAGCAGGGGGCGGGGTGGAGGGAGGATGGGAAGGGAAGGGGAAACAAAGGAGGAGGCTACAATGCTTGAGGCTATAACTCAGTGTCTACACTTGCCTCAGTACATTTGATTTGTGTAGTGAGTACATAGGTTTAATACTCAGCACTGGAAAAAAGAATATTAAAGAGCTTCCTTATTACTTAAAGTGTATAACAGAATGATGATACTTAATGAAAATAGCATATTTTTCAGGTTTTAAAAAGCCTGGTGTAATGACTTTTACCTATAATCCCAGGTACATAATATGTATATGTAGGAAAATTATGACATGGGCCAAAATTTGAGGCCTTATCTGAAAAATAATCTAAAATTTAAAAGAAACTAGAGGCATGAGTCAAATGTAGAGTGCTTGCAAGACACTGAGTGTAAAGCCCAAACACTAGCACATTAAAAATAAATACAAACGAGTGTAATTTTGTAATTGCATTAGTATCTTAATACTAAATCCTTGTCTACAAAATTTTTTTAAAATGGTGGAGGTAAGTTACCATGAATACCAACAGCCTAACTACAGGCTACATTAACTTATATGGTAAATTTTAAAGACTGGCCCTTGTCATATTAATGACTGAATCTTACCTAAAACTCTGTATTACTAGAAGTATAAATTTAGATTTTTTAAAAATCTAATAAAGACTCACATGTATTATACCAAAATATTGCCCCAGGGCTAAAACTAGATGACTATAGGTCCTCTTCTTCTCATGTGCCTCCAAATATATTTGGGAACCTAAAGCAGAATTAAATAGTAACAATATGTTGTGTATCTTGACAACAAAACTTTAACCAATATTCTAAGACAAATTTGGGCTTTTTCTTGAAAGAAAAATAGTAATTATAGTAAATTTTATGAGACAAGTTCATAAATGATCATATAATATTTTCACACAGGTTTTGCAATACAACCAGTAGTAGAATATAAAATTCCAAAACGATTCACAAAAATTTCATTACCAAATAATTTTCCAATGTGTCAGGTAGAAAACCTACTCTAGTGGAAACAATAATATTAATTTAAGTTTGAAAGATATTATGAACATGCTGAGATACTCAAAGCACTTCATATTTTCCTCTGGGATTTATTGTTGGAATCTGCCAGAAGTGTTTTTCTACTCAGATGCACTTGATCACAACCAGGTGTTCTCTATTTCTTACTCCCACCTCCAAGGCCCATCTGGGCCACACTAGGATTATTAAAGCTCCAACCCAAGTCTCAACATCTCTCTCATTTATCAGAATCTAATTGGCCTTAATATCTGTCCTTTTATTAACACATGCTCTGTGGTTTAAGCATGTATGACTTTGGCATTTTTTTATTTACCTTGACTTCTGACCATTCACATTCTTGACTGATATATCTTGAGTTTATCTTGTGTCTGGACTTATTCTTTTTGGATTGACCTTTGTAATTAGTTCTGTCTGGCTTTTTGCCTACCTGTTTAGACCCTAATGCTGTTTTTCTGGAAATTTGTTTACTTCTTGAAGCTTGTGTTCTTTAACAGAGTTTTTAATTTCTAGGCTGAACAACTTTGGAAACAGAATCATGTTTACCCTGACTTTTGCTAAATATATGAACTGCTATAGATTCCTCCCAACTACCTTACTGTTTCTGACTTTTGCCTACTTCATAGTGGTAGTGTACCTACTTTGTTCACATGGCTTCAGCTGATTTTACTTAAATCCACTCCTTGAATTCTTAACTTGTCATGCCAAACCATGGCTTTTCAACTTTCATCTATTAAACGGTACTGAAAATGAGTTTATTAATACTCATTTTAAAATGATCATCAATGCTATTTGCTCAAAAGTATATTATTTAGTAAATTACTGATCCATAGTCCTTAGGTAATTCACTTTATGCTTCTTTTCTTCATCCTTAAAAACTGATGGAAAAATTGAGTAAAAATAAGATATGGTTTTCTTATTCACTTTACTCCGAAAATTCCTATTTCATTGCTTATATTTTTTACTTCAGAGGCGTTTTCCAAAAGTTTGTCAAATTATTCTGAACTTTTGAAAGTTCACATTTAGTAGGATATGGTTACACAGCCCTACAATCCCAGTACTCAAGAATTGGAGCCAGGGGATAGAGTTCTAGGACATCCTGGACTACACAGACACTTTCTCCAAAAAAAAGGGCTGAGGGCAATCAAGTGACTGCCTATCACACTCAGAACCAGTGATTTTATCCTCAGTACTGTAGAAGGAGAGGGGGTAGAGGGAGAGGGAGGAAGAAGGAGAAGAGGAAGATGGAGAAAGAGGAAGGAGGGAGAGAAGGAGGGGGATAATGGGAGCGAAGTGGAAGAGGGAAGATAGGGAGAGTGGAGGAGGGAGAGTGGCGGAGGATGAGAATGAGGAGGGAGGGAGGGGAAGTGGGAAGAGGAGGAGGAGGAGGAGAAGGAGGAGGAGGAGGAGGAGGAAGCAGATGAAGGGAGAAGTGAGGAGTCCTTTTCTGCCTTTCCTTCCTTGACCCTTTCTGCAACTTGTATATTGCTTTAGTAAAATTGGTGTTTGTCTTCTGGTTTCTTTTGTATATATGTGAATGACAAATTATGTATCTGGACACTTCTGCAGATATATTTTTCTTTTTCTGGTGAAAGGCAATCTAAATATATTTCCCTTAATTTAAAATGAAGAGTAGTAGTTCCTTCAACTTGTAAAAGCATTTAGTCCCTTCAGGAACAGATGAGCCTCCAGATCAATTATGAGTGCCTTGTTAATATATTCATGGATTAAAGAGGATACTGATTCTGGGATGAGTCACACTTCATAGTGCTAAATAAGTAATTTATTCCATTCTGTAAAACTTCTCTGAACTACTAATACATTCATAACCAAATAATCCACGTAATACTATAATGTATCATTTATCAGAAAATTTTTTGCACTTAGGATCTACCCATTCCAGTCACTTCACACCTGACCCATAGAAAACCCCTAACTCTCTTTTCCATAACAGGTGGTTAATTTATATGTGCATATTTCTGGAGAAAAGATATGACTATGACATATTATTAAAAGTATCTATGAGCCTTTATTTTTAAATTAAAGGTATAAACTTAGATGTCTAGTAGTATGGTATAAATAAAACTTAATATAAAATTAAAAAAACAGAAATAAATTTGCCCATTCATTCAAGAGAAGTAAATTTCTTTCTGGATATATACAAAATATGTTTGGCCCTGGGGAAAGGGCATTTGCTATTGCATATCTGGTAATTAGAATAACTGAGGCATTTGTATCTCAGTGAATCTTGAGAGTCTGTAATAAGACTAGGAGGAAGAACATTTCCATGTCAGGAATATTTGTGTCATGTTAGAAGCAAAAGACTACACTGCTGAAGACATAATTTTCCTAGACTCATTCAATATAAGTACTATCATACTGCATTGCATTTTTCTTTAAGGATGCTCTAGTAGCCTATGAATACTTTAGAAAAAAATGCCTTTGTAATTTTATGTGACTGGCACATAATAGGAGCTAAGTATTTGTGGAATGAAATTGCCTTTATTATTCCACCTTATAGTAACAGCTTAATAAAACAGGTGTCTTCCATCTTAGTCTGACATCAGAAGCCACTAAAGAGCCTGCTTAAACACTAATGGTTGGACCTTTCTCAGAGTTCTTAAATCTATAGATGGAGACAAAGGTTGTGCATTCCCAACTAATTATCAGGTGATATGGTTATTAGTGGTCTAGGGAAAGCATGCTGCTACCTATTGGCTTAGTTTAAGTGGAAAATAAGTAGCATATCTCATTGTAAAAACCACAGTGAGGCGCCAAAATCGGTTTCATGTGAGAAATGTTGGAGGCAGATAAATTTGGTTAATATGTACTCTATAAAATTAGGTACATTAATAAATGAAATGCACAAGAATTCTATAAAGAATATTAAAGAATCAATAAAGTATGACAATATTTATGATGAAACCTCTTTAGTACAATTAATATACACTAATTTGAAAAGGAAAAATCAAGTTTTTTAAGATCATTACATGTGTAGTAATGATTCAGAGGGTCTTTCTTTAGGGCTCAGAAATATCAAGCCTGGAAGCTATACAATAGGCTCATGAGGAAACATACACGTATGCTTTTTTCTTCATCTAGTTCATTGTTCTCAGTCCTCATCAGCCTGGATTGATAATTTTGTATGCCCTTTAAATGATGCTATAAATATCTAAGTGGCCTACAGAGGAAAAATATTCCCTACCTATTGGCCAAATTACAAGAACAAATTTTCTCCAATGTCATTTTTTTAATTCAGAGACTCACTATGTTGATCAGAGTGGCCTGGAACTCACAATGTAGCCCAGACTGGTTTTGAACTGAAAATTCTCCTGCCTCAACATTCTGAGTTCTGGGATTACAAGACATTGTGACACCATACTCATAGTTTCAGATGACATCTCCTTAACTACACAACTTATTCACAACTTTTGTGAATAATTGAAATGATTGCAAATCTGTACATTTAGCATTGATATTTTTTATTCCAAAATGATTTTCTCTATTCTTTGAAACAAGGGTACTTAAAATGATAGCACTCCATTTGAATTTTTTCATCATGTTTTAGTGTACAACTTTGAATGGAGCTATGAGTAAGCTGCAAAATTCCTAAAAGCAACTTGTTATTTTAAATAAGTCTTATCTTGGGTTCATTTCGCCTAACATCAACTTATCTTGTCTTAGACATATACTAGTAATTGCAAATAAGGGAAAAGATGGAACCTATATTTCTTTGGGCCTGGCTTACTTCACTTAATATAATTTTTTCCAAGTTTTTCCATTTCCTAACAAATGGGGCAATGACATTCTTTCTGATGGAGGCATAGAATTCCATTGTGTGTGTGTGTGTGTATGTATGAGATTTTCTTGATCCATTCATCTACTGAGGGGCATCTGGGTTGGTTCCATATCTTAACTATGGTCAAACATATTTATGAGATGATTTCTTTGTTGCTTTGTATGTACCTCCCCCAAGTTATAACCCCTGTTTTCACTGTATTTGATGTTGGTATAATTAGGGGAGGGGAAGGGAAAAAACAACTTGTTTAAATAAGGATACAGGTGGACCCATTGCAACAATGATATGTACAAGACGTTATGTTGAAAAATGAACTTTACAACTTTGGCGGGCGGTGGGGGGAAGGGTGGAGGGGAGTGGGGAAGGGATGGGAAGGGGAAACAAAGGAGGAGGCAACAATGCTTGGTCAGAAATGTACTCATTACCTTGTCCATGTAATTGTAACCCCTCTATACTGTATTTTCACAATAAAATATCTAATAAATAAATAAATAAGTCTTGTATTGTCAGCTGGACTAGAAACATTTCAAGAGGAGGGACTCTGCTCATCTCTCATATTACCTTAATTTCAAGTATACAGTTCATACTTATAGGATGTTAATTTTTCATCAGGAGATCATCCCTTAAATTTCCACTTTGACCCTTATGGGTCTTTCTTTGAAATGTCTCTGTCATTTCTATTTATTTCTGATCTTTATGCCCTGATCTAGACCTGAGTCACCTAGAATCTAGATTACAGTTATAGCTATCTAACCAGTTTATCTTACTTCAAATTAATGACTTGAAAATTGTGCTTTAAGTTATTCATTCAAGAAGTAATTACTGATTTGGGCATTTTGCAACCAGGACTTTCTAGATGTCAGATAGCACACAAAATAGACAAACAACCTCTGCCATCTTGGGGCTGAATTTGCAATAACAAAATAATTGGTACATTTGACAGTGAATGCTATGAAGAATAATAAAACAGCAACAGGGATATTAGTAAATCTTAAGAGGATCACAATTTCCAGTAGGGAACATGTATTTAAAGATGCTCAAGTAAAGCAATAAGTCATACAAAGTTCAGAGGGCACAAAAGTATAAGGTCTATTATGTGAACATAAGCTTTACTTGTTTAAAAAATGGAAAACAGGATGGCATAACTGAAAAATGAATTAGTGGCAGGAGATGAGGTCAAAGACAGTAAACTCATCAATTAGGGTCTTAGGAGCATGGTAAGAAACTTCCATTTTTCAGTTTATGAGAAAAGAAAACATTTGACCATCTAGAGCTGGACATGTACTGACATTTAGTTGCAGAAGTCACCTAACTGTGTGTAGAGTTTGAATGAAAGAGAATTAAGGCCCCTTGCCCTGGGGATATGGGTGGTTTTCAACCAAATCGAAGTTTTCTGCCTATTATGAAAGGTCTTTATTATCACTCTATCCTATTTGCAAGTAGCCCTCAGCACATACCCTTTATATGTCAAGCTGGTTTCATCATGGGCATACTAACTTCATACATATTTTATGCTTCTCTATCACTACCTTTCTATTAAGACTCTGGCTTCTTTTCTGACCAACAGTCAGATTTCAATTACAATAGAATGCGTTCCCAACTTTTCTTTTTTTTTAAAGTTAATTTTATTTTATTTGTGAACATGCTGTACAGAGGGGTTACAATTGCATGGGCAGGATAATGCGAACATTTCTTACCAAGCATTGCAGCCTCCTCCTTTGTTTACCCTTCACATCACTTCCCAGCCTCCCCCCTCCCCCCAATCCCAATCCTTCTCCTTCCCCCCTACCCCCCACCGACATTGTAAAGCTCGTTTTGGACATGACAACGTGTACTCTCATTGTTGCAACAGGTCCACCTGTATCCTTAAACAACTGGTTTTTCCCCATCTCCTCCACAAGTTATACTGACATCAAATATAGTGAAAGCAGGGGTTATACTGTGGGGGAGGGACATACAAAGCAACAAAGAGATAATCTTATAAATGCATTAGAAACACATGCATGAAAGAAAAAAAATTAAAATGCATATCTAAGGGTTCATTTTCCTGACATCACATTATCTGACCTTTTCCGCTTGACTCATACATATACTAGATATTGCAAATAAGGGAAACCATGGGACCTATGTTTCTTTGGGCCTGGCTTACTTCACTTAATATAATTTTTTCCAAGTTTTTCCATTTCCTAACAAATGGGGCAATGTCAACTTTTCTATCTTACTGATATCCCCAGTCATAAATCAATGCAGTTCATTGCTGTAATTCCTGACTAAGCATATGATCATGTACATTGTTTTATTTTAGTGTTTACTGGCTACTAATTTTGTCGTCTAAATGATGCTGTAAGTTTTATAGTAGAGGAGAACCAACAAATTTTATATCTTTCATCACATCCATCATATTTGGGGAGCAATCAATTGAATGTGACTGATGTAACATGCAGTTTGAGATGTTTTCCTGTAATAGTAATCAAGTAATTTCTGACAGTACAGAGCTTGAGGTAAGGTGAAGAGAGCCTATAATTTCTTCCCTCATTCACCATGAGCAACCACTCACATATGACTACCATATGACTACTAATTGAAACTTTCAAAGGCTCCATGAAGGCATCATCTTTTAACAAACTCTGTGTGTGTGTGCGCGTACGTGCACGTGTGTGTGGGTGTGTGTGTTTGTTTGTGTGAACTGAACACTAACTGTTCAATCATTTGGTCTGGGCGGTGTAGACAGTTTCACTGAAAGAGAATCTCAAGTTTGGTGACCTGGCAGCACCTCTCAAATGTCTGTAATGAAACTACTATAATCACAAGGATGCTGAATGTTTACAACTATCCAGATGGAGAATAGTAGCGGCCTGGTCATAGATATAACTGATATGTCCGGGGGTGGGTAGGGTGACAGAGGCAGCCCTACTGCAGTCAGCCATCTCTCCTTCCCCCTCCCCACTCTTGGGTTCTGGGCTGAGGCCAGGGACTGTCCGGAGCTGATCTCGGGCTCTCATTGGCCGCTGTCTTTCGTGACGTCACGATCATGATGAGAATTGATGATCGGACACGCTGATTTCATTGTCTGAGGCGGCAGTGGAGACCCCGGAAAATTCTCGCGGAATCCTCCTGCCCCAGCACTGACCTGATCTGGGATCCTTTGATCCCTTTCGTGACCACATCACACACGAGGTAAGCGCCCAAGCTGGGTGGGTGTGAAAGGGGAAGGAGGGTGTGAAAGGCATTGGGATAAAGCTGTGCCCAATGGGGGAGGGTGGGGGGGAGGCTGTAGGTTCTTTGGCCTAAAGAGGCAGCCAACAGATTTGTGTAGCTTCTAGGGAGCTAACTGTCTCTACCCTTCTAGCAAACGTTGGCAGCAGCATGAGGTTACAAACAGCTGAGAATAGAGAAACAGTGGGTATTGCCAGACAGCGCAGGACCTTGCTCTGACACAGGGCTATGTTTGGGTCGCACTTTGGGTCCACTGGTTATAGGCAGTGGTGCTTCTGCTTCTGAAGAAAGGAGAGGGTTGAATGTCTACGAACACTTCTAGATTTCACTGGACAGTAGATTTCTCACAGCCCTTCTCAAACGCACCCAGGGCGATGCGTCTGCGCATTAGCAACTTGGGGCAGAGGGGGGGCGGTGTCACGTAGAGAAAAGGCTTGGAGTTTGCGCAGGCGCTCTTTACCTTTATCTGGAGGGGGGTGGGGCTGAGCACTGTCTGGGCTGAATTGGCCTTAGGATATTAGAAATGCTTGGCTGAGGATCTGCCATTTATTTTGAATATGGCTTAATCAATATAAGCAACCCAGAATGAGCCTGACAAAGTTAAGAAGGCAAATTCTTAATTTACAGACATTTTGATTACAAATTATGGAAAGAATTTGTGGGATAGAAAGTTTTCAGATGAGAAACCAGGTGGAAAGAAAAAAGAACATTAATTATTAAAATAAATCAAACTTCCAACCTTTTAGGAGGAGCTCTGATTTGAGGTGACTTTCAGTAATTGTGAACATAAAACGCTTTGGAAATACTCAGAATGAGATCCACTGTAGGGAATCAGTGAAAGCAGATTTCCTTTCTTCTCTCCCCTAATCCACACTGGCCCTATCTCATAAATCTTTAGTCTCTGCTTAAGGTTTGGTGCTGTTCTTTTTCTTCACTGTTTAAACTAGAACCACTTAAGTTAAATTCTATTTTAGGGGACTTGAACACCTGCTTCACGTTGGGAGAGGACTTGTTACTCAGTACTTATGAGGAACACTCTTGCCGTCTCTTCTTGAGGAATTGTACAGTTAGTGTTATTAGTTCCCTTCACAATCTGTTCGTTGAGTCCTATTTCATGGAAGAATCTAAATTTTTCCCTGTTTCTTATAGCCAAGAGATTTTGGCAAATTTTATTTTGAAATTCTGTTCACATTATTCGCCATTTAGAATCTAAACTTTCATTATTTCCCCACCAGTCACTAAAAGACTATCCTAGCCAGTGCTCAATTATGCCCTCAATCCTTAACGTATCCTTTCACCACCACCACCCCCCAAAAAAAATACTGGTCTGTGAACCAAAATGTTCTTGGCTCCTTATTTTGTAATTTCAACCCAAATTCCAACAGGATTTAAAATATTTCAGAATACTATGTATTCTTATTGAACTGCAAAAGTCTTATTTTACTGATCTTCAGAGTACAACTCTCTTTAAGGTTGTGTGAACCGTCTACCCCCATAACTTTGCTTATCATCCCATGATATCCCAGCATATATTCACTTCTATATAATTATAAAAGTTACATTTCTACGTAAGTGCCTTTAGAATCCATTCAGCTGTCATGTACATTACCTCTCCTATAATTCTTATACCAGTTCTTATGTGCATCTCTTCTTATAGCCACCTGTCTGTGGCCTTATTTGCTCTGTGGTGTGTGTGGACTGGCCTGATTAAATAGACTTAGCTAGCCACATGGGATAGGATAAGACAATACTATACACTTTTCCATCTTGTCTACAACACCCAGGTCAATAATCAAAATAGGTATTTAAGCTTTGTTCTTGATAGTAATTCCTTGAAAAAGGAATAACATTGTTAGAAAAAGAACTACATACATATGACAACTGGCTCATCATCAGGCAAGGGATCTCCCAATGTGTGGATAAACCTGAATAACTTAGAGAAAAAGCATTATGAGCATAAATATCTAGGGAATGGCTTTCTGATAGATCATGTCTTCTCAAAATCAAGGGACTATTACCTTTATTTGTAATTTTCTCAATGGAAGATACTGTTTGAAATAGTTTGTCAATCTACACTTCCCTTTGATGACATTGCATCATATATCTTCTCTCTAAGTGTACTAAGTACTCACTTTTTATTTCATAATACCTGTAATTGTCTTATTTGACTATCCATAATAGTTTACATTTGTACATCTCTTGAATTGCAGTTCATTATCCAAATGGTTGCCATAATTACTATTATATTTGTTGCTATTTTTCTATTTATTTGGTTTCAAACCGCACTGTTCAATGTAGCTCAAGTTTTACTTGAGTGATAGCGTGATGATGATTTAGAGACATTGTACAGATTCCTCATTGACATCTGATTACTTTGAGGTACCACCTGAATATCATGTCAAGTTTGGGAATATGGAGTAAAAGTAGTTCAAAAATTACTTTAACCTGTAAATTTGAAAATAAATTACATAGATTATTGTGGAGGTAAGCTGGAAGAAACTTTTCAATGATTACACAGACTCCTCATTTCACATATGAGAAATCTGAAGCTCAGAGAAGTATCTTGCCAGCATTAATATTAGGCATTACTCTCACAAATAAATATACTATATAAAAGATATACTATATACTATATAATATATTCTATAACATATGATGTGTGTTGTGACATATACAATGTATTATATATAGTATACAATGTATATGGTATATTATATCATATATATGGTATATAATTTGTCATGTGACACATATATTGTAAATCACATAAATCATTTATGATATATGCTATATAAAATATACTATTTAAATCCCAGCACATTTAGACCCTCACCACATGCCTATGAGGTAATTTATGATATTATTTCCCATTTTACACCTGAGAAGCCAGATGAATGAAATAGTTGACTTTTCCAGGACTATACAGGTATCAAATTCAAGTTAGGAAACAATTATGAGTCTGTCTGAATCATTGCCAAATTGCTTAGGTCCCATGGTTTCCCTTATTTGCAATAACTAGTATATGTCTGGGACAAGCAGAAAAGCTAAGATAAGATGATGCTATGCGAAATGAACCCCAAGATAGGGACACAGGTGGTTTTTGTCTTCCTTGCTATTGTTTCTAACGTATTTATAAGGTACCATGTGATTTTTTGTTGCTTTGTATATCCCTCCCCCATGGTATAACCCCTGTATTTGATGTTGGTATAATTTGGGGGGGGGAGGGAAAAAACAAAATGTTTAACTAAGGATACAGATTGACCCATTCCAACAATGAGATATACAAGACTCTCTGTTGAAAAATGAACTTTACAATTTAGGCGGGGGTTGGGGGGGGTGAGGGGTGAGGGTGTAGTTGAGGAGGTGGGAGGGATGGGATGGTAGGGGAAAAACAAAGGAGGAGGAAACAATGCTGGAAAGAAATGTACTCATTACCTTGCTCATGTAACTGTAACCCCTCTGTACAGTATTTTCACAATAAAAATTATTTTAAAAAAGAATGGTATTGTAATGCATTTTTTACAAAAATTTCTGGATTACCAATTCACTGTGAATTATAGGTTTGTGTATACTTGTATACTAATATTTATCAGGAATCGTATTATTTCTAGAAAGCTACTGGTACTTGTATTTATTTTAAATACTTTATTAAAATATACTCAAAATACATTAATTAAAATACATTCAATTGTAACAATAATACACTGTCTTAATCTAATAGAGTTTTAAGTATAATATGTATCTTTGGATTTTCATTTATTTATTTTATCTATTTTTAATATGTATTTTTATAGTTTTAATTCTATCTGATTACAATTGCATTATATGGCATTATATGTAATCCTCAATAGGATAAAAAATTGAATTGTTGGGGCTGGGAAGGTGGCTCAGTGGTAGAGCGCTTGCCTTGAATACATGAGGCCCTGGGTTCGATTCCTCAGCACCACATAAGCAAAAAAACAAAAGCCGGAAGTGGTGCTGTGGCTCAAGTGGTAGAGCACTAGCCTTGAGCTGAAGAGCTGAGAAACAGCGCCCAAGCCCAGAGTTCAGGCTCCACGACCGGACCCCCCCCCCTCCCCAAAACATTGAATTGTTGGTATCAATTTTAAGGGAAGTCACCTAAAACTGAAGTGTTTGGTGTCATGTACTAACACTGAGTATACTATATTTATGTATGTAATGTGAAAGTAAAAACATAATCCTAGGAAGTTAAATAAAGAAACAAAAGTCTAGACCTGGGCATACAACTCAGAAGTAGAACACTTGCCTAGTATTGTGAGATCTTGGGTTTGATCCCTACACAACACATACACATACCACACATACCCCCCTACACAGAGAGCTGGAGAGTTAGCATACTTACTCTTAGTTTCTAGTCTTCAAATTCTTCATTACAATAATTTCAAATCTGGCCACGATTTTTTATTTTTTTAATATTTTTATTATAAAGATACTGTACAGAGGGGTTACAGTACATGAGTAAGGTAATGAGTATATTTCCTATTGAGCATTGTTACACCTTCCTTTGTTTTTCCCCTACTATCCCTTCCCTCCTCACCTTCCCAACTACTCCCTCCCCACCCTCTCCCCAAGTTGTAAAGTTTATTTTCACATAGTGTCTTGCACGTTTCATTGCTACAATGGGTCAACCTGTATCCTTGTTTCAGCATTTTGTCATTTCCCTTCCTTTCCCAAACTAGAAAATGTATATACAAGATAATGGGCACCAGAATCAAATACAGTGACAACAGGGGTTATACCATGAGGGAAGAACATACAAAAGAAACAAAAAAATCACATAGTACATTAAAAACAACAGCAACAAAGAAAAAAACTTTGTATCTATATATTGGGGTTCATTTCGCTTAGCATCATCTTATATGGTCATATGTACATAGTTGTTTTGTCTTTTCTGCTTATCTGGTAAGATTATCCTAGATGTATACTAGTTATTGCAAATAAAGGAAACCATGGGACCTATGTTTCTTTGGGTCTGGCCTACTTCACTTAATATAATTTTTTCCAAGTCTTTTCATTTCCTAACAAATGGGGAAGTGCATTCTTTCTTATGGAAGCACAGAATTCCATTGTACATATGTACCATATTTTCTTGATCCCTTCCCCAAGCAACAAATCCTCAAAGAAACAACTGCCCCATTAATAAGTGGGCTAAAGACTTAAAGAGCGACTTCTCTGAAGAAGAAATAAGAATGGCCAATAACACATGAAGAAATGCTCAACTTCTCTAGCCAAAAAAGAAATGCAAATTGAAACAACATTGAGATTCCACCTCACCCCAGTTAGAATGACTATAAATCAAGAAATCTAATAAAAACAGATGCTGGAGGGGATGTGGCCAAAAGGGAACCCTACTACATTGTTGGTGGGAGTGTAAACTTATTCAACTACTTTGGAAAGCAGTATGGAGACTCCTCAAAAGAATCCACACAGAGCTCCTTTATGACCCAGCAATCCCACTTTTGGACATTTAACTTAATGATCACAAACAAGGCCGTACTAAAGCTACCAGCACAATTATGCTTATTGCAGCATTATTCACCATAGTCAAGATATGGAACCAACCCAGATTCCTGTGATTATTTTTGGGCCAGCTAGTAGAAAAATTACCTGGAAAGAGACACAGATGTAGGTACACTGAAGCTGGATACTTCAGGTTGCACCATGACAGTTAAGTTGAATTTTATATATGCTATCCATGAAGACAGTACTGTCTTACCTATTGGTCTCCCATTACATTATAACTAAAATTTTAAATCCAATTAAGCTAATCCTTAGCATATTTAAACATATTATTTGCCAAAAAGTCTAAAGGTGAGGGAAATATCTTCTCTTGGAAATGGAGACAATTTCTCTTATGGTTCTTAAAATAGCCATGTAAACAGATAGCATACATGCCTTCAGCAGGCTTTTTTTTGTGGGGGGTCCCGTCGTGGGGCCTGAACTCTGGGCCTGGGCGCTGTCCCTCAGCTCTTCAGCTCAAGGCTAGTGCTCTACCACTTGAGCCACAGCACCACTTCCGGCTTTTTCTTTTTGCTTATGTGGTGCTGAGGAATCGAACCCAGGGCCTCATGCATGCTCTACCACTGAGCCACCTTCCCAGCCCTTCAGCAGGCATTTTTGCCATGTAGGCAATCCTTTGAACGTGGTGTTTGTGCAAGGGCAAACAGTATGACTGAAGATTTATAGGCTGATGCCATTCTAGTTCTGTATATTTGATGAGTGGTAGGTTCTATGTCAGTGAACTCAAGTAGGCATGATCTTATATTTTTTTAGTAAAAACTTTGTGTGTTTGCATATTTGACACTTGACTACTCTCTTTCTGAGCCTATACTATGTATGACATTTTTATACATATAAAGAATGATGTTCAGTTGGAAAAGGACTGTTGTGTCAACTCTCTATATAGTCCATGGCACAAAGCACATAGACCTTTATTCTTTCCTAGCATCAAGCAAGCCAACTCTTCATTGAGTTTCATGAAATAATAAATTTAAAAAATGATATGCTTGGTACTACACCAATTTATTGCATTCTTATTTTGTTAGCTTGCATTCTTATTTTGTTAGCTTGATCTACCTGTTGTGTGTTTTATGGATAGAATAGCTGTTCTATTAAAGAAAGTAATTATCTGAGATCCATTTTCCAAATAGCTTTACCCTTTATGGACCAACAATTTTTTGTATGTTGAAATCTTCTCAACAGATCTACAATTGGAAGACACCTAGGGCACTGTCAAATGTGGGAGAAATACTATACTCTCCTTTAGTGGGAAATGTTACATTAGATATTAGTATTCTCAACCGTGACTCAACTTCATCATTCTAAGACAACAGTGTAACCACTACAAGTTATTTGTGAATATATAAATTAGTGATTAAAGTAGTCACTAAGGAATTTCATTAAGAATCTCTAGCCTTCCTTTCAGTAGTGGTAAATGGTAAAATGATGCTGAAGGCAAGTTTGAAGTATTTTTCCAAACTAGAAATGATAAAGAGAAAAACATTTTTTTCAATTTTTTATTTTTATATAGAGCCAATTTACTTTCCTGGCTGGGTTTGCTGTATTGGTATATGTTAAGTTCTTGATATTTAAAGTATATTCTATGGAATTCCAACATAAGCATCATCTGAAAAATGTTCAGAAATGGCAAAATTCCTGACATAATTCCAGAGAAATGAATCAAAAACTGCATTTTTGCCCGTCCTGGAGCTTGAACTCAGGGCCTGGGTGCTGTCCCTGATCTCTCTGTGCTTAAGGCTACCACTTGAGCCACAGAGTCACTTCTGGCATTTTCTGAGTAGTTTATTGGAGGTAAGCCTCACGGACTTTCCTGCTTGGGCCATGATCTTCAGATCTCAGCCTAATGAGTAGCCAGGATTACAGGCATGATCCACTAATGCCTGGCCAAAATCGGCATTTTAATGAAATCCCTGGGTGGTTTATGCACATTAAAATCTGAGAGGTACTGATACAACGTGAAATATGCCTTTCTGTACGACCTAGATTTTAAAATTCCAGTGGTCATGCAAGAGTGACTTTCCTTTCTCTCAAGTCTAATATTGGGGATTCAATATTCTGCTTATTACCGGAATTGAAACCTTTAGGCTGATAAAGAAAGTCAACACTTAATCTTGTTAACTTGTTACTGAGGTGATTAATTAGTGTCATCGGTTGAATTGCACTTTCCATTCAGATGTTAGAATCCTAACCCATAAGCATCTCAGAATGTAATCTTATTGCTAAATAAAGTCATGCAGATGTAATTAGTTAAATTAAGATTAGGTCATACTGAACCCAACGGGACTCCTAATCCAATATAACTGATGTTCTTGTAAAAGGGGAATATTTGGGTAAAAGAACATATATTGAGAGAATTCCATGATAGTATGTAGATCATCTACAAACCAAAGACAGATGCCTGGAACAAATTCTTCCCACACAGTCCTCAAAATGTAACAACCGAGGGACCTAGGGATTCAGTCATAGACACTTATCCAGCATATTCGAGGCGCAGGGTTCTATTCTCAGGATAAAAACAGAACCAACCTTACTAATAAGCAATTAAGACTCCAGCCTTCAGAAGTGGTGGAAAAGAAGTTTTTATTAGTCGCTCATTTAGTATTTTATGACAGCAGTGCTAGCAAACTAACAGTTCGATAATCATTTACATCCTCCTCAAAAGCACTTATTTAGTCTGTGTTCTATAATATTCTAGACATTGTAAAAAGTGATTTAAATATTAAATAACTTAGGATACTATAATATGAATTTGAGTTAAAACATCTGGTCTTAGTTTATTGAACTGTGGAATGACCTTCCCTTTATTATATTTAAAGGTATTTCTAGCTTTAAATTTCTATGATTATATCACTTTCTTGAATTAAATTAAGTCTCAAATACAAGTGAATTCCTTAGAATTGTTAAGCCTTTCTTCATTACGCTTTTACTAGAGTCATCCTAGTTGTTCATTAGCCACTTTCTAACCTTGCAGTGGCACTTTAAATGTGTCATAAACATTAAGAAACTCCCTTGTCCATTTAGATTTTTGACGTCCTTGAATTGATGTAAGACTTATGTTGAAACCATAATACATTAATGGTGCTATGTATGTGAGACATACTCAATAAATAGGTGTATATATTGCCAAATGTCTGATATTATGTTATTTCCATAGTGGCAGCCTTTGGGAACGGTGCCTTGGAGAAGAAACTTCTTTTGCTATAGGCTCTATTCTAATTCTCAGCACTGTAGGATATTTTAAAGTAATGTGTTTCAGAATTCACAGGTGAAACTATAGCTTCTAAGTAGCTATTTTTTCAAAAGTGGCTATTTGCTTATCTTAAAATATTATCTGTAAATGATTAATTTCTATACCTGATTAACAGCACAATTGCTACTCCTTTGACTCATATGCATGATAAGAATAGCCAAGAGAAATACAGTGTCAAAAAGCATTAACAGTTCATGTTAATCCTATTCTTCAAATAAAGTATGTTTTTTGTTTGGCAATATCATGTACTTTTGATTTTGTTACAGGCTTCACATGAAACAATAGCTCTCAAACTTAAGTCTGAAGATACCTAAGAGTCCAAGGACATAATTTCAGACCATATTTCAGGATATATTTTATGAAAATTTTTCCAAAACAATTTTAAAAGCTATTTTTAAAATTAATATCTGGTTTGACATTTGATAATATATTAAGAGATGTATCCAGACATATCCAAACCTATCACCCAGAAACAACACTTTATCTGTAATATTTGGCCAATTTTCTTTTTTTTCCTTTTCATTGAAAAGGTGAATAGCATGAGGGTTACAGTTATATAAGTAAGGCAATAAGTACATTTGTTTTTAATCATTGTTACCCCATCCCTCCTTATCTCCCACTTTCCCCTCCTTATTTCTCCCTCCCTAAGTTGTAATGTTCATATCAAACATAGTGTCAAGTTACTATCAATGTTTCTGTGGTTCATCCGTTGTCCCGCTCTTTGTGTGATTCCCTTTCCCTTCCATGTGTTGCATTATATAATATACAAAATACAATGGGGCAATGTTGTCGCGTCCATCTCGACCAGCAAGAAAGACGCAACACCGAGCTCTTCTCTCAGCAGTTTATTCAGGACCTTTGGGCATTCTTCTGACCCCGTGGAGAATCCCATACAACCTTAAGTACCCGCTGGGTAACCAACCCTGATATGCCACGTGGGAGCCATCAATAGGTCCAGGTACGCGGAAGCAAGCCAGATTCTATGCCTTAGACAAATAAGGAGTTGTTTACCACAGAGAGTGCTCACCATCGGGAAGGCGGAGGGCAGAAGCCGGCGCCATCTTTAAGGTACGGCTGCACGCAGCTCTCTACAGTTCCCCCTTTTTTATATTGCAACAGGCAAGAGTAGAGGTCTGATCTCTGTTGAAGAAATTTGGGACATTGTACTGATCCTCACTCAGGTGTTATCCACCTGATGATTACCAGACCCGTCCGATACCCTTTTTCACAGAGGTGGGACTTAGGGCATCAACCCACATGCAATCAGACATGCTCTTCTTGGGGCCCACGACTTCGGTGGACCTCAAGTGCAGTGCTCGAGTCTCGCATCCTGTGCTCAAAAATGGCTAGTCTTCCAGAGTGGCAAGCCATGCATGGGGGGACTGTCCTGCTTCAATAGCTGTAAAGGCTTGGATAATCATGGCTGCACTGCGATGCTGAGAACCTCTAATCTGGCAAATGCACCACAGACATACCAAAGAGGCCAATACCAGGAGGCCTGTCAGGGCTCCCAAACCTGCCCACTCCTTAAGATGATTCATGGCAGCGGAGATCCATGAAGATAACCCCTCCACCAATCCGGCATCCACTCGGGTCGAGTTCACCGTGACGATGGCAACCCTGAGCTGTTCCATCAGGCTGTCGAACTCCCCAGTTCAATTACCTAAAAGATAACTAGATAACTGTTTAGAAAATTTGCAGCATAAGTGTAATTTTCGTATTGAATGCTGGTCACGCGTAAACCAGCATATTTCCATTGACAGCCAAGCTGGGCAATTTGCCAGAGAATATCAATTTGTTCTTGAACCAGATCAATCCTCTGGTTGACTACCATTAAACCTCCTTTTAACTGAGCATTAACGCCCTTTTGTACATCTAAGGCCTGTGCCACATTAGCAGAAAGGTTGTTTAGGGTTTGAGCCGTCTGTACAGTGTGACTCATGGCAATGGCCGCGGTGGTCGCTCCAACCGCCACCAAGGAGATGGCAGTAACAATGGCGGCTGTAATACCAAAATCTCTTTTATGTCTAAATTGGGTCATAGCATTAGGAGCATCCACAGGTACAGGCACCCAATGAGGCATGCGGGTAACTAAAGCATATACAGGGCAATTATGCTTTATGTGTCCCATCTTGCCGCATCTAAAGCATGCACCTGAGCCTCCCCCTTTCTTCTGGGTTAATTGCACCACAGCAGCAGCTAATCCAGCATTAGTTAGTGGTCCGCCCAGCTCTCTGCAAACTTTCATCCATGCTTCTAATCCCTTATTTTTATATGGGGTAATAGCAGCCTTGCATTCCTTAGTGCATTGCTCATAAACAAGCTGTTTAATTAATGGCATGGCTGTGTCTGGGTCACCAAAAATTCTGCCAGCGGCCTCGACCATAAGGGCAACAAAGTCCAAAAACGGCTCTGTAGAGCCCTGCAGGAATTTGGTGAGATTGCCACTCACCTCGCCTTTGTTTGGTAGGGCCTTCCATGCTTTAATGCCAATTTTATTGATTTGTTCATAAACTTGAACCGGGTAGCCTGTCTGTTGATTGGCGAATCTTCCCTGTCCAAGCAGCATATCTCTGTCCCAAGCTGGGTTTCCCGCAGCTTGATTGGCTGCAGCCTCCTCACTAGCAAATTCAATCAAAAAAGCCCTCCAATGTAGATACTGACCTGGGCTCAAACAAGCTCGTGCAAGCCCACTCCAATCATTGGGCATCATGCAGTGCCTGCTTAGAGCCTCTACCTGGGCTACAGTAAAGGAGGCTGTGATCCCGTAGGTCCGCACAGACTCAGCTAAAGATTTTATCACCTTAAAATCTAAAGGTTCATGATACCGCTGTCCCTGTGGATCCTGAAATATTGGACAGGCTAGATGTAACTCGGTTCTGACCGCTTTCCACATGTCTGGGCTGAAGGAACAGCCGGAGCTGCTACTTCCGGGGCCCTCCGCATAGGGCTGAGGGGCCAAGGGGGCGGTGCGGCACACGGATGGCGTGCATTTGTCTTTATCTGGGTTCTCTCTCTCCTTCCCTTTCCTCCTCTTTCTTATTTTTGTTTTCTCTATTTTTTCTATGATTGATTGTAGTTCCTCTGAGTCAATAGACTCAGAGGTCTCTAGTTCAGCAAGATCGGGGTATAATCTCCCCCTGCTCTTCCCCTTTTCACTGCCTGCCCTTTCTGATCTTTCTTCCTGCAGCATCTCTAGGGCGGCCTGACCATTCTCTACCACCTTACTACAGCGCTGGTCCTCAAGACAGCCTCTTATCAGTTTCCATATTGGTCTCACTCCGCTCTTAAGCGTTCCTTGTTCAGAGGCAAAATCTAGGTCCCTCCCTAGTTTTTCCCAAGAGGCCACTGTGAGGCTTTGGGAGACAGCGAACCACGGGGCAACGATGTCACATTCATCCAAAAATCTTTCTAAAGTACTCCTTTTTATTTTTAACTTCTTTGAGTGCAGCAGCTCATTGAGAGCCAAAAAAATTGGGTGCGAAGAAGAAGTGCCCATGTCTTAAAATTTTTTAAACTGGCAAACAATCTTTTACTTTCACTTTTGGCTACTCTATTGATGAGCCCCGGGTTCCTGCTCTCTCTTTATCTACAGAGAAGAGCAAAAATCCCCCCGTTCTTGTCGTGGATTCCCACTTTACCTGGGAACTTACTGGTGCACCACCCTGACTGCAGAGAGTTCTGAGTCCTCGTTGAGGTTATGGCTGAGGTTCCCCATACGGACCACCACTTGTCGCATCCGTCTCAACCAGCAAGAAAGACGCAACACCGAGCTCTTCTCTCAGCAGTTTATTCAGGACCTTTGAGCATTCTTCTGACCCCGTGGAGAATCCCACACAACCTTAAGTACCCGCTGGGTAACCAACCCTGATATGCCACGTGGGAGCCATCAATAGGTCCAGGTACGTGGAAGCAAGCCAGATTCTATGCCTTAGACAAATAAGGAGTTGTTTACCACAGAGAGCGCTCACCATCGGGAAGGCGGAGCGCGGAAGCCGGCGCCATCTTTAAGGTGAGGCTGCACGCAGCTCTCTACACAATGTCATTCTTTCTGATGGAGGCATAAATTCCATTGTGTATATATACCACATTTTCTTGATCCACTCATCTATTGAGGGGCATATGAGTTGGTTCCATATCTTAGCTATGGTAAATAATGCTGTGATGAACATCGTCATGCTGGTGGCTTTAGTGTGGCCTCGTTTGTGGTCATTTGGGAAATTCGAAGAAGTGGGATTGCTGGGTCATAGGGAACTGTATGTTTAGTCTTTTGAACCTCCACACTGCTTTCCCGAATGGTTGAACAAGTTTGCACTCCCACCAGCAGTGTAGTAGTGTTCCCCTTTGGTCACATCCCTGCATCTGTTGTTAGATTTCTTGATTATGGCTATTCTAACTTGTGTAAGGTAGAATCTCAATGCTGTTTACATTTGCATTTCTTTTATAGCCAGAGATGCTGAGCAATTCTTTATGTGTCTCTTGGCCATTTGTATTTCCTCTTCAGAGAGGTCTCTCTTTAGCCCACTTTTTAATGGGGGTGGTTGTTTTTTTTGGGGGGGGTTATTTTTGGAGAATTTAATTTCTTGAGTTGTAGGTATATTTTAGATATGAGACCTTTGTCTGTTTTATGGCTGGTTAAGATCTCCCAGTCTGTGGGGTTTTGATATATGTCCTTTGCCAAACAGAAACTCTACAGTTTAATGCAACCCATTTGTCCAGCCTTTCTTTGATTTGTTGTTCTTATAGATTTTAGTAAGAAAGTTTGACCTGTGCCAAGGAGCCCTAGAGTTTCTACCATTCCTTCTAGCAATATTTGCAAGGTATCTGCTTTTACCTCGAGATCTTTAATCCATTTGGAGTTGATTTTGGTGCAGGGTGATATATAGGGATCTAACTTTAGTTTTCTACACGTGTTTATCCAATTCTGCCAACATCATTTATTGAAGAGGCTGTCTTTCTTCCATCCTATTTTTTTGGCTTCCTTGTCAAATATTAGGTGGCTGTAGATCTGTGGGCTCATTTCTGGGTCTTGGAATCTATTCCATTGGTCGTCAGGCCTGTTCTTGCAGTAACAAACTGTTTTGAGTACTATGGCTTTGTAATAGAGTTTGAGGTTCGGTATTGAAATTTCTCCAGCATTGTTTTTCTTGCTAAGGATTGTTTTTGCTATTCTGGGTCTTTTGTTGTTGTTACATATGAATTTTTGGATTGCTTCTTCTATTTCATTGCACAAAGAAGTTGGCTGGGTATTGCTTTGAATTTGAATATAGCCTTTGGCAGTATTGCCATTTTCATGATGTTAATCCTCTCAATCCAGGAACATGGCTTTAATTTCCTTTTTCAGATTTTTGAAATTTTCATCGTTTAGCTAAGTTGATACCTAGGTATTTTATTTTTTTTTGAGGATATTGCAAATGGAGTTGCTTTCCTAATTTCAGCTTCTGTCTTCTCATTGTTGGTATAGGGAAAAACTACTCATTTTTGAGGATTGATTTTATGCCCTGCCACTTTGTCAAAGTCTGGATCAGGTCAAATAACTTGGCAGTGGAGTCTGTGGGATTCTCTAGATAGAGAATTATGTCATCTGCAAAGAGGGAGAGTTTTACTTCTTCTTTTCATATTTGGATCCCCTTTAGGTTTGCCTCTTGTCTTACTGCTCCAGCTAGGAATTCCAATAGTATATTGAAGAGGGGTGGAGAGAGAGGACAGTCTTGTCTAGTTCCTGATTTTAGAGGAAATGGCTTTATATTTTCATCATTAAGTATTACATTGGCAGTAGGCTTGTCATATACAGCCTTGATTATATTGAGGAATATTTCATGGGTTTCTAGTTTCTCCAGAGCTTTCATCATAAAAGGATGTTGGATCTTGCCAAATGCTTTTTCTTCATCTATGGAGGTAATCATGTGGTTCTTGTCCTTGCTTCTACTGATGTGTTGAATTACATTTAGTAATTGCATATATTGTGCTCTCTTTAGCAGCACATATACTAAAATTAGTAATTTCATATATTGAATCAGCTTTGCATCCCTTATGACAATTTTTTAACTTGAGTTTTTACTTTCACTAATTTTGAAAAGAGGACACTACAATCCACAGTCTTTCATTCAACTATATATTAAAAAATAACCACATAGTCATCTGATGTATTATAATGTAGGTATCTAATGGAGTAAGAATTAAATATCCTAAGGCAGAGGACCTCAGGGACTCAGAAAGATAGATTTTGTTGGTTTAAGAAAGATTTTTTGTGTTCACTGCTTTCAAAGGAAGAATATAGGAGATGTACCCATTGCAGTTGGATTTGGCTTTGTATTCTATGAACATTTAAAAGAATTAAGCATTTTATTCTATTACAAGAGTTTGTGAGGATATACTTTTGTTATTTTAATTGATAAAAACTGTGTTTATAATTATAAATGTATGATCAACATGATTTTTTAGACAAATTTGTCTTTGTAGCCCAGGCTCTCCTGGAACTTGTAATACTACTTCCTCAACTAATGAGTGCTAGGATTATTGGTTTATACCACTAAATATGGCCAACATGATGTCATGATATATGGCTATACATGTGATATATGTGTTAAATAGTTAAGTCAAAAAATTAACATACATACAACTTTACATAGTTATCATTTTTGTGATAACACTTAAAATTTACTTTTAACAAATTTCAAGTAATCAATTTATTGTTACTTTTATGTATAGTTAGCATATGACTATATTTTACAGTAGACCTTTTGAAATTAATCCTTCTGTGTAATACTTTTGAATTCTTTGTCCAGTGGCTACCCAATCCCAACTCTTGCTAACCACCAGTGTACACTTTGCTTCTGTAAGTTCAACTGGTTTAGATTCTACATTTAGCAAGACTGTGCACTATTTTTCTCTATGTCCAGCTTATTTATTTTAACATAATATCTTAGAGTTTCATTTATATTGTTGCAAATAATGAGATTTTCTTCTTTGTTGTGGAACCTAACATTGCATATATGTATATCACATTTCTTTTATTTGTTTCATTTATCAGTAGAGCCTTAGGATGATCCCACTATGTCTTGGCTATTGTAAATAACATGTCAATGAACACAGAAATGCAAATACCTCTTCACCCTGCTGATGTCATTTCCTTTGAATATATACCCCATAATACTATGACTATATTATATGATAGTTCCATTTATAATTTTGGGGGGAAACTGCTGTTTCTATAGTGATTGTAGTGATTTATACCTAAAATTTTATGAGTTCCTTTTTCCTTGAGGGGATAAATCTATGTTTTCACCATTTAGTTTATAAAATGTACGTGTTTCTTTGCATACCGTTTCTACATTATATACTTGTGCGTTTATACAGTGTTACCTACTTACCACTAGATGGTGTGCTTTGAGGTTATCTTCCTCTAACCCCTCTAGAGCATATATACTTAAACGTTCTCTTCTGGAGTTTTGTAGACTGATGGATAGGGGCTGGGAAGGTGGCTCAGTGGTAGAGCGCTTGCCTTGCATGCATGAGGCCCTGGGTTCGATTCCTCAGCACCACATAAGCAAAAAGAAAAAAGCCAGAAGTGGCACTGTGGCTCAAGTGGTAGAGTGCTAGCTTTGAGCTGAAGAGCTGAAGGACAGCGCCCAGGCCCAGAGTTCAGGCCCCACGGCCGGACCCCCCCTCCAAAAAAAAAGAAAGAAAATCAAGAGTAGGAGGAATAAAAAAACCTGATAGTCCATTATGTTACACAAAACTACTACACAAAACTATCTACACAAAACTACTCAACTTTTTACGTCTATTGTACCAATAAAACTCAAGAAACACTAATAAGATGTCTATCTAGAGTGAATGAAGAAATTACACTATTTTTTAAATTTAATCACTAATGAAAATTCCTTCCGAGCAAAGAGTATGAGAAGAGATGAGATTTAATTATTTAGATGATTGGAAAAGGTAAAAAGAGAACTATTAGGGATAAATTCTCATAATAGTAAATCTAAGGGACAGAGAAGGTTCTTTTGATATAATGAATTCATAATCACTTTTTCAAGGTTTGCCTATGATAAATTCCATACAGTTTCTCTCAATAGTAAATTACAATACAGGCTACATATTCAAGACATTAATTTGTACTCTTAAATAAGGTTGTGCAATGTTAGCATCAATGCCTTGGCAGCACAAAAACTTATAGACTAGTGAAAGGTCAAAGTGATTTACTTGTACAATTTGTTTAGGACTAAAAATCTAAAAAGAAACAATTTTGTTAACAAATATGTAGGAGTGAAGGTACTGTTTAGTTCATCAGGAGATGCTAAAAATCATGATCATTGTCCTATGTTCTGTATAGGTGTGTATATATGACATTTTTTGAAAGTGGAACAAAAATTACAAGGACAATAGTTCATTTATTTTTGCAGTTTAGGCTCTGTTTAGATTTTTGTCACTCAACTAATAATCTGTTTGTAAGTGATCTAGTACTCTTTTATAATAATATGATTTTTAAGTCTGAATATATGCGAAGGTATTTATAGTTTATAGATATTTTAATTTTAACATTAACACATTATAAAGACAAGTGTCAATAAAAGTTAAAAAATTATTATAATTGAAACATTCTGAGCTCTAAGATATTTATTTCTTTGGTACAAAAATTTTTGAGGGGCTGGGAAGGTGGCTCAGTGGTAGAGTGCTTGCCTTGCATGCATGAAACCCTGGGTTCAATTCCTCAGCACCACATAAGCAGAAAAAGCAGGAAGTAGTGCTGTGGCTCAAGTGGTAGAGTGCTAGCCTTGAGCTGAAGAGCTGAGGGATAGTGCCCAGGCCCTGAGTTCAGGCCCATGACCAACCAAAAAAAAAAAAAAAAGAACAAAAGAAAGAAAAAAAATTGAGATCTTTGAAATGGTAACATTATAGATGCAGCTAAAAATGTGTGTATATGTCCCTTAGATACAAATATGTCATGTTACATTGAGAAATAATTCATGTTGATATTACTCTGAATCCATATTTAGCTCTGATGTAGTTGGCAAACATGAACATTTATTACATAGAAATTTTTAAACTGTATTTTTTTTGTCTTTTCTTTTTTGGTACTGGGGATCGATCCCGGGACATTGCACTTGCTAGGCAAGCGCTTTGCCACTGAGCTACATCCCAGCCCTATTACATAGAAATTTTTAATGTTTGTTTAAATGCAGTCAGTGTGCAATTTCTTTATGCCCTGAGAAAGTCATGTATTTTTTTTAAATTATTTCCTGTTTCACAAGTGTTAGAAGCCAAGT
Organism: Dipodomys ordii; assembly: GCF_000151885.1. NCBI lineage: Eukaryota > Metazoa > Chordata > Mammalia > Rodentia > Heteromyidae > Dipodomys > Dipodomys ordii. The sequence goes on from NW_012267296.1 coordinate 7,499,018, forward strand.
GTATACCTAAAAAGAAAGCTGTGCAATGTATTTCAGTAATTTATCGCCCAATAAATAGATAATGACTGTCCTTTTATACTCTAAGTATAGATTGGTTGACTGTTAGTAGACTTTATGTTTAGGAGATGCTGTAATTTATTTCTTGCATTATCCATTCTGGCAAGTCAATTGTAAAATAAGGTAAATAGAATATTTTGTAACTATGTGAATCATTAAATGGGAATGATAAAGTGACAGCTTCTTAGAGCAGATTAACAACAGCAATTATTTTACATGTTCAAATTTCATTTTGTTTGAAGTAACAATTCATTACTGTATATTTGGGCTGGGAAGGTGGCTCAGTGGTAGAGTGCTTGCCTTGCATGCATGAGGCCCTGGTTTGATTCCTCAGCACCACATAAACAAAAAGAAAAAAGCCAGAAGTGGCACTGTGGCTCAAATGGTAGAGTGCTAGCCTTGAGCTGAAGAGCTGAGGGACAGCGCCCAGGCCCAGAGTTCAGGCCCCACGACTGGACCCCCCCCCCAAAAAAAACAAAAACATTAATGTATATTTATTGAATCATTTGTTAAATTAGGTGTTATTTAATAACTCATTTTAATAGAAGAATGCACCTAGTTTAATATATCCTTTTACATTCACCCCAAATAGTTCTGCAGAGCACCCTCATTTGTGGACATCATGGCCATTATTAACTTTAGCATTCGTCAATATTCTGAAAGGTCTGGTCTAGACACAGGCCAGTCTTCCTTTCTTTTTCATTTGAAATCTATACACAAATGGTGTAGAAATAAATTGTTGTATGTTAAAATAACCTTTCCCAATTGGAACCTAACCACATTATAGCTTAGCAAATATTTTAATTAAGAGAAGTCACCATGAGAACAGGATGCATTTTATAGCACCATTTTCTGGATGAGGAAACTTAGGTTCAGGAGGTCAATTATCTCTGGTAAGATTACAAACCTTGGAAGTAATGAACCTTAATAAGTACAAAGGTAGCTGGATTCTCACTCCACCACTGCAAAAGGTCACCTAAAACTTATGCTTACATCCATGATGTAGTAAAACCAACTGGATTTGCTATTTCATCTTATATATCTAAAAACTAGAGAAAATAATTATTTTAGACTTTTGACAATGCAACAATGAATGAAAATTATTGAAAGGAGGCAAACCAACAGAAGGAGTTCCATGAGCATTCCAACTCACTACCTAGGAAACTTCTAGATGTTAAGTCAGGAAAAAGCAATCCGCTAGGATTGTCTCTGAGTTAAGGAGACAGATTTCAGAGTTCAGAAAGAACAATGGTCAGATTTCTTTTCATAATCAAACAAAATTTATTTTTTTATTTATTTAATAAGTTTTTTAATTGTGAAAATACCATACAGAGGGGTTACAATTACATGAGCAAGGTAATGAGTACATTTCTTATCAAGAATTGTTGCCTCCTCTTTTGTTTTTCTCCTACCATCCCTACCCTCCCATCTCCATGACTACACTGCCCCCACCCCCACTCAAAGTTCTAAAGTTCGTTTTTTGACATAGCATCTTGTACATCTCATTGTTGCGATGGGTTCACCTGTATCCCCATTTAAACAATTTATTTTTTCCCTTCTCCTCCCCTAATTATAGCAACATCAAATACAGTGAAAACAGGGGTTATACAGTGGGGGGAGGGACATACAAAGCAACAAAACAATCACCTTATAAATATGTGATAAACAATGTCAGATTTTGAAGGACAGTGTAATAGAGAAGCAAACATCATAAAGAAAGAAAGAAACAACATAATGAAAGGCCTCAAAATCTTTAGATATCTTTCAAGTCTTTGGGTGAAAACTGTTCAGCCTAAAAACATGAAAAAGTTGAGACACCCACACACACAAAAAGGCAACAACGGCACAGGCAAAATAATCCTCAAAGTTCACATAAAATCAGGAAATTTTATATCCCCATTAGCCAAGCTGAAAAGTAATATAACATTTCATGAGATATTTAAGAGTGTCCACAGAAGGCTGGTGTCCCATTAATGGAACAAACTAATTCTAAAATAAAGACAATTTAAAAATTTAAATTTGTCTAATGAATGCAAATCTCAAAGGAATCAAACTATTTTCAAGTAACAAACTATTCCGAAACAAAGCTTTCACATATTTAAAGACTACTACAATATCCAGTACTCAGGAACAAACTTAAATGTATTAATATTAACTGAAAAATTATCCAGTGTATAAAGAGAAAATTGTATAACTCATAGCTTAGTGAGATAGCAATAAGAATTTAAAGAAATGTAGAATTGTTAGAAAAGAATGTTATGAAACACTGATATTATTCCATTCTATACACTAAAAAAAGGAGACTGGGGGGCCTATGGCTCACATCTGTAATTCTAGCTACTGAAGCAGTTGAGATCTGAGGATTGCAGTTCAAAGCCAGCTTGGGGTAGGAAAGTCTGTGAGACATTTATTTTCAATTAACTGCCCAAAGGTCAGAAATAGAGATGTGTCTCAAAGTAGTTGGGTACTAACCTTGAGCAGAAAAGCTCATGGACAGTATCAAGGCTCTGAATCCAAACCCCAGGACCTTCCCCCCAAAGGAAACCCCACAAAACAAAAGAAAATATTTGAATATGGTAGATCCAAGGGAGACTTCAAATAAAGTAATTCCTTAGAAAGGCAAGGCAAAGTTTAGCAAAATAAAAGACAATAACGCAGGTATTGAAAAGGGGTGGGATCAAGGGGAAAGGGATAGATAAATGAAGAGGGCGAAAATGGGAGAATTGCAGTCAAGAATTCAATGTGTGTGTGTATATGTATATATATATATATATATATATATATCACAGTTTCTGTGGTATATATTCACAATGGAATTCTATGCTTCCCTCAGAAAGAATGACATTACCCCATTCATAAATAAATGGAAAGACTTGGAAAAAGTCATAGTAAGTGAAGTAAGCCAGACCCAAAGAAACATAGATCCCATGGTTTCCCTCATTTGTAATAATTATTATATGTCTAGTATAGTCCTAACAGATGAGTAGAATAGCTCAATAGCTATGTATATATGACTGTATAAGATGATGCTAAGTGAAATGAACCCCAAGGTATGGACACAGAGGTTTTCCTTGGATGGTGATGTTTTTAATGCACTATGTGATTTCCTTTTGCTTTTGTGGAGTTTTTTTTCCTATGGTTTATCCCCTGTTGTCACCCTGGGTAATATATATATATATATATATATATGTATATATATATATGTATGTATGTATATATGTATATATATATATATATATGTTTATCTTAAGAGGGGAAGGGACGGGGAACAACAAAATGGTGAGACAAGGACAAAGGGTGAACCAGTGCAACAGCAATACTCACAGTATGTTGGGATTGAACTTTACAACTTGAGAGGGGATTGGAGGGGAAGTAGGAGAATAATGAGGGAGGGGATTACCATAAATATTTTTTTTAAAAAGAATCCAATGTATATCCTACAAAATTAAGAAGAGTGGGGAAAGAGATAGGAGGGGCAGGATGAGTGAGAATGGTGAAAGAATATTTATCAATTTCAATTGATCTAGATATATTGTTTTCATAAAGTTCATTGTTTACTGGAAAACAACAAGAAAAGAGAGGAAACCACAAAAATATAAAGAGCTATTTTTTAGTAATTTATACTGAAATTCTAGAAATGTTGTAGTATATAAACTAACAAGTGCACAATCCATTTTTTAAATTTTTTTTGGGGGGGTCCAGTCATGGGGCCTGTACTCTGGGCCTGGGCGCTGTCCCTCAGCTCTTCAGCTCAAGGCTAGCTCTCCACCACTTGAGCCACAGAGCCACTTCCGACTTTTTTTCTTTTTGCTTATGTGGTGCTGAGGAATCGAACCCAGGGCCTCATGCATGCAAGGCAAGTACTCTACCACTGAGCCACCTTCCCAGCCCCTGCACAATCCATTTTTAACAACAAGTAAGTTATTGTACTAGGAAAAAAGTGGAGAAAAATATATAGTTTGGATCTAGAAGGTGGGAAAAGAATGGAAAATTTTTAATTATTAAAATTTAATATTTTAAGATAATAGTTTAAATTTAATATTTTAAAATAATTTTACTCCTTTAAAGTATTTAAAAATAATGAAAATTAAAAAATATTTTTTAATATTAAAATTATTTTTCTTAATATAACATTTTAATCTACCTAAAATTCCAAGTTTCATGAAGACTAGGAGCCTATATTATATTCAAAAATGTCAATGAATCCTAAAAATAGAAGAGATGATGAAAGCGCACCAGGACATTTTATGAATTAGTTGCTGAAATCGAGGGAAAAAAAGAAAAAAATATGTAAAGCAGGCAAAAGGGGAAATGGGGTAGGAAATGCACTTTTTGTACATGGGAACAAATAATACTCAGGGTGTATATGCGAAGTAAACCTAGGTAATTTGAAAGGATGACTAGGGTTGGGATAAATGCAAAGGGAAAATGATGGAATGGGTGAAATTGACATTATATTGACATACTGATTGAAACCCCTTTATACAACTACTTAAAGGAAATTTAAATAAATAAATGAAAAACCAAGAAAAAAGTAGAGCAACTTCTTTAAGTTACTGAAAGAAGCCAGGCATCAGTAACTCATTCTTGTCATCAAAACCTGTTGTTCAAAGCCAGTGTGGGCAGAAAAGCCTGAGAGATTCTAGCTCCAATTAAGCAGAAAATACTTGACTGAGGGTTGATCTTAGGGCCTTGTACTCCAGCTCACATTTTTTGCTCATAGCAAGAGTTCCCACCCTAATACCTGCACTAAAAATAAATAAGTAAAAAATGATGAAAGAAAAAGAAATCTGTTAAACTAAAATTCTATAGAAAAAAAAATCAAATGAAGGTGGTCCTACTTATACAAAAGAAAAGAATATATTACCATCAAGAGTACTCTACCAAAAGTTGTTGAGGCAGGAAAATGATAGCAAAATGAAATATGCTCTTAGGTAACAATAAGAACAATGGAAATAATAAATTTGTTGGTAAACATGAGAGTACTTTTTATTTAAAAAATTTAGATGATAACTAAGTTTTAGAACAAACGTTATTGGATGCTTTAAAACATACATCATTTTGTATGTTCTTCCCCCTATGGTATATCACTGTATTTGATTTTGGTACTCTGCATCTTGTATATACATTTACTTAATTTGGGGAGGAGAAGGGGAATAACAAAATGCTGAAACAAGGACACAGGATGACCCATTGCAACAATGATATTCACAAGACATTATGTTGAAAATGAACTTTAAAACTTCGGAGGGGATATAAGATAGCTCTTTGTTGCTTTGTATGTCCCTCCCCCACGGTATAACCCCTGTTTTCACTGTATTTGATGTTGGTATAATTTGTGGAGGGAAAGGGAAAAAACAAATTGTTTAAATAGGGATACAGGTAGACCCATTGCACCAATGAGATGTACAAGATGTTATGTCGAAAATGAACTATACATCTTTGGTGCGGGGAGGGTGCTGGTGGGTGGGGGTGGGGCGTGGATGGGGAGAGGGGGTGGGTGGAGGGGGGTGTTGGGGGGGTGGTAAGGGGGAGGAGATTGGAAGGGATGGTAAGAGGAAACAAATGAGGAGTCAACAATGCTTGATAAGAAATGCACTCATTACCTTGCCCATGTAATTGTAACCCCTCTGTACGGTATTTTCACACACAAAAAAAAACTTTGGAGGGGAGAATGGGGGAGGTTGTGGAGGGAAGGGATAGTGAGAGAAGAAGAGGGGGTAACAATGCTCAACAAGAAATGTACTCACTACCTTATGTAATTGTAAAGCCCCTGTACAGCATCTTTACAATAAAATAAAAATTAAAAAATAATACATAAGAGGAAATGTGGAATAGAGCAACACAAATTCAAGTGAAAGAAATTAAAATATATCCTGAAAGATTCTTCTGTTATATGTATAGTAATATAGACACTCATAATGGCAGTGTATGTAGAGATCCTATCTATTAAAAATCATCAAAATGGCAAAACAAAGTGAAAAACCAACAAAGAAATACGATAGCATTATAAAAACCACTTACATCGCAAATGGCATGAAAAGATGAAAATGAACAGAGAATAGAAAGAAAAAATGAAAAATAGACTATAGACTTAAATACAACCATATCAATAATTATATTCATTGAAAAATTGTCTAACACACCAGCTGAAAGGCAGATATTGTCACATTAGACTTAAAGTCAGATATATGATACCTTCAAGTAACTCATTTTAAGTACAAAGACACAGATGGATTAAAAATGAATAAATGGCAGGGGGCCTGGGAAGGTGACTCAGTGGTTGAGTGCTTGTCTTGTATGCGTGAGGCCCTGGGTTTGATTCCTAGCACCACATAAGCAGAAAAAGCCAGAAGTAGTGCTGTGGCTCAAGTGGTAGAGTGTTAGTCTTGAGTTGAAGAGCTGAGGGACAGTGCCTAGGCCTACAGTTTAGGCCCCACGACCAACCAAAAAAAAAAGACAAAATATATCATGAAACATTAGTCAAAAGAAACCTAGATTCTATTAATATCAGATAAAGAAGGTTTTAGTGAAAGAAATATTATCAGCAATAAATAAGGTCTTTCATGTTAATAAGGGATGGTTTGTTAAGAGAACATAAAAATCTTAATTATTTATGTACCTAGTAAGAGAACACTAAAACATACAAATATAGCAAAAAAATAATAAAACAGAAAAAAGAAGCAAGCAGATATACAGTTAGATTCAGTAGTTTTAATACTTTCTCTTAGAAACGGCTAAAACAAGCAAAGTCAAAATCAGTCAGTACCTGTTCTCAGACTTGAACAGTAACTTGACTATTCCACCAAACAAGAGTCTATTCTAAGAAACACATAAAAAATGATCAACATGGATATTTGGTGGTATAAAAAGTTTTAATTGCTGGGTGCCAGTGGTTCGTGCCTGTAACCTTAGCTACTCAGGAGGCTGAGATCTGAGGATTGCCATTCAAAGCCAGCCTGATAGGAAAGTCTGTGAGACTATATGCCATAAACTACCAGAAAACTGGAAGTGGGTCTGTGGATCAAGTGGTAGAGTGCTTGCCTTGAGCTGAAGAGCTGAGAGACAGCACCCAGGCCCAGAGTTCAAGTCCCACATCTGACAAAAAAAGTTTTAATTATGACAAGTTAAGAAAAACAAACAAACCCTGAAATCAGCCTGGTGCCAGTGTCACACCTGTAATCCTAATTACTCAGGAGGCTGAGATCTGAGGATTAAGGTTCAATGCCAGCCTGGGGAGAAAGTCTGTCAGACTTTTATTTTTTATTAGCCAGCAAAAAGTCATATGTGTAATGCTCAAATGGGGGAATGCTAGCATTGAACGAAGTAAAGCTAAAGAACAGCACACAGGCCCTGAATTAAAGCCCCCAGTACTGACACAAAAGAATTGAAATCACAGAAAGAATGTTCTCTAATAAAAATACAATCAGGGTAAAACTCAATAAATGAAAGAAATTGGGGAAAATCTCTACATAGTTGGGAACAAAACAATATGCTTGCTATCGATAGGTCAAAGAAGAAATCACAGAGCAAATTAGAAAGCACTTTGTACTTGATGCAAATAAAATCATTGCATATTAAAATTTGCAGAATGCAGTTAAATCAATACTTAGAAAATAGTTTAGAACATAGTTAATAGGTATGACATTTGAAAAAGTATTTACTCCAGCAGTACTTTAAGTATGATTAAGAGAGCAAATTAAGCCCAAATAGGAGATAGCAGGAAATGAAACAAACAAAAAAACCATAAAGACAATGAAGAATGCAATGAATACAAAAGATTTATCTTTGACAAAAGACTGTACAGACAGGAGAAGACAGGAATTGCCAATATGAAGAATGAGGGAGAGTATCTTTTACACATACCTCATACACATAGCCTAAAGGTAATTTTATACTTTTTTTCTTTTTTGCCTTGAACTTGGTTAAGGCTTGTGCTCTTGGTTGACATGTGCACTTATGGCTGACATTATTCCTTGAGCCATGTTTCTGTTTTATGGTTTTGCTTGCTAATTGGAAACAATAGTCTTGTAGATATGTCTGCCTGGGCTGGCTTTGAACTATGATTCTCAATTCTTAGCCTCTGGAGTAGTTCAGATTATAAAATATTTTTTCATGTATGTACATTTTGACTACACCTTTTTATATGAGGTGAGGTATGGAATTTTCCACTTGGGTATCATATAGGTACTCCAAAAGTTTGAACTTTTGGAGAATTTAAGATTTTTCTGATTGGAGATGATCAACCTGTAATATCAAACTTATAAAAGCTTTCAAGAAACAGATGTGGAAGTAAAGATTGCAAATCAATGCAAGTAAAGATTGCACTTTCTCTGTCCCATGCATCACCCTAAAAGCTGAGGAATAAAAAGATGAGAGCAGCTTCTTGTCTTTCAAGAGCTTAAGGTTTATGAAATGAAGTAAAAGAAGCAGCTTTTCCCTGCTATAGCATCCATTCTGCCTTATTGATTATTATAGATCAAGGCAGATTTTCCTGCATTATATAGCAAGATAAAGATAAAACAATTCCTCTATAAAATAAACAATCATGTAGTGGCCATGTACATGTACTTGTCCCAATTCCAATCCTACTTCCTCTGTATGGTTACGAACAATTTAATATTTCACTAAGTATTTGTATTTGCCTATTTCCTTAATATTAAGCAAAATAGGTGACAGTTGGTTTGTTCACGAAAGGATCACAGCCATAAATTGTAATTCACAGCCAGAAATTATTTTTGTTTATTTGTCTTTTTTGTTTGTTTGTTTTGAGACAATCTGGCCCACGATAACCTCAAATTCACTATACTTTTGCTTTGGCTTCATAAGTGCTTGGATTATTGGTATGTATCAGTCCATCTCAGAAAGACAATTTTAATTCACACTTCCTATTCTATGACTATTTAGTTCATAATGTACAAAATAAAATAGCCATTTAGTTACTAGAAACCTTCCCTACACACAAAGTATATTTCTTTCACTTATATTTAATCTCTCCAGCAAATTCAGGGGAAAAAGTCACCCAATTTACAAAATGTGGCCCAAATGACAGTCATAGGTGCTTCTTAGGCTTTTGCTAAAAATAAATAAATGAGCAGATAAATAAAACTTCTTATCTTTAACCTAATCAGAAGAGGTAAATCAATAAAAAAACACAACTAAGAAAATGAGGAGAGTGAAAGGGAATAGCCTAAGGCAAGTCCACTGTCAGCATGACAAATAATAGCAGATAAAACAGGGAGTGAGAGACAAATAAAAAGAAGATTCAAGAACCACATGCCCTTTAATGAAGGGATAAACACCTTTACATGATTATTAGAAGGCCATTTAATAAATTACATTATAATGATTACCCAGTCTTACCAAAGAGAGTTTAATTACTTTTCATACTCTTTGCTTTAAAAAGTGAATATATAACTTTAAAGGGTATTTCTGTTTAAAATAATTACAAAACATAAAATAAAAATAGTTCCAGAAAATAGTCATGACAAAGTGGTAGGTATACTGTAAGTTTCTAAAAGCACTCATTTCCCAAGATATCTTAGAAATGGGAATATAGTTACTGGAGACATTTCAAATACTTTCACACCAAATTATTTGTGCAACTAACAGCATACATTTATATAATAAACATGCATTGTAATGGTTATGAGAATTTAAATGCCAAGAGACAATTCCTGGAAATACAATGTTATTACTTTCTTTCAATTCAAATGTTTTAAACTATAACTTATTTAAAGTATAACAAATTCATAATGTCATGATTTTTTTGTTTCTTTGTATGTTCCTTCCCCATAGTATAATCCCTGCTTTCACTGTATTTGATGTCGATGCCCTGCATCTAGTATATACATTTCTCCAAATCGGGGAGGGAAAGGGAAAAAACAAAATGTTTAAATAAGGATACAGGTTGACCCATTGTAGCAATGAGATATACAAAACACTATGTTGAAAAAGAACTTTACAACTTGTGCAGGGGGGTGGGAAGGGTAGTTGTGGAGGTGGGAGGGAAGGGACGGTAGGGGGAAAACAAAGGAGGAGGCAACAATGCTCAATAGGAAATTTACTCATTACCTTGTTCATGTAACTGTAACCCCTCTGTACAGCATTTTTACAATAAAACATACAAAAAATTTAAAAAAGTGATTATGTGGGATTATTTTTCACATTCTTGACTAGTAATATCAGCCATCGGATGAAAGTTAAATACAGATATAATATGCTTTAGAATGAAATTTTATAGAAGTTAATATGATCTGGGTTTTTAAAAATTAAACTCTAGGCATACAGTTTTAACCAAAATGTCGATTACAGCTAAAATATCTAGACAAAATTTTACAATTAACTTTCTAACTTCCTAACTTAGAAGTGAATAAAAGCAGGCAGGTTGGGAAGGTGATTAGAATGTAGAGAAGGGACCATATATGAGTAATGTTTTCTGCTTTTTTCTTCCTCTTATGGTATTGACCCAAGGTTGAATCACATTCATTCAAGTGTCATGTGGTACATTACTAGACAAAACTGTAGTAGAAGTGTGCTGTCCTAAGAGTACAGGAGAAACTTTTGGGTCTGTATTTGTCTTTATTGTCTCTATTAACCTCCTTTATCATTTTTGTTTCAAAATGGCTCTAGTTGAAGAGCTATGCTTTAGAACAATGGAATAGCCAAAGAACTCTTAGGGGAAAGTGCATAGTTTTGGCTAATACACTATTAAATGTGGCCCCAATATGCTAGACAGCATTCAAGGAATTCCAGAGAGTTGCAGATAGTGCAACAAAACCAAAGCAATGGAACAAAGTCATTAGAAATGGAACTATAACTGAGATAACTTATCTACGTGACACTAGTTTGGGAACAGAGCCAAAAATATTATAGCAAATGACTTGAAAACTAAACTAACCTGCCCACAAAAGGTAAAACAAACTGCTATGTGAATTCACTTTTATCCAGAGGGTTGTAACAAATATTCAAAAATTCAAGATGGAATCTAAACTTACTCAACAAGAGGTACCAGCAACAACATGACATGTAGATTCGAATATAAGAAAAGATATAGAACAGTTGTTTTAACAATGTTCTCTTCCATGAAACTAAATACCCTGAAAAAGAGTAAAGCATCACAGGTTTCCAGCAGGGTAAGAGAAGCTAAAATATAGCACCAAATGGAAATTATAGAACTGAAATTTCATCATCTAATAATTTTTAAAATTTCCTTGTGGTCTTAATAGCATACTGGTGATAACAGCAAGAAGAAACAATAAAGTGTTGGATAAATCAATATAAATAATTCATTCTGTTAAAAAAGACATGCAAATTAATAGAACTTCAGGACCTGTGGGGAGATATAATACTATTATAGTCATGCCATTGATTTTTGAGAAAGATAAGAGAAAAAATTATATAGAAAAATGATGCAGAAAAATATTTTATTTCAACTAAATAATGGATGACAACCCCACTGGAAAAAATGTTGTGAAAATTGTATAGATACAAGGTCTTGGGTCTAGTAACAAGATAAACTCTTAAGAAAATCATATCCAAACACATCATAATCAAACTTTTGAAAACTAATGATGAAAACAATTTGATAATAGCTAGAAGGAAAAAATCAAATATAGGAGAGCAAAGATTTGAATAGTTACACATTTCTTATGAGAATTTAGGGAGAACAGAGACAGTAGGAAAAATTTAAATGCAGACACAAAAGCATTGTCAAATCACAATCTGATAGCTACTGAAAATATGTCAGTAATGATGATGAGATAAAGACATTCCCAGATTAAAGAAATGGAAAGAATTTTTCACTAAATCTACTCTAAAATGTGGAAATAAGTACCATACAATATATGACAACTACAACATAACGGGGACACAATAATGTTATTGTGTGGTTGCAACTGTGATTGTAAAATAGTAAAATAGTGTGTAAAAAGGAAAAGCTAGGTATATATATGTATATACATGTATATATATATTACAATCTCTAAAGCAATAGCTTTCAAAGGATACAAACAAATTTAACCCCAAAGTGAGCAAATTAAAACATATTACCAAAATCTATTCACATAAACCAAACAAGTTTGAAAAATGAAAAATAGAAAAAAACAGCAGGGTCAATCAGAGAGAATGACATAAAATACTGTATATAAACCAAGAATATCAGTAATTAACTTTAAGTGGTCTAAACACATGGTCAGCCTATATCTGTAATTCTAAACTATCAAGAGATTGAGAAACAGAGGCATATAGGTGGAAGAAATGTTCTCTCTTTAATTAGCAAAAAGCAGAACTAGAAGCATGGCTCAAGTGTTAGAGTACCAGTTCAGTGAGCAAGCACGTAGTTCTGAGTATAAGCCACAGTACTTTTGCTCCCCTCAAAAAAGATACATTGTCATATTTTTTCTTTTTTTTTGGGGGGGGTCGGTCATCGGGCCTGAACTCTGGGCCTGGGTGCTGTCCCTCAGCTCTTGAGCTCAAGGCTCTACTGCTTGAGCCACAACGCCACTTCCACATTGTCATATTTGTAAACTCAGTGCTTGATTAAGGAATCTACTTTACCTGTAAATAACAGACTAAAAATAAAAAAGTATAGTTTGAGCTAGTGGCTCAAACTCATATTCCCTACCTACTCAGGAGGCTGATTTCTGAGGATCATGATTTGAAGCCAGCCTGAACAGACAAATCTTGGTGATTCTTCTCTCTAGGTAACAAGCTGTAGGCATAGCTCAAATCGTAGAGTACCAGCTATGCATGGCAAAAATGAGAGCATGAGACTGTTATTTAATCTATATATACTTACATACATACATTCATACACATATAATCATGAATGCATAACCATAATACACAAACACCAGTATACACATATAATATGAATGCATCAGCATAATTGAGACCAAAATAGTTTTATAGTTCCAAAATAATTTCCTGTGCTGTCCTTTTAATTCACCCCTCACACCATCCCATCTTCTGAAATCATTGATCTGATGTGTGTGTGTGTGTGTGTGTGTGTGTGTGTGTGTGTGTGCACATGTGTGCTAGCATTGGATAAGGCCTTGTATTCTCCCTTGGATTTTTGGTGGTTAATCAGAGATGAGTCTCATGGATTTTTTTACCCAGTCTGCCTTTGAACTGCAATCCTCAGATCACAGCCTACTGAGTAGGATTACAGATGAGAGCCACTAGTCCTGGCTCTTCCTAAAATTTTGACTTAAAAATACCATATAAATATAATAAAGTTTTATATATATATATATATATATATATATATATATATATATATGGCCTCCAGTGGCTCACTCTTGTAATCCTAGTACTAAGGAGGCTGAGATATGAGGATCACAGTTCAGTTCAAAGCCATTCTGGAAAGGAAGTTTGTTAGACTCTTATCTCCAATTAAGCACCAAAAGGTTATGGCTCAAGTGTTAAGAGTGCTAGCCTTAAGCAAAGAAAGCTCAGGAACAGCACACAGGCTCTGAGTAGCCCCAGGACTACCCTCTCCCTCCAACCAGAAAAAGATATATGAGGTGTTATATGTCTCAGCTTCACACTTTGTAAACAAAACTATCAATGTTTCACTTTAAATTCAGATTTACTTAGTTATCTATTTATTTGTTGGTGAGGAGCCTGGTAGCTGTCCCTCAGAGTTTTTTCTCAAAGCTAGTGCTCTACCAATTGAGCCATATCTCCACTACTCACTCTGCTTTTTAACTGGAGATAAGTGTCCAGAGCTTTCCCATCTTTGCTGGCTTTGAATGGAAATTTTCAGGTCTGAGCCTCCAGTCTAAGTAGGATTACAGATATGGCCTACCAGCTCCCACCTGGAATTTACATTTTTATTTTGGAAAGAATGTGTTACAATTTAATTGGTAATGATTTTATGAATACATTCCACTTTAAAAATCAAGCTTTTAGATAATGAGTATGAGTAATTTAGAGATACATTTCAAATGATTTAATCAGTTATGGCATTATTAAAGCAATGACTTAGGTCTGGCATTTAATAAATAAGAGCAGCATTATATCTGAATGTGTCTGAAATATTTCCCCATAAAATATGGCCTTAGTTATCAGAAGCCTCTAAGGAAGCAGTCACTCTCACAAACTGTATGTTTTTAGTACTTCCAAAACAATAAATCTAAAATAATTATTCATAATTCTGTTTTCTTGAATAGTATGTGCTGAGCATAATTTATCTTTCTAAATTGCTCTAAGTCCTCATTAAAACACTGAATCCTAAATCTGAGAGGAACCTTGGAAGGTACATACCTGAAAATGACAGAGAAACTCAATGCCTACTTATACTAAATATAAAACATGATGATTTTTACATGCTTTACAATTCAAGAAAAATGAGCTCACTAATGGGTGCTGGTAGCTCATGATTGTGATTATAGCTACTTAGGAGGCTGACATCTAAGGATCATGGTTCAAAGCCAGACCAGGAAGGCTAGTCTATGAGAGTCTCATCTCTAGTTAGCTACCAAAAGCCAAAAGTAGCTGTAGCTCAAGTGGTAGAGCCTTAGCCCTGAGCAAAAAAGCTCAGGGACAGAGCCTAAGACTTGAGTTCAAGCCCTAGGACTGGCAAAAATGAATGAATGAATGAATGAATACAGAAAATGAGTTCACATCTTATTTTGTAGCAACTGAGATTGGTAAGCAAGAAAAGTTGTATAACCTAGCATTTTACAGTCTAGGAAATGGATGCTCAGGAAATTAAATGATTTATCAAATTGTCAGCAGTGGAGCTAAGCACAGAACACAGGTCATCTTATTCCTATAACTGGCATGTGCCGAGTAGGTGGTAAGATACATAGAGGGTTAGATTCAGAAATCTTGGAGTATACTTAAATTACTTATTACTTCAACATTTAATCTCCTAATTCAACTAGCTTTCCCACTGCAGCCCAATGAGCCCTGTTCTTATGGAACCAATGACATAAATAAGAAATCAACACTCAAAGTGAATATTTTTAAGCTCTCTGCTTATGTTTTTCCCAAATAGTTAAAAAACGTTCTGTGCTGTCATTTAATATCTTAGACCAAGATAAGTAGGGTACGTGAGGACAATAACAAGTTATCTTGCTTAAATGGGTTTATGTAGTTGCTGTGAATGAATGAAAAAGAATGAATTTCATGCAATTTGAAAGAAAAATTGTAGCTATCTTGAGAAAAGTGGCCTTTCTACTGAAGGTTACTGAATTTAAACTTAAAAGGTCTCAGCATTGAATATTTTCCAAATTATAGATTTGGACAATAGTAGCTTAGTACAGTATTACCTGCATTTGACTGTGGGCTTTTAGTGAGGAACAATCCACTGTAATTTTGCTGTACTTTGTAAGTTCTTATCATTCTTGGATTAGTAAAAGTTGTAGCCAACCAATGAGAGGGCATTCCTATGTTACTGGGGCATCATTACATTTGGCTCTTTTCAGTAGGTCTGTCACTGAAGAGAAGACCAGAGCCATGACCCTAATTATGTATTCATAGACTGAAGATCGTTATCCACCTCAGTACCCATTCCAAAGTACTTTGCCTCTAAATCCATACCAGAAGAGGTATTTCTGATATTTTTACCTCCATTCTCTGGACCATCTCCTGTATTTGTGGCAGAACCATTTGGGGAAATGTACATCAAATTGCTCTGTAAAATGGCAGCCATGACAATAAAATTACTTTGATGAATACTATCCCTATCCCTGCTTCAAGCATCCTTGAATATTTGGTCAGCTTGCAGGTAAGAATTTCATCCTAGTACATTAGTATATTGCCTTCATGACCCACCCCTCTTCAGGAAGTTCTTTGTTTCTGAATATTTAATGGAGAAACTCCACTTTCATCTTTTCTTTACCCTCTCCCACATCTGATTTCTTCTAATCAGATCTTTCACATTTGTTCGACATACTTTATTAGCAAAAAAGAGTCAGGCAAAAAAATGCCTTATTAGATGTCCTTGTTATTTCAAGTACCCAGAAGAAAGGAATTAATATTTTTATTTCCATTTCAGACATACTTTTTTTCAATACATTGTACACTATGAAATTTTCTGTTTGGTTTGTTTCATGGTGGTTTTGTTGCAAATGTTTTCATACTTTCCAAGAGGAATTTTACTTAGAAAAAGCTTTCTGTTTTGCAACTTTTAGAAATGATATTTTCAGTATGAAAACTTTTAACAAGAACCTTAAATTTCCTTAATCATATTGCAAGAGTTCTTTTGAAAAAAATTTAGTTCATCTTTTAATATATAGTTTGATTTCACTTTTATTTATGAGATTCACAATTTTTCCCCTTGATGTTAAACACTTTGTCTATTGATAGAAAAAAATTTAACTTATCTTTTCTGATAAGGATGGTATAAATTTAATTTAACAACACGTAGTTTTGGCATGGTTTATTTTTGGTAGAATTCACTGATTTTGAATTTTCATTTCCATATTATAGTTAATAAAATAATCATTTAAAAATAATTCTTAAAGCAAGACATTTTGAGACATTAAAGCTTCTGGTTTATTTTTGTACTTTAAGAGACATTTTATTTTAATATATAAAATAACCTCTTTATTGCAGAAAGGGGAAAAAAGAAAATACCCTTTTGTTTCAGAGCACAGCTTCTGACTTTAAGACATATGCCAGATGCTTTGCTTGACAAAGAACAGTAAGTGCCCCTGTTGATAATTGACCTTGTATGGCTACTACCATCTCTGGCTTTACTAGCCATAAATATTTATTTCAGGGAAAGAACCTTTTTCTCCTATGCACTGACACAAACCAGATAAGAGCTTTCCCCTTTTTTCATTTCTTGTTTGTTTTTACTTTTCTCATATGTAAAGTTGGTATTTTTAACAAATTCAGTAGTGTTTTATGCATATTTTTCATTGAGAAGCTGTCTGTCTTTAGCACACAAATTACTGCTCATTACTGGAGATTAATTCACTTAAAAAATCTTGCAGCTCAGAGCTCTGAAACTGTATCAAAAACAAAAAACCCAAAGTATACACATTCTACACATACCAAATTTTTATTCCAATTTTCAGAGTATCTTCTTTTATTTTTAGATGAATCTGCGTTCTGTATTTACTGTAGAGCAACAAAGGATTTTACAACGTTATTATGAAAATGGAATGACAAATCAAAGTAAAAATTGCTTTCAGCTCATATTACAGTGTGCACAGGAGACTAAGCTGGACTTCAGTGTAGTCAGGGTAAGTATTGAGGTCTTACACAAATGTATAGCTTTGTATTACATGTTATGTTTGCCTAAAGGCCATTTAGGACCTGAAAGTCCTAACTTTATAAACAGCTTCATTTCCCTGGCCTAACAGTACTATTTTATATATTTGTTCCTATAAATACTTGGAAACACGAAAACCTTTACAGAGTGGATATTTCTTCTAAATATCTATGCTTTTTTGAACTAGTAAATACCTTTAGGATTAATTGTTGCTCTTATGCTTCCCTTAAAATTTCAATTAATCTAGATATAACCTCCACAAGTGATGCTAAAAAAAAAGGGTTTTTCCAAGAGAAATCTCTGTGTCTTGTGGATTTTTTGTTTTTGTTGTTGCTGTATTTAGATTTTTTTCCTTGAGCATTTATGATTTTAATATTTTTATCTTTTCAGAAAAATCTAATCAAGTTTTGTGAATACTTTATCCTCCCAAATAAAATGTATGCATCTTAATGTGTATCAAGGAAGGAATAAGACATCCCAAGGGAGGAAATTATCACAACCACAGTTACTCAGCTGTAAAAAAAAATTCAGAACTAGTACACTCTCATAAAAGCAATTAAAAAGCAATAAAGAGGAGGCAAGAGATAAATCTAACATAACTAGTCACAAATTTTATTGAATGTGTGGGCCCTTTCATGTTTGTGTAAATGGTACCGCTCCTCTAGATGTGAAACCCTAGTGATCAAAAGATTAGCAACTTCCTATCTTTGGAGATTATTAGGCTAATTTGGAAAAAAAGAAAAGATATCTGTTTGACTTCATTTTGCTTTTCTATGTACGATCAAAGCCTAGAAATAAAAATTTTTCAATAAGCCCAATTCCTTAGAAAGTATTTCTTAAAGGCTAAAGGAGAGCTGAACTTTCAAATAGGAAATTAAGACACTAATTCTGGGGGGAAATATCCAGAATATGTTTCTTGTTTGTTGATAACAAATGTCATGCTCATATTTGTTTAAGAACTAGAAATATGTTTTGTAACTGTAACTGCAGTACTTGAAATTCCCTTTATCAACCCACAGAGGAAAATGTTTAATTGCCTTAGAAAAAGTAATATAAAATATTCCAAGTCCATAAGATTAAATTTTATAGTAGAAACATTTTGCTATTTTAATTTTCCTTGTTTTAATTGTTTTTTCCCTTTTGTCTTATTCTTGACTTAAAGTAAAATGCCTTCGCAGGCAGTTGCACTGTCTTTCATATTCGTAATTTGTTATGGCAGAAACTTAGAACCTTTGTCCTTATAACTTCCTTGATTGTGCCTGAATATTGGGATTTTTGGAAAGCAAGTATATATATTTATGCCTCAAATGATGTAAAATCTAAAACAATGAGGATGATAGATATAAATTTTTAGAATGAAGGATTACAAGTAAAATATTGCAAAAATATAGGGATTTGTGTAGAGCAGATTCATCTCAAGAAAATAAAAATTCCATTCTAGCAATACGTAAATTTTACAGAAATTCAGTCTTCCATATTTGAATCTCAAGACAATTTTGATTGTTTTTTATTTAGAAAACAGGCAGTTGTTTATAAACCTACCACTTAATAATCCTTCTCCCTATATTTTGCTAACATAATGTAACCTACTTGAAAAAAACATTCTTTATGATTTTATTAAAATATGTTACAATTCTCCAAAGAACTCATGCCCTACTATTTGAAGTATTTGATCCCAATGTGCAAAGAACTGAAAAGACTGAAACATGGAAGCACAAACAAATACAATGGGGTAGGGAGCAGGAAAATAAATAATGTATAGAAAAAGGAAAAGAGATTTAGAGACAGTAACTTTTTTCTTTGCTGGTCCTGGGGCTTGAACTCAAGGCCTGAGCACTGTTCCTGAAGTCTTCCTGAGGGACACCTCCACTACCAGCCTTTTTGATAGTTAATGAGAGATATTATTCTTATAAACTCCTTCCAGGACTGGCTTACAACGGTGATCCTCACATCTCAGCCTCCTGAGTAGCTAGGATTACAAACGTGAGCTGTGCTTAATGAGACAGTGACTTTTTAAGAGAAAACTAAAAGAGAATTTTGTACACAAGTATTAGTGATTCGATGGCCTTTCCTGTTTTTTGTTTTTAAATCTGTGCAGTGTAGCTTTACTAGTTCCTTAACTCAAATTTTCATATCATTTTGTTTGACTTGCTTTTTTTTTCCTTCTCATCAGTGAGGCATTTAAAATGGGGAATATTTACATATGATAAGCTTAGGTAAATTTTGGATATTACATGTGAAAAACACCAGTTAAAATTTAATTTGTTGAGACCCTCTCCTCAAACAATGAATTTTCTTTATTTTCAACACGTTAATAGTGAACATTTCTTAAATATATACTTTGTGCTTTTCTTTCTTAGAGAACATGGGAAATAAACCCCTTCTGACTCAGGTTTTTCATTATGGAAACCATTTATGATATTGTGCTATAAAATAATAATGCTTACAACTTGATAAGGTATATGGATCTATTTTCCCATTTGTTAAAGAACACAGATGGCTATTCAGTGATTTCTTACATTGATTTTGTTTTCCTTTCTATTTTTCCTTTTTAATGAAAAATGTTCAGTGAACCTTCCTAATTTTAGTGCTACCAGGGTCCCTGCCATTAACAATCTCTACCACCAAATGTCCCTTCTATTTTGTTGCTTCTAATTTGTTGTAAAGTATTAGTCCAGCTTTCATCAAATTATAAAATCAAAGAAAGTGGATTTTAAGCTTTGGTACTGTGCTATTAAGAGTTGTCACATAAATCTTGTGACATGTGTGTTGTGTTCTGGACAAATGAGGTTGCTAGGCGGCTAGATAGCTGTTTCATGTGTACATAATATTATTCTATTTTATTTTAATTATTGATTATACATAATATAAATATCTATTAAAGTATATATGCTATAAATTTTTATGTATAAACTATAAAATTATTTAAATAAGCCACGATTTTCAATGTAGTATGATTAGTCGTGTGTGTGTGTGTGTGTGTGTGTGTGCGCGCGCGCGCGCGCATGCACACACAGGTCCTCAGGGGTCAACTCACTGTCACTGTCCTTGATCTTTTTTCCTCAAGGCTAGCACTCTACTACTTGATCCACAGTTCCACCTCCTGCTTTGTTGTGATTAATTGACAATAAGAGTCTTACAGACTTTCCTGCCCAGACTGGCTTTGAACCACAATTCTCAGATCTCAATCCTGAGTAGCTAAGATTATAGGCATAAGCCACCAACATCTGGTTTGAAAGCCTATGTAATTTTATAAAATTATGCACAAAACATCATGGGCTCAATTTTTATTTGAAAACTATAACCTGGAAATATTATGAATACCCACGAAATTTATAAATACTTGTAAAATCTTTTGTGCAATTATATTTATCTAAAGACATTTGTTTAAAAATGTTTAGTATATACCTCAAAACCTGTTGGTTTTTCTCCTGTGTCTCTTATAACATTTAGACTTACATGTTTTTTTTGTTTTTGTTTTTGTTTTTTGCTTATAACTCACTCCTGCTATTTCATGAAAGTAAATCGGAGTGATTCTAAAATTCTCTCTAAGCAATGAGTAGTGGTAACTCATGGCTGTAAGCCTACCTATGCAAGAGGCTGAGATCTTAAGAATCACAGTTCAAAATGAGCCTGGCAAAAAAGCCCATGATACACCTTTCCAAAACAACCAGCGAAAACATGGGCTAGAGGACTGGCTCAAATATCAGAGTGCTAGTACTGAGCAAGCAAGCTGAATGAGTGTAAGTCCCTGAGTTCAAACCAAGTATTAGAAAAAAAATCCCCCTATGTTGTTATGTGAAACAAAAGGAACAACCAAAGTTTCTGGAATATTTTTTTAGTGGAAAAATAATTATGAAAGTAAAATGGCTAACAGAGATAACTAGTTCAGGAGTGCAGCCACTACATGTGTAGTGGAGAAGAATGTGTTTTGAGGTTATATAAGACTGACTGAATTTGTTCTGTCATATATTGGCAAGTATTTTTTCCAAGGATATTTTTATTTGATCGGAAAACTCAATCTCTTCATTTATATAGTTAGAAAAATAATAGCTACCAAAGGAATTAAAGATTCAGCACCTGTTAACCTTCTTTTAAATATGTTAAAGATGTTTTTATTGTAAAAATACTTTACAGAGGGGTTACAGTTACATGAGCAAGGTAATGAGTACATTTTCTATCAAGCATGGTTGCCTCCTCCTTTGTTTTTCCCCTACCATCCCTTCCCTCCCACCTCCAACACCTCCACAACTACACTCCCTCCCTCCACCTAAATTATAAAGTTTGTTTTTCAACATAGTGTCTTGTACATCTCATTGTTACAACCTTTTTTAAATGCTAGACCTGGGGCTTGAACTCATGGCTTAGGTGTTGTTCCTGTGCTTCTTTGGCTCAAGGCTAGTGTTCTACCACTTGAGCCACAGTGTCATTTCTGGCTTTTTCTGAGTAGTTTATTGGAGATAAGAGTCTCACAAACTTTCCTGCCTTGGCTGATTTCAAACCATGATCCTCAGATCTCAGCCTCCTTAGTAACTAGAATTACAGGTGTGAGCCACTAGTAACTGGTATGTTAACTTTTATTTCCAGTATTACAATAACGTCAATGTATATACTTATACCTTATATAAATTAACATTGAAAATTACATAATTTATGAGTTTTCTGAAAGCACATCAGAGAAGAAGTTACCCTAAACCATGTTTGTGTAAGACTAGTTTAATGTTTTTATTTATTCATTTATTTTTTTAATCTTAATAGATTAATGATTTCTGGTAGTTTTCATGCAATATGCATTTTGGAATAATTATGAAGTTTTGTAATTATATTATGGAATATAACATTTCTTATTGCAAAGTTTAGAAGAACTATGATTCAGCACAATAATCCTAGAATAATTATAATAAATTACTTATATAAAAGTATGTATTTTATAATCAAATCCTAAATGCCAAGCACTGATATTATTTTTATTAATAACTTTTTAAGTTTATAGAAGTAATATATATTCATTGTATACAATTTGGTATGTAGATGCAAGTGTAAAGAAGAAAATAACTACCATACATTAATGACAAATTAAAAAATTGCACCTTCTGACAAATTGTTATTATCTTTAGGAGAAAATTGCTCTAACAAATCAGCATAAAAAGACAAACACCCCAATATAAAAACAGGTAATGGATGAGCCACTCTATGAAAGTAACATAGTAACCATAGACAATCAACCACAACAGCAATACTTTGCCTTTATTAACTCCTGGATTAGTAAAGATGATAAAAATGTAAACAGTTGGTAAGGATGTGAGGAAACCAGTATTCTCATATGTCAGAAGGCACTTGGGAAATAACAGACCCTTGCAATTTCCCTTCTCATATTGCATTTTAATTAACAACCAACACATGATACATGCACAATGAAGTGTATTATAATACAATTTACAATTATTAATACTTCTAAAATTAACCATTATGCTATATCCATACAGAAGTCATTAAGCTTGAAAATTGCAAATGTAGGGGTTGGGGGTTTAGCCCAGCGGAAGGGCGCCCGGTGCGCGCAAGGCCCTGTGTTTGGTCCTCAGCCCTGGAAAAGAAAAAGAAAAAGAAAATTGCAAATGTATAGTTGTTTTAATGATACAAAGAATATTTTCATTTCTTTTCCTTTTTGGTACTAATCCTGAGGGTTGAAATCAGGACCTGGATACTGTCCCTGAGCTTTTGTGCTCATGGTAGGGCTCTCTACCACTTGAGCCACAGTTCTACTTCTGGCTTTTTGCTGGTTAATTGTAGATAAGAGTCTCATGGACTTTACTCACCAGTCTGGTTTTGAATTGTGATCTTCCGATTTCAGCCTCCTGAGTAGCTAGGATTACAGATGTGAACCAATGCCCAACCAAGAGTACTTTCTAATTATGTTAAAAATAAACTTACTTTTAGAGGCTGGGAAGGTGACTCAGTGGTAGATTGCTTGCCTTGCACGCATGTGGCCCTGGGTTCGATTCCTCAGCACCATATAAGCAGACAAAAAAGCTAGAAGTGGCACTGTGGCTCAGGTGGTAAGGCACTAGCCTTGAGCTGAAGAGCTGAGGGACAGTGCTCCCAGTCCCAGAGTTCAGGTCCCATGACCGACAAAAAAAAAAAAAAAATCTTACTTTTAAAGTTGGACACCAGTGGCTCACACACTGCTTTCAACTTTTTACTCTTATGCATGAATACAGAATACAATGTAGAATACCTTTCTATACTTTTGCCTACATCTGTGAATACATTTTAGGATAATTTTCTAGAAATTTGTTTTCTAGCACAAAAGATATGAACAGTTTGAATTTTTTTAATTATTATTTTAATTGGCAAACATTAATAGTATAAGGGATTTCCTTTTGGTAATTCCATAGCTTCTTTCAGTGTACTTTGAACAAATAATGTTTTGAATTATAAATACAAAAACAATAATTTACATATAAACTATTTTATCTATCTATCTATCTAAAAATATACTTGGAACTCAAAAAATTAAATCCCCCAACAACAAATCCTCTATATCTATCTATCTATCTATCTATCTATCTATCTATCTATCTAAATTAAGTGGGCTTGTGGCAGAGAGGACCAGTAATACTTCCAGTTATCAAAGTAACTAGATATTTATTAGGTGAGTCCTTAATCACTTTAAAAAGCATTGTATCGTTTTTTTCCTTTTAGTTAGTTTAAATGACCAGTAAGAACATAATTTTCATTTAGAAAACAGTTTTCTTGGTTTGTAAATTTTTTCATAATACTTGTTTTAAATCTTTTCAGACGTGGGTTGGCAATAAGCGAAGAAAAATGAGTAGTAAGAATTCTGAATCAGGAGCAAGCACAGGAACTGTTTCTGGTACTTCTTTGACAGCTCCAGACAATACAGTCAGAAATGTGGTTAATATTGCTGGACCCTCAAGCCAACAATCCTCTTGGACTTCTGCCAATAATGATGTCATTTTAACTGGTATATACAGCCCAAGTAGTTCATCAAGTAAACAAGGGACGACCAAACATACAACCCCACAAATTACAGAAGCACATAACATTCCCAGTCAGAAAGCCTCCAGTAAAAATGATACTGAGTTTCAGTTGCATATACCTGTTCAAAGACAAGTAGCACACTGTAAAAATGCCTCACTGCTCTTGGGTGAAAAAACAATTATTTTGTCAAGACAGACAAGTGTGTTAAATGCTGGAAACTCAGTATATAATCACACAAAGAAAAACTATGGAAGCTCTTCAGTGCATGCTTCTGAAATGTCAGGACCTGCAAAACCATCTGTATGCCATCGACCTTGCAAAATTGAACCAGTTGGGATTCAAAGGTCATATAAGCCTGAAAACACAAGTGTGGCATCACATAACTTATGTGGGCAAAAATCAACTATTAGAGACCCTTTCTGTAGAACACAAAACTTGGAAATCCGTGAAGTATTTTCATTGGCTGTCAGTGATTACCCCCAGAGAATTCTGGGAGGAACTGCCACACAGAAGCCCAGCTCAGCAGAAGGAACTTGTTTATCCATTGCAATGGAGACTGGAGATGCTGAGGATGAATATGCCAGAGAAGAAGAGTTGGCATCTATGGGAGCACAGATCCCAAACTACTCAAGATATTATGAAAGTGGTAGTTCCCTTCGAACTGAGAACCAAAGTACAACTTTGCCTGGACCAGGAAGAAATATGCCAAATTCACAAATGTTGAATATTAGAGATTTTTCAGACAATGTACTGTTTCAAAACAGAGACTACCATTTGACACCTCGGACCTCATTACATACAGCATCTAATACAATGTACAGTAATACCAATCCACGGAATAATTTTTCTCCACATTTTGCATCATCAAACCAATTGAGGTTATCACAAAACCAAAACAACTACCAGGTAATATGCATATTAACTTCTCAAGATTTTTCAAAGCTGTGTTTGTTTAAAAAACTATCACTTTAGACCTGAATCACCTGGATCACTTAACTCATATTTTGAAGTGATTTGAGATTTTTACTGTGAAGTAGTGATTTAGAGTCTACTGCATGAAGAATCCTATGCTTTCTCTGTCAGGTTTACAAATGATGAGGGTTTTTTTAAATGGATATAGTAGTTTTTAATAACATGGCAACGTTCCCCTGATGTTTAAAATGGTTTTGTTCAAGAAATGGTAGCTTTATGGGAAGCATGGCATTTCCCATATCTAAAATAGGATTAAATTGTCTAGGCTCATCCTCTTGAATATAGATTATTCCTGTAATAGTTTTTACTTGCAGTTTGGGGATGTCACAGGATGAATGGTGCCATCCCTGGGTACAGAGCCAAGCATGTCAATCATTTTCCCCAGGTGCCAATGGCTAAGAAGTCAAAACCTGCTGTAACTGAGCCAACAGCTTTTTCTAGAAGTAAAAGCTGTACTAAATGTTAAGTGGCCATTAATCTTTCATAAACCGCATATAGGGAAAATACAGTGTAGGAATTAAAGCGATTTTAGTCCTGTGTAAAAAATAGGTGTTATTTCTTTACTGTTTGACATATTCAATTGTTTGATATGTTTCAAATAATCTCTTCAGTGTGATATTAGCTTACCTCAAAACATTTGTTCAGATCATGTATCTTCCTTCTGAAAAAAATCTGCTCTATAAAATTTAAATGTTATTTAAAGAATGCATGACTTTTCTTTGATATTGGCTACACATCCTTATTACTCAGCCACAATATTTATAGTTTATCAGGGATCAACCAGTTTAAAGAACCACTTTTTCCTGGCCTTGTCCGTCTTATAGGTTCCTGCCTCAAAATGTAAAGAAAGACATAGTACAGGAAGTGAATTTTGGCATCTAACTTTGAGGAAAGAATTTGATCTTCATAATTACTGATCATTTGGTGGTACTTCATGATTACTAACCATTTTGGTTTGAATTCAAGAACACTAATAACAACAGATGCAGGAGGGGATGTGGCCAGAAGGTAACTCTACTGCATTGTTGGTGGGAGTGTAAACTTGTTCAACTACTTTGGAAAACAGTGTGGAGGTTCCTCAGAAGACTCCACATAGAGCTCCCCTATGACCTAGCAATCCCACTTTTGGACATTTCCCCAAATGATCAAAAACAAGGCCATCCTAAGGCTACCATCACACCTATGCTTTTCACAGCATTATTTACCATAGCTAAGATATGGAAGCAACCCAGATGCCCCTCAGTAGATAAATGGATCAAGAAAATGTGGGATATATATATATATATATATATATA
>NW_012267296.1:7527862-7666634 GCF_000151885.1 Dipodomys ordii
TTTCTGATGGAGGCATAGAATTCCATTGTGTATATATACCACATTTTCTTGATCCACTCATCTACTCTATTATGACTTTTTCATGCATGTATTCCATGTACTGGCAACCTCTCTTGTCACCTGTCACTTTCCCCAAATAGTCCCTCTTCTACATTCATGAGTTTTTTCCCTAGATTTGATATATTATAGTAAAGCTATGAAATTTGTTAAGTCTGGCTTATTTCAGTTAACATGGTGTTTTCCATTTTTTTCAGTTTTCCTACAAGTGGAACGATTATGTTCTTTATAGCTGACTTATACTGCAATGTATATGCATATATACATATATATATATATATTTATATGTATATCAGTTGTAAGGCATTTCATCTGTTTCCATGACTTGGCTGTTGTGAATACGGCTGCAATAAACATGGGTGTACAGATATCTCTATTGCATATTGAATTCCATTGTTTTGGATATGAACTCAAGAGTGTTATTGTTAGATATAGGTAATAGGCTTGCCAAACATAGCCTTTCTTATTTTCTTCTGCATGTTTAAATTTTATTTATTTATTTTTCGTGTTTATGTGGCACCAAGGAATCCAACACAGAGCTTAAGGCATGATGGGCAAGCACTCTACCACTAAGCCACATTCCTTGCCCACATTTATTATGTTGTGGTATGTTTTATCTGTTCTTTGTTTCTTCAGGGATTTCATCATGAAGGCATGTTGAATTATGTCAAAGCTTCTTCTGCATCAATTGACAGGATTGCATGATTTTTGTGCTTTATTCTATTTCTATATTGTATTATATTTAAATAGGTTTAACTATGCTTGCATTCCTGGAATAAAATAAGTTTCATCATTGCGTATGATCTTTTTCATATGCTCTTGAATGTAGTTTGCAAATATTTTATTGAAGAATTTTGTACTTACATTCGTTATAATTAATTTTCTTGTTTTGTTGTCTGTTTATCTGGTTTTCCTAGCAGGGTAACACTGGCCTATATATTGAAGTACATTGGTGGTCGTTCTTTATTAATGATCTGGTAAAATTCAGCTATAAATCCATCTAGTCATAGCTTTCTTTGTTACGAATCTAGTACTGCTTCAATTTCATTGCTTATAGTAAACATATATAGGTAGCTTATATCCTCTTGGCTCATCTTTAATATTTCACATGCTTCTACACATTTGCCCATTTCTAGATTTTCAGTTTGTTAGAAGTTTTCCCTAATTTTCCTCTGGAATTCATTAGTGGTATTTTTTGTGATACTTATTTTCTCATCCTAACTATTAATTTGTCTTCCCCATCTCTCTCTTGGCTAGTTTTGAGAAGGGTTTGTCAGTCATGTTTATTATGTATCCTAAGAACCAGTATTTGTTTTAATAGTTCTTTGTATGGTTCGTTCAGTATCCATCTCATTAATCTTTGATCTGGTATTTTTATTTCATTCTATAAACTTCTTTGGGGGAGAACTTGTTCATGATTTGCTAAGCGTTTGAGGTCTCAAACAATAGGCCCTTTCTGAAGCTAGAATCTTGCTGTAGCTCTGATATAAGAAGGAATGGCATGATTTCTTTTCTTTCTTCACTAAGGCCTTCCACATCAGAGCAGTCAGT
Source organism: Dipodomys ordii (assembly GCF_000151885.1). Lineage (NCBI taxonomy): Eukaryota > Metazoa > Chordata > Mammalia > Rodentia > Heteromyidae > Dipodomys > Dipodomys ordii. The sequence goes on from NW_012267296.1 coordinate 7,529,471, forward strand.
CTCACCAAATCTCTAACCTGAGTTTATGGTTTGTAGCACAGTGGACTTATCCTATTGTTTATTGCTTTTTTCTGTTACTTCCATTTATTTCTGCTTTTCTGTTGTCATGCTACATTTTTTGTGATTCATGATGCTCTTCTTTCTTTCTTCTGTGTTACTTGACTGTTCTCATTCATGAATTCAAAATGCATCAGGATTCTAACCATCATCTTGCAACTTTTTATATCTCTTTTCTGAGATTGTGTGCATTTGTTAATTTCCCTGTATAAATGGCTACATTAAAATATCTTACATTTGCCTGGTGCTGGAGGCTCATGCCTATAATCCTAGTTTCACAGTAGGCTGAGAACTGAAGATTACTGTTCAAAGCCAGCCCAGGCAGAAAAGTCTCCATGAGATTCTTATCTCCAGTTAACCACTCAAAAACTGGAAGTGGTACTATGGCTCAAGTAGTAGAATGCTACCCTTGAGTAAAAGAGGCTCAGAACCAGCGTCCAGACTCAAGCTCCAGGACTGGCAAAAGAAATCTTATATTTCCCCAAATTTCACCCTTACTTCTAAAGCCTTTAGCTGTTTTAATATATACTTAGTTGGTAATATCTTTCTGTAAATTTGTGTAAGCATTTTTAATGTTTTTTTTTGTTTGTTTCTGTTTTTGATAAAATCTCACCTTACTGCTTCCCATCATTCCTTCTAGATTAAGACCTGTGCTGTGTCACTTTTGGGTGTGTGAAATTAGGAGATTTGTGAATTAGGAGATAAAGTGACCAGTCCCTGAGGCAACCTTCAAACAGATTAAAGTAATGCAAATTATGTTAAATGCATTGTATTTCTTAGTCACAAAAGAGAATGGATAATAGGCCAATACATCTCAAAATCATGTCATACTATCATAAAAATGGTTAAAATAAGGACAACTAAAAATGTCATAAAATATCATTTTAAATGTGGAATTTTCTTTATTGCGCATTTGTTTAGTTTTTAGGTCCTGACTAAATTCAAGAGGTACAACAAAGTGATTTCATTGAGTCATTAGTTGTTTTTCTGGTTTTTTTTTTTGTTTGTTTGAGACAATGTCTTGCTACGTAGCTGAAGCAGGCCTAAAACTTACAGTACTCTTAGTTCTGCCTCCTCACTACTGGAATTACAAGCATGTACCACCATACCCAACCAGATAGTTGTGTATCCATGATGAGACTAGGGTATAGAAATTCCTATTTCTTCACCTTGTTGAATTTTTTTGGCATTTGTTTTTGTAATTATAAAGTGAATGTTTCTGCAAATATATAAGTGGTAGCACAACAAGAAGACAGGATTATTTATTTTTTCCCCTTTTTGTTGGTTTTGTTTCTTGAACTCTGAGCCTGGGCGCTGTTCCTGAGCTCTTCAGCTCAAGAGGAGCATTCTAGCACTTGAGCCACAGCGCCACTTCCTGTTTTCTGGTGGTTAATTGGAGATAAAAGTCTCATGGACTTTCTTGCCCAGGCTGGCTTTAGACAGGGTTCCTCTGATCTCAGCCTCCTGAGTAGCTAGGATTATAGACATGAGCCACCAGCACCCTGCCCAGACAGGATTTTTTTAAGCCTACCTTTTTTTTGATTCAGCTAGGAGTTGTGTCCAAAGTTAAGACATTGAATCATAATTAATGGTAAGAACATTAGTCCAGCCAGCAAAGATGATATTGTGATCACAACAGTGAAGTAAAAGCTGTTGTTTGGAGGTCTGTAGTCTGACTAAGCATGTTGCAAAAGACTTCATGTTGAATATAAAATGTTTTAGATGTTAAAACTAACATTCAGATATTTTATTTTCTGAAAGTGGTAAAGAACCTTTATATTTTCTCAAATATCTTCTTTTTTCTTTTAGGCTTTCATCTTCAAATTGTTGTACAAAAGGGTTACAAATTAACATGCCCATATATGGGTACAGTGTATCTTAATCAGAGTTATCCTCTCAAACAGTATCCCCTTCTTAACTATCCCTTTCCTCACCAGTGATATCAACTTTTTCACTTGCTTCTTCACAGGCATACTTTGAGTATTATGACTGTATTTATCCACTGTTTTTTTCCCCATTGATTCACCCGCTTCCTACTATCCCTCCCATTTAAAACTTGCTTTGATCTTCCTAATATTCATTTGGTTGAACTGTCTGTTAATTGTTCAAAGGATTTACACCATAGTGTTTCCTGAATATACTGTAGTCAAGTTGATGGTGTGTGTATGCACCTACCACTGTGTCTGTTTACATTGGAGGTTGTATATTGAGTCTAAGATGGAAATATGAGGCCAAACATGTGCCCTCTGTCTTTCTGGGTCTGACTTACTATACTAAGTATGATTTTTTTCTAGATCCATCCATTTTCCTGCAAATAGAATGATTTCATTCTTCCTAGTGGCTGAAGAAAATTCCATTTGTGTATAAATGCATGTATGTATATCTCTCTATTTTATCTATCTAATATTTTATGCATTCATCAGTTGTAGGACATCTCAACAGTTTCCATAACTTGGCTATTGTGAATTATGCTGCAATGAGCATGACTGTGCAGGTTCTCTTCTTGGATCCTGTCTTGTAATTTTTTTGGATAAATGCTCATTAGTGGTATCACTGAATCACAGAGTAGTTCTACTTTTAATTTTTGAGGAATCGCTATATTGATTATATTAATTTACATACCAATCAATAGTTTATTAGGATCACTTTCCTTCACCTTCATCCTCACCAGAATTTGTTCTTGTCAGTATCCCAAATAATAGCCATTCTGACTGAAGTTAGGTGGAATATCAATATTGTTTTGATTTTCATTTCCCTTATGAGAAAGGAATTTGAGGTTCTCTTTATGATTTATTGGCTCTTCAGTTTCTTCCTCTGAGAAATGTTAGTTTAGCTCCCTTGTCCATTTATTGATTTGATTTATTGATTCTGTGAGGTGTGTGTGTGTGTGTGTGTGTGTGTGTGTGTGTGTGTGTGTGTGTGCTGTCTCTGAGGTTTGTACTGAATGCTAGAGAGAGGTCTCCCACTTGAGCCACAACTCTACTTCTGGCTTTTTTGATGTTTGTTGGAGACAGGAGTCTCATGGGCTTTCTTGACCAGGCTGGCTTCAGACCATAATCCTCAGATCTCCGCCTTCTGTTTAGCTAGGATTACAGATTTGAGCCATGGATTCATGCTTTAGGTTTTAAATTCCTTGAATATTCTTGTTATTTTACCCTTCTCAGATGGATTGCTGGCAAAGATATTTTTCATTCTGTACAGTCTTTTAAGCTTAGTGAGTGCTGTGCAGAATCTTTTTAGCTTAATGCAATCATATTTGTCAGTGCTCTCTTCTATTTGCTGAACCCTGGAGTTTTATTGAGGAACTTGCTGCCTATCTCAGTAAGTTTTCTAGTGTTTCCACTACTTTATCTCATAGTATTTCAAGTTTTACATTTCGGCCTTTGATCTACTTTAAATTAATATTGGTCTAGGGTTAGAGACAGGGATCCAATTTTAGTCTCCTGCAAGTGGACATCCAGGTCTCCCAGAACCATTTGTTGAAGAGGTATCTTTTCTCCAGTGTGTATTTTGGGCTCCTTTATTAAAAAAATCACTTGACTAGGTTAATGGGTTGATTTATGTGTCTTCTAATATGTTCCATTACCCATCAGGTCTATTTCTGTGCCTGTACCAAGCTGTTTGCTATTATTGCTTTGCAGTATAAAGTCTAATATTGGTTTTGTTGTTATTGTTGTTGTTGTTGAGGATTTCTGTGGCTTTTTGTAGGCCTTTCATGTTTCTGTATGAATTTCAAGATTGCTTTCTCTCTTTGTGAAGAATGACATTGGTATTTTGAAGGGTATTTTATTAAATTTGTAGATTGCCTTTGCAAGTATGGAAATTTTGACAGTATTAATTCTACCAATCCAAGAATATGATATATCTATCTTATCATGTTTTCTTCAATTCCTTTCCTCAAGGCTCAAATTTCTATCATTTTATGTGAACAAAATTGGATAATACTCTGACATTTTCTAGAAAGTAAAATTTGAATAAATTCAAATTTGTAATTTTATACTATTAGTTTTCTGGGTACTAGTACTGGGACTTGAATACAGGATGTGGGTATTATCCTTAGCTTTTTGCTCAAGGCTGGTACTCCACCACTTGAATCACAGCTTCGTTTCCTGTTTTCTGAGAGTCTTATCAGACTCTCACAGACATTTCTGCTTAGGCCGGCCTTGAACTGTGATCCTCCTGAATAGCTAGGATTACAAATGAGAGCTACTAGTTAGCAACCAGCATATTCTGAGTATATTTTATAACTTCTTTGAAAAATATTGGAATTTAAATTGCCTTGGCATGAGCTGGGAAGGTGGCTCAGTGGTAGAGCGCTTGCCTTGTATGCCTGAGGCCCTGGATTCGATTCCTCAGCACCACATAAGCAAAAAGAGAAAAGCCAGAAGTGGCGCTGTTGTTCAAGTGGTAGAGCGCTATCCTTGAGCTGAAGAGCTGAGGGACAGCGCCCAGGCCCAGAGTTCAGGCCCCATGACCGGACCCCCCCAAAAATTTTTTCCTTGGCATTAATTTTGGCTTATAATATTTAAATAATAAATTATGCAGGAGTAAATAAATTCCAAGTCGCATCTTGGTTGTTAATAGCAATATTTTTTTTCAGGCTGGGATTGTGGCTTAGTGGTGGAGTGCTTGCCTAGCATGCATGAAGCCCTGAGTCTGATTCCTCAGTACCACATAAACAAAAAATGCCAGAATTGGTACTGTGGCTCAAGGTAGAATGCTAACCTTAAGCAAAAAAAAGCTCAGGGATAGTGCCCAGGCCCAGAGCTCAAGCCCCAGAACTGGCAAAACAATTCAGGTTAATAAACTATTCTAAACACTATTTTCCTGTGACTTAAATAGAAAAAAGATTCATGTGTTAAAAACAGTATGTCATCTGTCTAAAAGTGTTAGCATTTTAAGTGATGTATAAATATAATCTAAATGCTCAAGGCTGTTTCAGAGATGTAGTGAAAGAAAGAAAGAAAGAAAGAAAGAAAGAAAGAAAGAAAGAAAGAAAGAAAGAAAGAAAGAAAGAAAGATTTTTTCAAATAAGTATTCATCTTTTCATCTATAATCCAGTACCTCTTATTCTCAACCAGAAAAAAAATTGTTCTCCCTCCCCTTCCCCCAGTTTCTTACTCCATACAAATTTCTCTTATATATTTCCTTTTGTTGCATTTCAGAAAGTCATAGCCAGTGAATAATGAATGTCTAAATTAATTCAATCAATCAGCAAATATTTATTGACTAGCTATCGCATATGCAGCAGTGTTCTCTGTACTCTACACCTCATAATTGAAAAACACCTAGGAAACCTTGCTGATTAACAACAATGATTGATAGGTTTTGATGTTCAACTAATACCAAAACAAGGATGGAAATCTAAAACTGATTTATGATGCTCTGTCTGCTGAACTTTGATCATAGACCCAGTTATTGCCTGATTGTTTCAGTTAATCAAATTCTGTCTAATAAAATGTTAATTAATAGAATTTTTCATTTTCCTGCTTCACATAAAATGTAGTATATTTCACATAATAGCGCTATCAGACCCAGAAGTTAATCTAAAATTTCCTAAATTGGATATCCAGCTTACTGCATCATTGTCTTTATGACAGATTCTTAAATCAAATGCATGTTTATATTTATATATAGAATCCATGTTTGATTGATTGTTACAGCATCATCATATTATGTAACAACTGAATGATATGAAGTATAAGAAAGCAAAAATTATCTTTAAAATTCTCTTTGTGTTAGTCTTATTCTGAGTGTACAATCATTGAGTATTAAATACGTACAATGCATAATTAGTGGTTTGATATATAATGTCTACTTAAAGTACAAGCATGATTTCACATGAAACAAATACGTTAAAATTGGATTTAAAAGCCTATACATACCATATGATTCTGTATCCAAATAAATGTGTTACATCCTTTAGTAAATACAATGTTAGACATAAGACACATATTTCTTGACAGTAAGAAGTACTTTGTATTTGCCTTAAAACTTGTGATACTCCATCAGATGGCTTATTTTCTATGCCATGCATGAGATCTTTAGAAATTTATTTTATATTTTTCTTCCCAATTCCTATTTCCCCTACCCCAGTTTCAAGTCTAGAATACATCTTGCCTAAACTATTATAAAGTTTCTGTACTTCTTCCATTCATTATTATACACAAGGCATGTTAAAATTCCTAATATACAAAAAATACAATTCAGGCCCTACAGCCCATCTCCTTGAGACCTTCCATGGCTCATCATTCACTGCAGAATAAGATTTAGGTGTTTGTGGCATTCATGTCCTCTACAAAGTGACACCAACCTTTCTTTAGTGCTAGTTGAACTGATGATTCATCAAACATATCCTGTCCACTTATTTTAACACAATCAAACTTTTCTTCTCTACTGTGTCTCTTTTTGAATCCTTTCCTTCAAAAGTTTACTCACTTTTTAAGGTTCAGATGAAATATTAATCTTCAAGAGGGTGTCATTTTGCCATAGTTTGAACTCGTACTGTGCTTCATTTATTGTACATCCACTATGACACTTATCATAGTTCTTTGTATTAAAGTTATTCATGTTCCAATCTTACCTCTTCCTCTCAAATCACGATTCTTTCCCTCCAGGAGATTATGTTTTTCCTATCTTTTTATTTCCTGTAGGACCTGAAACAGCACATCATATAGAATAGAAATCTGCCAGACATTTCAAAAGAATTCAAATTAGTTGCCTTAGAAAGTAATATATACTTATGCTAATAATCTTCAATTTGCCAAAACGTTTTTGAAATTCTTTTACAACTGTTTTAAAAGCCTGTGGGGTTCTTTTAAATGGTTTCAGTGGTGACAAATCATCATCATTTGAGGAAAAATTTGATTTTGGAAAATAGAATTCATTCTGAGACACACTTAGTGAATAATATGAATGTTCAATCTGGTTTTAATGAGACAGAATCTCAGGATGAGGTATGAACTGACAATTCCAAAAGTTCCCAAAATGCTCTCAACAATGTCAATATCCTTGTAATGAGTTCATAGCATCCTAAATTTTCTACTTTAAAGCATACAGCAATTTGGGAATGTAAGTTCTAAAATATTTGTTAAATCAGCCTTGTCTTCTTGTAGATTCTTTTGCAATTTTCCAAACCAGACTAAAGTATGCTTAAAACTGAAATATCATTTAAATGAGAAGTTTATTGCCCTTCTCATTTGATTACTGTATTTTATATATTCAAGTGAATGAGAACCTATATTCAATACTGTACCAAATAAAAACTCCCCAACATTGGAGAAACACTTGTTTGTAAAGAAAAAAAAAAGAAACTTAAAAATTCAGCTATTCTGCCTGAGTTATGCCAGGAAATTAAGAATACATTGGAAGTAAATGTTAGAGATTAGTTGAGCATAGATAGCATTTAAATACCATTCAACTTTTCAGTAGTTACTAGTTTGAGGCTCTATTTTGTTTTATTTGCAAGTCCATGGCTTTGGCATATTTTCTCTAGAAATACTCTGTAGCCGTTTTTGATTTATCCCCACTAATGGATGGGAATATGTGCACCAATAATTCAAAAGAATTGGGTATCTCTATTTGTATTAAAAAAGATATGATTACTTTAGCAGATTTATCTTCTTCATTGAAGCTAATAACTGATTTTGCAAGCTTGACTAAACAAGCAACTGACCCCAAGCTTGATTTGTGAAATGAAAAGAAAGTAGTCTTTTAAAAAGAATTTTTCAGAAGAAATCATTTTATTACCTTTGGTTCATCACTGAAGAAAATCAACTGTTCACATCTTGTCATGATCTCTTCACACTAAAATCATTGCCTTTCCATTCAAATGACGTTTTACATTAAGTAAAATACTTTTTAGCCTATCTATAAAAGTACGATTTTTGCATATTAGTATATTCAGAAATCAAAGGAAACTGGCAGTTCTAGTGGTCAGGAACAGTAATAATTTATATGAAATTTGAATGAAGATTCTGAAAATTCAATGATGTTGCAGATGTACCTTGGCAAGAAGATGTCCAATAAAATTTGCTTCTTTTTTGTACGTGTATTGGTACAGGGGCTTGTACTCAAGACCTACATGCTATCCCTTAGATTTGTCAATCAAGGATAGTGCTTTATCATTTGAGCTAATAGAGTTGTAACTCTACTTCCAGTGTTTTACTGGTTAATTGAAAATAAGAGATTCACAAACTTTCTTTCCCAGGCAAGCTTTGAACTAAGATGCTCAGATCTCAGCTTCCTACTCAGGAAAGAAGCTAGGATTACAGGCATGAGCCATCAGTGCTTGGCTTAAAACTTGCTCTTTTATAGTTACATTCCTATATTTAGTGTTGATAATGAAGTTTTTCACTCTTGCAAAAATGAGGGAATATACTTGCAAAGTACACAACTATTTTATATTTGAGCACATAGTTTCTAGTAGTTTCCCAAAAATGTTGGAAAAGATTTAAATACGTTTTACTTATCAAGTAAAAAGGAGCAGAATGTTATAACTATAAATGTAATCACTTCAACACTCTCATCTACATTTGTTTTAGTCATACATTATTCATACAAAAAATCTTTATTTAAATCAAAAGGTCATTAAAATGTACAATTTACCATTTTAAAATAAAAGGTAGACAACATAGAGAATAGATTTCTGATGTGGCCTGAATATTGATAAAAATTGTCTCAGTCATTTGCATTGTAGGCTAAGATTTTTATTAAGAAAGCACCTGTGGTAATAATAGTTTATTCAGTGATGATTTTTCAAAGTAAAGGAAAGCAATATGCGTAAGTAGTTTATAGCATACACTTTCATTATGGAGTCATCTTTCATTTTGTAGTAGTGCTCTACTTTTAAGTGTGACCGGTCTATAGTGCTTGCAACTTTTTCCAAGATTCCACAGAGGTAAGCACCGAATTTCCATTTCAATCATTCTTTGTCTATAGATTTCCAAACTCCAGCAGAGCCCCAGCAAATATAGAGCCCTAAGATGCTCTAAGAATTTCCTTGAATTTCCAAAAAACCTTTACATCATTTCTAATCTTTTTCCACAAAGGAAGACCCTTTATGTCTGTGGACTTCATTAAAGAAAGAATGTTGTCTATTTGGGGAATGTATTATGAATGCAGGCCTATCTTAACACTGTATATGAATTATTTGGTGTTGATCAACGTTCCAAAATATGAATGCAAATCTTACTGAGATTCCATTTGTTGTTTTCACAGATTTCAGGAAACCTTACTGTGCCTTGGATTACAGGGTGTTCTAGAAAAAGAGCAGTAAGTAATCTTTATTTAAAGCAACAAGTTGGTTTCCTCATGTCATTAGTAGGAATGCCACTGAAAAAACTGTTATGATTTTTATAAAACTAGCAAAAACATAACCTTGATTAAATTGAATTTTCTCAAAGGACATATTTTGAGGTTAAAATATTTATGTACTCTGGGGGCTGGGAAGGTGGCTCAGTGGTAGAGCGCTTGCCTTGCATGCATGAGGCCCTGTGTTCGATTCCTCAGCAACACATAAGCAAAAAGAAAAAAGCCAGAAGTGCCACTGTGGCTCAAGTGGTAGAGCGCTATCCTTGAGCTGAAGAGCTGAGGGACAGCGCCTAGGCCCAGAGTTCAGGCCCCACGACCAGACCCCCCCCAAAAAAAGAAAGAAAGCCAGGCCCAAAGAAATATAGGTTCCATGGTTTCCCTTATCTGCAATAACTAGTATATGTCTAGGACAAGCAGAAAAGGTCAAAAGCTATGTACATATGACCATATAAGATGACGCTAAGTGAAATGAACCCCGATAGGGACACAAGAGGTTTTTTTATCTATGTTGTTGTTGTTTTTGATGTATTTGTAATGTACCATGCAATTTTCTTTGTTTCTTTTGTATGTTCTTCCCCATGGTATAACCTCGATTTACACTGTATTTTATTCCAGTGACCCCCATCTTCTATATACATTTTTCTAATTTGGGTAGGGGAAGGGAAATAACAAAATGTTTAAATAAGGATGTACGTTGATCCATTATAACAATCAGATGTACAAGACACTATGTTGAAAACAAACACTACAGCTTGGCAGGGGGTGGGAAAAGTTGGGGAGGTGGGGAGGAAAGGGATGGTAGGGGAAAAACAAAGGAGGGGGTAACAATGCTCCATAGGAAATGTACTCCTTACCTTGCTCAAGTAACTGTAACCCCTTTGTACAGTATCTTTACAATATATATATATATATATATATATATATATTAGAAAAAGTGTTTTATTAAACCAGTTAGTTTTTACAATGGAATAATTTAGCTAAATCAATCATTGTTAATTTTTTTTAATTTGGACAGTATAGGCGTTTGAACTCCAAACCCATTGGACAGGTGCTCTATCATGTCAGCCATGTGTAGGCTATTATTTTCCTTTTTTAAAGATAGGGTCTCACCTTTGGACTGGGCTAGCCTGGACCCACAATCCTCTGATTTAAGCCTCCCATGTAGCTTGAATGAAAAGTGCACCCCACCACACCTACAACCTTTTTTATTCTTTTTTTTTTGGTGAAAATACTGTACAGAGGGGTTACAATTACATGGGCAAAATAATGAGTACATTCCTGATCAAGCATTGTTGCCTCTCCTTTGTTTCCCCTTCCCATCCCATCCTCCCTCCGCCTCCCCCATCCAATCCTCCCCCCCCAAAGTTGTAAAGTTTGTTTTCAACATAACGACTTGTACATCTCATTGTTGCAATGGGTCCACCTGTATCCCTATTTTGAGATGGGTGCATCTTACAAACTTTTCTGCCTGAGCTAGCTTCAAATTACCTTCCTCCCAATCTCAACATCCTGAGGAGCTGAGATTACAGTTGTAAATCATTACTTCCAGCAATCAATCATTTTTTTGTTAATCAGATGTTTTAGCTGGGGACATGGCTCAGTGGGAAAGCACCTGGTTAGAAAGCACTAGATTCTGACTTCATATACTGCAGGACTTCCACAAAAAGAAAATGAGATTATTGGGACAGGAGCTTGCCAATTAAGTGAAACTTTTTAAAATGAGACTGTCAGTCTGGTTTATTTAAAGGTTTTGTAAATAAGCATGGTGTGTGTGTGTGTGTGTGTGTGTGTGTGTGTGTGTGTGTGTATGTGTGTGTTTCCCATTTTCCCCTATTCCAAATTAAGTATTCTTTCATTTAGATTTAACATTTTTTCTAAATTTCATTTTTTATTTTTATTATTTTATTTATATTTATTATTATTTTTATTTTATTGTAAAGATGCTGTACAGTAGGGATTACATGATTAATGAGTACATTTCTTGTTATGCATTGTTATCCCGCCTTTGTTTTTCTCCTACTATCCCTTCCCTCCCTCACCTTTTCCACTCCTCCTTATCACCCCCCACCCCAAGTTGTAAAGTTCATTTCCAACGTAGTGTCGTATCATTTTTGCAATGAGTCATCCCGTGTCCTTGTTTCAGCATTTTGTTATTCCCCTTCCCATTCCCAAATTAGATAAATGTATATACATGTTTCAGGGTACCAAAATCAGTGACCACAGAGGATAGACCATAGGGGGAAGAATATACAAACGGGAAAAATGCATTAAAAATTACATTTAAAACAACAACAAAGATAAATCTCTTGAATCCATATCTTAGGGTTCATCTTGCTTAGCATCATCTTATGTGGTCATATGGATGTAGCTATTGAGCTTTTCTGGTCATCTGATAAGATTATCCTAGATGTATACTAATTATTGCAAATAGAACTAAAAAAAAATCCCTCAAAAACAAATCCTCAAAGAAACAACTGCCCTATTAATGTGGGCTAAAGGCTTAAAAAGAGACTTCTCTGAAGATAAAATAAGAATACCCAATAGACACATGCAGAAATGCTCAATTTCTCTGGTCATAAAAAATGCAAATCAAAACAACAGTAAAATTCCATCTCACTCCAGTTAGAATGGCTATAATCAAGAACACTAATAACAACAGATACTGGAGGGGATGTGGCCACAAGGGAACTCTACTGCATTCTTGGTGAGAGTGTAAACTTGTTCAATTACTTTGGAAAGCAGTATGGAGTTTCCTTTAAAAAAAACTACTACTGTATTGTTGCTGGGAGTGTAAACTCGTTCAAACACTTTGGAAAGAAGTATGGAGGTTCCTCAAAAGACTACACATAGAGATCCCCTATGACCCAGGAATCACACTTTTGGGCATTTACCCCAAAGATAAAAAACAGGGCCATACTAAAGCTACCAGTACAACTGTGTTTATCACAGTATTATTCACCATAGTTAAGTTATGGAACCAACCCAGTTGCCTCTCAGTAGATGAATTTGATATATTTATATATAGAAAATGTGATGTATTTATATATATACTGGAATTATATGCTTCCATCAGAAAAAATGACACTACCCCATTTGTTAGGAAATGGATAGACTTGGAATAAAATAGGTTAAGTGAATAAGCCAGATCCAAACAAATTTAGATTTAATATTTAAAGAGAGGGACATATTAATCTAAAAGTTCTATGACCATTTTGTGATATGCATTATGAAATATCTACCTATATATTCCTTTTTTTGCCAGTCCTGGGGTTTGAACTGAACCTGAGCACTGTCTCTGGGATACTTTTGCTCAATGCTAGCACTCTTATCACTAGAACCACAGAGCCTCTTCTGGCTTTGTCTGTGATTAATTGGAGACACTCTTATCTCCAATTAATCACAGGAAAAGTGGTTGGGAGATGGGAAGGGATGGGAAGGGGAAACAAAGGAGGAGACCACAATGCTTGATAAGAAATGTACTCATTATCTTGCCCACATAATTGTAACCCCTCTGTACGGTACTTTCACACACAGAAAAAAAGTGTCATAGATTTTCCTTCCCCAGACTTGCTTTGACTCACAGTCCTCAGATCTCAGCCTCCTGAGTAGCGAGGATTACAACTATGTACCACTGGCACCAGGCAACATGTACAGTTTTTAAGTTTAAGAAAATTTAAATTAATGATTTAGTTTACAGAGATAAGGCATCATTGACTCATATCTGTAATCTTAGCTACTGAAGAGGCTACTATTGGAGGATTATAGCTTGAGTTGAGCTGAGGTAAAACTTTGTGAGACCTCTCCCCCATCTTAACAGAAAAAAGCTTTACATGGAGGTATACACGCATAATTCCAACTACAGACAAAAGATTAAATAGGAGGTATTATGATTCAGTCTACTTAGGACAAAAAAAGTGAGATTCTATCTCAAAAATAACACAAGCAAAAAGGGGTAGAAGCATGACTCAAAGAGTAAAGCATTTGTCTCACTAGAATTAGGCACTGAATTCAAATATCAGTATTGCAAAAAAATAACTTTACAGGAAGTTGTAAATAGACATTAAAAGCATAGGCTATTGTTTATACATTCCGGCAGAATATCACTTTTTCTCTTTACCAAATGCATGCTTCACATTTTACTGTTGACCTATTGGATAATTCAAACTCACATATTGAAGTGTTTGGTGTCTATTACAGAGTCAATTATAATAATAGAGTCAATTAGTAAAAACAAAGACTAGTACAAAATAATACATAACATATTCAGAACTTGAAGCATCATTTAAATCTGATTCTTCATTTGGTGAAAAATGGAATAGAAGCATGAATTTTGATCCTCTTGTGGTGATGTAGCTCCCAAATGATCATTTTACAACTTATTTTCTTTTGTAAGAACTTACATCTCAGCTGAATCTTAGAGTTTCAGCTACCTGGAGGCTGAAGCAAGACGATCACTTGACTTCAGCCTGGAGTTGGAAATCAGCCTGGACAAATCATCAAGACATTGCTCGAAAAAAAATTAGCAGATTCCCTGCTAGCAGAATGAAATGAGCTATATTCCCCCACAGTGCTACAGATCTAGTCTAGGGCCTTGCACATGTTAAACAAGTGCTCTACCACTAAGCAATAAGACTAGTCCTGATATATTTTTAATGTTACATAAAGTACACAGATCATTCAATTTCACTCTTATTTTACAACGATACAATTTTAATTTTCCATTATTTTAGATTGGATTAATCTATGCCTCAGAATCTTGGTTACTGAAAAATTTGATCAGTATCTAGCACTTTCTATACACTAATAGCACATTCTTTATTCATCGGTGATGGATAAAAATGATGCCGTTCCCTTGGTTTTTTTTGGCAGTCTTGGGGCTTGTGGAGACTGTCCCTGAGCTTCTTTTGCTCAAGACTAACACTCTACCATTTGAGTCACAACACTACTTCCAGCCTTTAATGTTTATCTGGTACTAAGGAATCGACCCAGGGTTTCATGCATGCTAGGCAAGCGTTCTACCACTAAGACACATTCCCAGACCAATCCTTCATTTTTAATGAAGTTATTTTATAGCAAACAGTTCATTTCCTAAGCAATCATAAATTTTAGAACAAATACATTTTAGATCAAATATGATTAATAAAATTACACTCTAAGATCATTTTGCCAAGCAATTTTTAAGTGCACTTATGTGAAAATTTCATGAGATGCCCAACTCTATATGATTCAGAATAAAAGATGATAAAAATAGATAACAAAAAATTAAAGCCATTTCCTCTTAACTCAGGAACGAGACAAGGATGTCCACTCTCTCCACTTCTTTTCAATTTAGTATTAGAATGCCTAGCTACAGCAATGAGATGCAAACATAAAAGGGATCCATGTAGGGAAAAATAAAATAAAACTCTCCCTCTTTGCAGATGACATGATTTTGTATTTAAAGAATCTCACGACTCTACTCCCAAATCACTCAAGCTGATTAAAATCTTTGGCAAAGTAGCAGGGTATAAAATTAACCCTCAAAAATCAATGGCTTGGGGCTGGGAAGGGGCTCAGTGGTAGAGCCTTGCATGCCTGAGGTACTGCATTCGATTCCTCAGCACCACATAAGCAAAAATAAAAAAGCCAGAAGTGGCACTGTGGCTCAAGTGGTAGAGCTCCAGCCTTGAGCTGAAGAGCTGAGGGACAGCGCCCAGGCCCACACTTCAGGCCCCACAACCGGACCCCCCCAAAAAAAAATCAATGGCTTTTCTATATGCCAACAACGAGAAAAACATGGCTGAAATTAGGAAAGCAATTCCATTCGTAATAGCCCCACAAAAAATAAAATAACTAGGAATTAAGTTAACCAAAGAAGTAAAGGACTTCTATGACGAAACTTTTAAAACTTTAAAAAGGAAATCAAAACAGAACTTAGAAAGTGGAAAAACTCCCCATGCTCCTGGAGTGGAATGATCAACATCATAAAAATGGCAATACTTCCCAAGGCTATCTACAAATTCAATGCGATACCTATCAATATTCCAACCTCATTCTTCAAGGAAATAGAAGAGGCAATCCAAAAATTCATATGGAAAAATGAAAGACCCCTAATAGCAAAAACGATCGTTAACAGAAAGAACAGTGCTGGAGGAATATCAATACCAAATTTCAAACTCTACTACAAAGCCATAGTAATCAAAACAGCTTGGTACTGGCACAAGAAGAGACCTCAGGACCAATGGAATAGAATTGAAAACCCAGAAATGAACCCACAGACCTATAGCCATCTAATCTTTGAAGGGAGCTTAAAAAAATAGAATGGAAGAAAGACAGCCTCTTCAGTAAATGGTGCTGGAAAAATGGGTTAACACTTGTAGAAAACTAAAGCTAGATCCTTATATATCACCTGCACTAGAATCAACTCTAAAAGGATCAAAGACCTCGGAGTTAAAAGAGACACTTTGAAAACATAACAGGATGGAATAGGAGAAATCCTAGGTCTCCTTGACACAGGCCGAAATTTTCTTAATAGGACCCAGAAACACAACAAATCAAAGAAAAGTTGGACAAATGGGATTGCATGAAGTTGCAGAGCTTCTCCATGGCAAAGGACATAGCTAGCAAGATCCATAGAAAGCCCACGGATTGGGAGAAGATCTTCACTGGCCATACAATGAACAAGGGTCTCATATCTATAATATACTTGGAACTCAAAAAAATTAAATCCCCCAACAAGAAATCCTCAAAGAAAAAACTGCCCAATAAATAAGTGGGCAAAAGACTTAAAGAGAAACTTCTCTGAAGAGGAAAGAAGGTGGCCAATAGACACATGAAGAAATGGTCAACCTCTCTAGCCATAAAAGAAATGCAAATCAAAACAACATTGAGATTCCAACTCACCCCAGTAAAAATGGCTATAATTAAGAACTCTAATAACAACAGATGCTGGAGGGGATGTGGACAAGGGAACCCTACTGCATTGTTGGTGGGAGTGTAAACTTGTGCAACCACTTTGGAAAGCAGTATGTAGGTTCCTCAAAAGATTCCACATAGAGCTTCCCTATGATCCAGCAATCCCACTTTTGGGCATTTACCCAAATGATCACAAACAAGACCATACTAAAGCTACCAGCACAACTATGTTTATTGCAGCATTATTTACCATAGCTGAGTTATGGATCAAACCCTACTGCCCCTCAATAGATAATGGATCAAGAAAATTTGGTATATATACACAATGGAATTCTATGCTTCCATCAGAAAGAATGACATTGCCCCATTTGTTAGGAAATGGAAAGACTTGGAAAAAATTATATTAAGTGAAGTAAGTCAGGCCCAAAAAAACATAGGTTCCATGGTTTCCCTTATTTGCAATAACTAGTATATGTCTGAGACAAGCAGAAAAGGTCAGATATGTTGATGTTAGGTGAAATGAACCCTAAGATATGTATTCCAGTGTTTTTTTTTCTTTCATGAGATTGTTTCTAACACATTTATAAGATTATTTCTTTGTTGCTTTGTATGTCCTTCCCCCACGGTATAACCCCTGCTTTCACTGTATTTGATGTTGGTATAATTTGTGGAGGGGAAGGGGAAAAACAAATCGTTTAAATAGGTGGACCCATTGCAACAATGAGATGTGCAAGTCGTTATGTCAAAAACGAACTTTACAACTTTGGTGGGGGGGCGGGGAGGAGTGGGTGGAGGGGTGAGGGGAGGATGGGAAAGATGGGAAGGGGAAACAAAGGAGGGGGCTACAATGCTTGATAAGAAATGTACTCATTATCTTGCCCATGTAGTTGTAACCCCTCTGTACAGTGTTTTCACAATAAAATAAATAAATAAAAATGAAACAAACAAAAAAAACAAACAACAAAAAAGGAAGTGTGGCTTGTATATTCAAACATTAGAAATAAAAGCAAATACAAGAAATAAGGATTAACATATTTTGTTCATAATTACAGGACAGATACTAAAAAATAGAGATCTACCTTGGAAGATTATATTTAATACTCCCCACTAGATGGTTACTCTTTTTATTGTTTATTTTTATTGTTATTATTAAGAAGTTGTACAGAAGTGTTACAATTCTATAAGTCACATAGTGAGTGCAGTTCTTCTTGGGCAATATTTTTGCTTCCTTCACGTTCTCCTAGTTTTTCCATCCTGTCCTTGCCCACAAGTTGCATATTTGATTTCTTTCAAAGTGTATATTGAATATCATGACTGCATTTGTTCACCCTTGGTCCATTCCTGTGTACTCATTCTTTTTAATATGACTTCTATAGGTCAAGCACTTTTATTCATGTCTTAGATCCATTCCAAGCAAATTTTATGTCTGGTATAAGCAAGGATTACAAATTCATTTATTTATTTATTTATTTTTTATTTGTGAACATACTGTACAGAGGGGTTACAATTACATGGGCAGGATAATGCGTACATTTCTTACCAAGCATTGCAGTCTCCTCCTTTGGTTTACCCTTCACATCCCTTCCCAGCCTCCCCCCCCCCCCCCCCCCCCCCCCCCCCCCCCCCCCCCCCCCAACCGACGTTGTAAAGCTCGTTTTGGACATGACAACTTATACTTCTCGTTGTTGCATCAGGTCCACCTGTATCCTTAAACAATTGTTTCATTTTTTTGTATCTAGCTATTTATCCTAGAATTTTCTGTTGATGGTCTTGACAGAGCTATAAAAAGTCAATTGAATATGGTGCATACATTTGTTTCTGGTTTCTCAATTCTCTTCCACTGATCAATTGTTTGTCTTTAAGCCAATATTACATAGTGATGATTCTTACATCTGTATTATACAATTTTAAATCAAGTTGTGTGAGTTCTCTTTAGCACTATTTCTTTTATGAGTGTTTCAAATATTCATGGTTGTGAATATTTGAATTATGTGGATTTAAATTTATCTTTTTCACTTTTGTTAAAAATGGTAGCAAAAATTTAATAAGACTTGAATTGCTTATGTATATTGCTAATATACAAGTCTTCTAATATCAAGTCTTCTAATTTATAAACATAAGATGTCTTTTGATTTACTTAGATCTGTAATTTAATTTTTAAATCTGAAGCTTGAACTAACTCAGTTAAATTTATTTGCACATATTTTATTCTTTTGGTGTTATTATAAATACAATAATTTTCTTAATTTCCTATTAATATGAGGTATTTTCATGAGTTTTTTGTATATTCAACTACCCTTACTTCTCTTGATTTAATCTTAATTGATCATAATATGAGCTACTTTAAAGTGCTACTATATTTCATTTTCCATTATTGGCTTGAATATGTTTACATCTATTGTCATATAAGATATTAGTATATAGTTTTTTTACTTATGATATCTTTATCTTAGTTGGATATCAAATAACATTGACGTCATAGAACTTATACTCAATGCTTTGTAAGAGTTTCAGAAGAATTGATGTTAATTCTTTCTTGAATGTTTGGTAGAACTCACCAGTAAATTATATGACCTCATGTTTTGCTTTCTTGAAGGTTCTGATTACAGATTCCATCATTACCTGTTAATGATTTGTTTAGATATTTTACTTCCTCTCAATTCAATGTTGATGGGTCATACATTTATAAAACTTCATCCATTTAAGCATCCTCAAATAATGTTCATAGTAGCCTTTTATGATCTTTGTATTACAGAAATTCAGTGACATGACACCAGTACCAGTTAAGTACTGGTAAGGACTTCATGACAGATAGCATTACAATGGAGGGAGAAAGTGCAAGGTGAGAATTCATATGGTGAGATAAAAAAGGAAAGAGGAAATAGAAGATTTTTATTATAAGCAAAATAGGTCTAAATTTGGACAATTCGATAACATGAACTCTCAATACTGTTAATTTAGTGCTATATTATTATTGTATTGTCAAAGTAAATTAATATATAGGGCACCGGTGGCTCACGCCTGTAATCCTAGCTACTCAGGAGGCTGAGATCTGAAGATCGCGATTCAAAAGCCAGCCTGGGCAGGAAAGTCCGTGAGACTCTTATCTCCAATAAACCACTCAAAAACTCAAAGTGACACTGTGGCTCAAGCGTAGAGCACTCGCCTTGAGCTGAAGAGCACAGGGACAGCGCTCAGGCCCAGAGTTCAAGTCCCACAACGGACCAAAAAGCAAACAAACAAACAAACAACAACAACAAAAAACCCCAAAACCCCAATGTCTGGGCTGGGAAGGTGGCTCAGTGGTAGAATGCTTGCCTTGCATGAATGAGACCCTGGGTTCAATTCCTCAGCACCACATATGCAGGAAAAAAAGCTAGAAGTGGTGCTATGGCTCAGGTGGTAGTGTGCTAGTATTCAGCTGAAGAGCTGAGGGACAACGCCCAGGCCCAGAGATCAGGCCCCATGACCAGACACCCCCCCCCAAAAAAAGTAAATTAATATAATTATCTTCCCTCACATTGGGATGTCTGGACATGAGGATGGCAGGATAATTTCCTGATATGCTTATACACCCATATTCAATTGACTTTTTATATCTCTGTCAAGACCATCAATAGAAAATGCTAGGATAAATAGCTCTCTCTCTCTCTCTCTCTCTCTCTCTCTATATATATATATATATATATATATATATATATATGCATGGACAGATAGATAGACAGATAGATAGATAGATAGATAGATAGATAGATAGATAGATAGATAGATAGATAGATAGATAATCAAACTGTTTTGTCTCACACCTGTGGCCAGATCAAATGTTAGGTTTTTATGATCATATTTGTTTTATACTCATTGCCAAAGTTTTCCCGACAGATAAGAACAGAGTTAAGTAACATTTTATTATAAGCCTTTTGGAGTTTAATTATATTTTACAAAAGCAGCTCACACTTTTAGGACTTTGTTGTACTTTATTAACAGTAAAAACCCTTAGTGCATGTTAGGAAAGGCAGCTCCTTTTAACACACTTGTCTCCAACTGGCCAAGTCCCAGCAGGAAAGCTCTTACTACTTAACAAGCAGATAATCATGCCATGTTATTGACTTACAAAGCCATGAGCTAAATATACTTATTTTACTTTAGAAAAAAAGAAAAATATATTGTTCAAAACAAAAGACTGTGGCATAAAAAGACTCTATAAAATGCAATGGGAGTAAAGGAAAGAAGAATTTAAAGGCAAATGGCTACCAAGGTTCAGATTCATTTCACAGAACCATTGGTCATACACAGGTTTAGTGGGAACAAATGTAAGCTAATAAACAGGAATGCTGTTGTACTTACTATGTACTTACTATGTATCCTACTATGTACATACATAGTGCACACACAACAAAGTACACTGGCTGGTAGAAGATCCTAACTAGTAAAGGGTTTACCACCAATTTCATTGCTTAGTGGAGGTTATGCAAAACATATTTTATCAAATATATCTTATAATTGCATACAAAATATGGATATAGATAAAGATGACTATATATATTGCCAAAATTCTAGTTAAATTTTGTTGTTGGATTGACATTGTGAGAGATATGTAAAATTATATCTATGCCTTAGTGCCCAACTACTTAGTTTGATACTATGCTTACTGCATTCATCTACAATTTTGATTTATGAACTTTTTCTCCTTTCTGTACAGCTATCTCTTTAGTTCTGCACTTCTAAGATAGCTACAGGTCCTAATTACATTCTATGGTCAGTTTCCTATTTTGCTTTATTTTTAAATGAATATCTTCTTGTTTTATCTACTCCTTAATGAAAAATAGAGAAATATAGTCAATAACTAAGAGCTGTTGGAAGTGAATGTGAGTAGTGTTATTTGCATAAGCCTACAGTACATTCCCTTTCAGTTTCACAAATCGCTGCAGAATATTCATGTCCAATTTTTGGTTTACTTAACAAAGATTCTTAGAGATCAGGAAGTACCAAACATGAACCTGGGATGCCATTATTCAGTGATTCCCTAAAATAGCTAATGACACTAGGTTTGTATGTGATATGAATAATGGCATGATTATGTTGGCATGGAAGAAAATCAAAGTTTTTCCATAGCTAGCTATGATGCAGATATATCTTGGCTCCATAGGGGCTGTGATTCAAATTTAAGTAGTAAAATGTACACTATAGTCTCTATTTTATTATCTGAAAATTTATAATTTCTAAGATATTTTTTAAAACACACAAAAAATAATGTTCTTGACAAAAAGGCTGGGAAAGTATAAAGACTGTCCAGTGATTACTGCTCTTTCTAAAAGGACAAGTTATTCCTAGATTTATCTGGTCTCAAAAACAGGTTTTCACAGAAAAGCCAGTTGTATATTTCTCTGTTTTAAAATAAAGATAGCTATATGGCATAGTAGGTATCAGAAAGAGATTACATTTGCTGACTCCCTATGACTATGAACCTGGTTTATTTTGCATAGGTTTTCTAATTTTAAGATAATAAACCAAGCCCCAAGGATTAAGTATCTTGCCTCATATTAGGAAGATACATAACTAACTTGCAAATTTCTTTCTAGAGTTCTAGACTTTCTAGATTTCTTCTACTTTACACTGAAGAAAGTATTGTAGCTTGTTTGTTGTTACCTAAGCCCCCTAGTACATGTCCTTCATAATCTGAATCTGTGATACTTATGCCTTCTAATTTTTAAGTTTTGGGCAATGGGAACTTTTATGTAAGTTAGTGATAGAGCTTCTGTGATATTTTGTTTACTTCTAGTTTGCTCTTGTACACAGATTAACAAACATCTCTCTTTTTCAGTGAGAGTACTACCTGCTAAGTTTAAAGAAAAAGCTTATTTAAGTCTGTCCAAAAGAATGTCAGTGTTATTCCAGAAAAATCATTAAGGAGTCTAGTTATCTGCACTTAATGCAGCTTTTAAGCTGCTCTATGCTAAGAATTTTTTAAAATTTCTTGTCAGTGTAAAGGAATGTTCTATTACATTTCCCTACTAGAGCATTTTAATTGAAACTGATTGTGAGACAAATGAAATCGTAACTGAGCAATGTCAATTAAAGCCTAAGAGTTCCCTGTTGATCTTATAAGAAAAGTTAAGCCATATAAGACAGCTAAATGCTGGAATGTTGTTTGTGGTAGAGCTCATAGCATAGCACATGCATAGTACTAGATTTGAGTCCCAGTGAGTTTTCATTATTACAGTGCCTTTGGAAGTGTTGGGTCAGAGGTTTGGATGACAATGCAGATAGTCTAATTTATTGTGGTTCACTTGCAATTTTTTCCCTTTAACATGAAATTTTGAATCTGATGATGCTAGGCATTAAAAGCAAACCATGTTTCCCAGTCAGCCATGCAATCATGAAGAACAACAACTAAGGTTCAATAGCTTCCTATAGAGCTAAGCTATAATGTTCAGTAGGTTATGTATAGTAAATGCATTTTTGAATTAAAATGATTTTACATTGGGTTCATTGATAAACAACTCCAATGCAAGAGCAGTTAGGGGTGATCTGGCTGTAACATTTGTCACCCATTGATTGCCAGGGTTGATTGCACTGACCTAGCTGATTAGGTGGGTGTCCCCTTCCTCCCTCACTAATCCATGTGTGTCCCTCCTGAAGCTGTGTGCTTGGTCCAAGAGGATGACCATCCCTGATAGAAGAGAATAGCTTTTCAGTCAAGGGTATATGACAAGCTGTACTCCCCTGCTAGAATCTCCAAATAAGCTCTCATGGTGAATACTTTTGATCAGAGGCTAGAGATCTAAGAGCAGGCTTAATACCCCCAAAAGTGTCTTTCAGTCCAAGTCCAAACAATAGACAAGACCAATGTGTCAGCTCAAAAAAACAGGAGGAAGCCAGACACTGTAATCCTAGCTACTCAAGAGGCTGAGATCTGAGGATCACGGTTCAAAGCCAGCCTGGGCAGGAAAAGTCCATGAGACTCCTATCTCCAATAAACCACCAGAAAACCGGAAGTGGCGCTGTGGCTCAAGTAGTAGAATAATTGCCTTGAGCTGAAGAGTTGAGGGACAGAGCCCAAACACAGATTTCAAGCCCCACGACAGACAAAAACAAACAAACAAACAAACAAATGAAAAAACAGGAGGAATTTTATCATGGTCAAGCCTTTTGTTCAATACAGATCTTCAATTGCATGACTGAAGCCCACCCATATTAAGAAGGGCAATCTCAGTCTATGTTAATCTCGTTCAGAAAGACCTTAATAGGCATATTCAAAACAATCATTGACCAAATATCTAGGCAGCTCACGATCCATTTAAATTGACAACCATGACAGAGATATATTTCATATATTCAAGGCATAGAGATGATCAGAATATAAAAGATACGCTCTTATTCAAAAGTGTACATATAAAATATATTTTGTACCATTTATCAACTAAATCAAATACGTAATGGACAAAGAACCTGAATATGTGTTGCTCCAAAAAGACATAAAAATGCCAATAAGCATAAGAAAAAATGCTCAAAAATATTAATCATCAGAGAAATGCAAATCCAAACTACATTGTGATATTAGCTCACACTAAAACAGAGACAGAAAATAACAAATGTTGCTATGGATATGAAGAAATCATCTATATGCAGTTACTAGGAATGTAGAATGGTACAGCTGCCATAGAATAATAATATGGATGTATCTCAAACAAGTACAAATAATAGTACCATTGGATCTAGCACTTAACCTTGGTAATATATCCACAACTAATTGAAATAAGGATCTTGAAAACATATTTGTATATCTATAACCATAGCAGAAATTATTCAGAACAGGTTGAAGATAGAAACAACCCAAATATCCATCAATAGTAGATGATTCGTAGCCACTTACAATGGACTATTGTTCATCCTCAGAAAAACAAGGAGCCTGGCACTAGTGACTCACACCTGTAATCTTAGCTACTCAGGAGGCTGCGGTCTGAGGATCACAGTTCAAACCAACCCAGGCAGGAAAATCTGTGAGACTCTTATCTCCACTAAACTACCAAAAAAGTCTGTAGTTGAGTTGTGGCTCAAGTGGTTGAGTGGTAATCTTGAACAAAGAAGTTCAAGGATAGTGCCCAGGTCCTGAGTTCAAGACTCAGAACCAGCACAAAAATTAAAAACAAAAAAACAAGAAAGCCTGGAGCTGGTGGCTTACAGCTGAAATCTTGCCTATTCAGGAGGCTGGGATCAGAAGATAATAATTTGAAGACAGCATAACAAGAAAGTCTGTGAGACTCTGTCTTCAATTAACCATCAAAAGCCCAAAGTGGAGTTGTGACTCAAGTGGTAGAGTCAGCCTTGGGCAAAAGAATTTAAGGACAGTACCCAAGACCTTGAGTTCAAGTTGCAGGACCAGCAAGTCTACATGCGCGCGTGCACATTTCTCCTCACCCCCCCCCAAATAAAACTAAGAGACATTCTCACACATACTATTATTTGGAAGAATTTTTGAGGCTAAATGCTAACTGAAATAAACCAGTACTGAAAGAAAATACTTATGCGTCCACTGCAGTGAGCTTTGTAGAGTAGTTAGGTCTGTAGAAATGCATGGAGCTGGAGTTGAGAGAAATAAAGAGTTCACTAATGGGAATAAAAACGTTGTAGAGATTACAATATGAGCATATTTTAACGCTACTGAACTACAAGTGATTAAAATGATCATTTTATATATTTTTTACTATGATTTGAAAAAAATTATCAAGTTAAACTTTCTCCCCAAGAAATATAGAGCAATTTTTACATTTTTTCAAAATTTACTTTTTTGTTATTACAAAGATTATGTACAGAGGGACTAGAATTACATGAGTCAGATAATGAGTATATTTCCTTTCATACAGTGTAAAGTGTCTTCTGTTCCTTCATTCTCTCCCAATTTGTCCCTTCTCTCTCTGGGCCTCTTTTTTTTTTTTGTCGGTTGTGGGGCCTGAACTCTGGGCCTGGGCGCTGTCCTTCAGCTCTTCAGCTGTAGACTAGCGCTTTACCAGTTGAGCCTCAGCCCCACTTCCAGCTTTTTCTGCTTATGTGGTGCTGAGGAATCGAACCCAGGACCTCATGCATGCAAGGCAAGCACTCTACCACTGAGCTACCTTCCCAGCCCTGTCCCTTCTCTCTCTACCCATGATTTGTTTAGTTTCCATTCATGAATGTCCAGTGAGCTCCACTGCTGCACTTTTTATCCTTTTTTCCCCCTCAAGATTTTTTCTTTAATTTTTAAGTAGTTGTAAAAAGGGAAGAGGATTCTTTTGGAGGGCCTGATATTCAATATCTTAATTTACATAAGTAAACATGTTCACTGAAAACAGAGATTATATCAATAATTAAACTGCATGAAATAGCATGAAATTTTCTAAAATCATTTACAAAATTTAGAGGCAGATTGCATTTCTAATAATAGAAAAGTGCACTCGACATGATTTAAAAATATTATTTGCATGAAAGATAGCACCCTAACCCATTTGAGGAGTATAACATTTTTTAGTGAAGAAAATAGTGATTCTTTAAGCATTGCAAAGAAAAAAACATTAATGCATGTGGTCTCTATATATTTAAATGATGAATTGTAATCCAAAAATATAAATGAAAACATTTTCAAAAACTTTATAAAAATCACAAAGTCAAATAAAGCCTAGAATTGATTAAGACAGAGAAAACAAAAACTTTTATGCATTTTGGACCTCATTCCAGATTACTTAAACTAATATGTGTAGGTTTTTAGTTCCAGAACCCTCCAGGGATGTGCAAGTAGGTTATATAAAATCTTAGTCTTGACCAGGACTGGTTGCATAATGAGTACAACACAATGAAAACCACCAAATGTTTGAGAGGATGGAGGAGAATAGTAATATGGTGGAGGAGATGATTGTGTTCAAAGTGCACATATGGAACTAGCACAATGAAATCCTCTCATAATTATAAATATAGGTTAACTTAAAATAAAATAAATAAATAAGCCAAATGTTGTGATGCATGCCTGCAATCCTAGTGATTTTGTAGGCAGAGGTAAGAGAAACATGGTCGAAGACCAGCACAAGCAAAAGTGAACAATCCTATCTGAAAAATAAAGTGGAAGTGGCGAGGCATAACTAAAGTGGTAGAGGACTAGCTTAACAAATGCAAAGCCTTGAGTTCAATCTCCTGTACTACCAAAAAAGTGGAAATTCTTTTCTTTGCATATAACATATGCCTTCATCCCACATACTTTATCTTATATCTAGATGTTTTAAAATAAAGTCTGATATATTGTAAATGTTATGTAAATATTTCTTACGTGGTGTTGTTTAGGGAACAATGACAAGAAAAGAAGCTTGTTCAACAAAAACAGGATCCTGATTGGCCCAATTCCATAGCTACACGACTAAGACACAGGTTGCACCATATCCATGGGAAGTGGGGTTTCTCCAGTTATTACTATAAAGCCTTTCTTTCACAGACTTAGCTTGTTCAATTTGGTTCCTCAGTACAAACTCATTTGGTTCTGCATGGCATACAGCGACTAGAGCACTACTACTGTTAATTTAAGGTGTCTAATGCTGATAATTATGTTTTTAGCGTCTTCTTGACTTTAGGA
The DNA here is from genome assembly GCF_000151885.1 of Dipodomys ordii. NCBI lineage: Eukaryota > Metazoa > Chordata > Mammalia > Rodentia > Heteromyidae > Dipodomys > Dipodomys ordii. The sequence continues at coordinate 7,556,328 of NW_012267296.1, forward strand.
TGGGAATCCCGCCATTTCTTGTGGGAAGCAGAGGAGGTAATCAAATACCCTGACAGGAATTTTACATCTCATCCTATGGCAAAGATAATGAAAGCATAGTTACAAGGATGTCTGCTTTTGTATTGTTTTAAATACCAATAATTTCAAAATTACTTAACTTAAATACTCATTAGTAGATAACTTCTTTTTGAGGAGGATTCATGTGATGGAAAATAATGCAGTAGCTAAAAAGGGTGCAAAATACAAAAACATGATCCAGCCTAAAAGACTTGAAAGCAGGGTTTCAAAAGGCCATCTGCCCCTCCCATATTTACTACAAAATTCTTCACAATATTCAATACAGAAACAATTTACATTTCATCAAAGGATGCATGATTAGAGAAAATGTGAATGTCTGTGCATGTGTGTAATATATGTGCTCAGTATACCCATGCATTCAACTATATTAACCAACTTTGAAATTGAAGGAAATTCTGTCATGTGTGAAAACACAGAGAACCTAGACTAAGTGAAGTAAGCTGACAAAAATGACAAAAAATTACATGATTTTACTACAAGAGTTCTTTTTTTTTGGCCAGTCCTAGGACTTGAACTTTGGGCCTGGCTGCTGTGCCTGAGCTCCAGGCAAGCATTCTACCTCTTGAGCCACAAAGCCATTTCTGACATATTTTTGTCGGTCCTGGGGCTTGAACTCTGGACCTGGGCACTGTCCCTCAGACCTACCACTTGAGCCACAGTACCACTTCTGATTTTCTGGTGGTTTACTGGAGATAAGACTCTCATGGACTTTCCTGCCTGCTCTCAGCCTCCTGACTAGCTAGGATTACAGGCGTGAGCACCCAGTACACGGCCAGTTCCGGCTTTTATGAGTTATTTGTTGGAGATAAGAGTTTCTCAGACTGCCTGGGCTGGCTTCAAACCATGATTCTCAGATCTCAGCCTCCCAAGTAGTTAGGATAACAGGCATGAGCCATCGGTGCCTGTCTATAATAAGAGCCACCGGCACCTGGCTATAAGAGTCTTAAAATAGGACACCAAGGTTAGTGGCTCACACGAGTAATACTAGTCCTCAAAAAATTGTGGCAAGTGCATTGTGTATTTTGAGACTAGCCTGGGCTACAGTGAGATCCTGCCTCAAAAATAAATATCTAGTTCACAGAAGCAGATCTTGCAAAAGTGGCAGTCAGGGACAGAGGTAGATAAATAGTTGATGTTCAATAAGTATAGAATTTCAGTTAAGTAAAATGAGTATGTTCTTGAGAATTCTCTCTACAGGTTTGGGCCTTAAATTTTTAAGAACTTTAATATCATGTTGAGTATTCTTAATACACACAAAAACATTGAGGCATATCTATATATGTTGATATAGAAAGATTATTACAGTATTCCATGAAGTGAAAAAGTTTAAAATTTTAATATGAAATACAAGAAGTTTTTTCAGGTATACATGCATTTAAAAAATTATTTTCAAGGGCTGGGAAGGTGGCTCAGTGGTAGAGTGCTTGCCTTGTATGCACAAGGCCCTGGGTTCAATTCCTCAGCACCACATAAGCAAAAAGAAAAAAGCCGGAAGTGGCTCTGGTGGTAGAGCGCTAGCTTTGAGCTGAAGAGCTGAGGGACAGCACCCAGGCCCAGAGTTCAGGCCCCACTATCAGACTCAAAAAATAAATAACAAACAAATAAATAAATTATTGTCAAGGTGATGTACAAAGAGGTTACAGTTACACGAGTCAGGTAATGAGTACTTTTCCTTTTGAACCGTGTCACCCCTCATTCTCCCTCATTCTCTCCTAGTTTTTCCCCTCCTGACTTCTCCTTCTCTCCCCCTCTAAGTTGTATAGTTCATTTCCAGTAAAGTGTCTGGTGAGTTTCACTCCTGAATTGATTCACCCTTTGTTCCACTTTTTCTTTTTCTTTTTTTTTTTTTGTCGGTCGTGGGGCTTGAACTCTGGACTTGGGCGCTGTCCCTATGCTCTTCAGCTCAAGGCGAGTGCTCTACCACTTGAGCCACAGTGCCACTTCCGGTTTTCTAGTGGTTTATTGGAGATAGGAGTCTCACAGACTTTCCTGCCCAGGCTGGCTTTGAATCGTGATGCTCAGATCTCAGCCTCCTGAGTAGCTAGGATTACAGGCATGAGCCACCAGCGCCTGGCTTGTCCCACTGTTTCTGTGCTTCCATTGGTGCTTGAATTCAGGGCCTCATGTACTCACTTGTTTTTTTTTTTCACACATGGCTGCTATACATAGATTTGAGCCACACCTTCACTTCTGGCTTTTTGGTAGTTAATTGAAGATATGGGTCTCTTGAACTTTCCTGCCCAGGTTGGCTTTGAATTGTGATCCTCAAATCTCAGCCCCCTGAGTAGTTAGGATTACAAACATGAGCCACTAACACCTAGCTATATACGTACATTTTTACCCTGAAATATTACTGAAGAAATTACTGTTAATTGTTGTCTTTGGCGTCAGAATTATGGGTTTGCAAGTTACGAAGAGAGACTGTGGCTTATTCTTTTACTTTTTCATTCTATGACTTTTTGATTATTTTACTGTTTTATTTCAAGGAATTGAGTGCAGCTCAATCATAGAGAACAAATTAAAACATTTAAAAGACATGGGCACTGCTATTTAAGGATATCATATAGTCAAAATAAACTTTCATAACACATGTTTGATATCTCCAGAGAATGGACTAGTGTTTAAACTGGCAATTTGCATAGGGCAGGAAGTGAATTCACAAGGATAACGGAGAGGAGGATGAGGGATGTATTAGTTTAGTTAGAAAACTTTAACTGTTTTCATTTCAAATGAGTTTCATGTACATACAAATGCATAGTTTAATTTCATTGTTTTGTTGTTGTTGTTTTGTTTTGTTTTATGTAGCCAAACTAGCCTCAAACTCACAGTCTTCTCAACTCAGCTTTCTGAGTGCTGGGATTATGAGTGAGTACTGTCACATTGGGCTTTGTTAACTTGGTACTCCTCAGAGTTTAATCACCTAGTGTAATTTTAATAGCAAAGTGAAGAATGAAATGTCCTTGTAGCTGATGAAAAGCCAGATTTCTGTCTATTCAGTTACCAAAGAAGCCAAGTGAAGTCAACACAATTATCTGGTTTCTTGAGCCAAGCTTCAGGTTTATCTCTTTGCTGAATGCTAATCTTCACAAAATGGACACAATGATTACCTGTTTTCTTTACTAGGGGCTGAGATTTAGGCTTTAGGGAAGAATGGGACTGACTGAAAGACCAAAGTGACTTCACAGGCTTCCTTAGGGGAGAATTCACCTTCTCTTTTAAATGTGCAATTTTCTTTCTCCTCTAAATGGATATTTGCAGTTTTAATGCTGATTGATTTTTATTACCTTATTTATTTTCTTATTTAAAACATGCTTTTAGGAGCTTTAAAAATAACTGCTCATCCCCCATAAGCTTCTAATTAATAGGCATTGTCATAATAGGTCGCCTTTAGCATTGCTAATGCTAAGATCCCAGCACATTTCCAGCAAATCAAATCAGGTTTTATTTAGTTCAATTTAAAGGATGAATCAGTGTTAGATGTCCTCTAAATGAATTACAAATTAATTGGCTGAATGAGTTCAGTGTTGGGTTCATCATTCCTTCCATTCTGACAGTAATATAGGTTAACTTTCACTAGAGAATTTGGTTCAGTGGAAAATTATGGGAATATGTATGTTACTTTTATGATGAATTACTTGCATCTACCTAAATTCTTGTATCTATTTTTGCTCTTGGTTTGGGGAAGTTTAGCTCCACAACTATTGTTATATCAGTGTGGGCTGAATACCTAATATGACTTTTATGTTATAAACAAATTCAAGGGTTATTCCACTTGATTAAAGAAACTTGGATGCCATATTTTGAATCTCTTAATGGGAACATATAATGTATTATTAGTACTTGTAATAAATGTTACTTTTAAGCAAAGAGGAACAGAGTTAGCTGATAATGAAATTTATTAGTACACACACAAACACACATCTTTTCCTCATAATCTCAAAATTCATATATTACTTTCCCCTCCACTGGCTAAACAAAAGCACTTTACAAAAGATTGTAGCTTTAAAATGTGTTCATTGTTTAGTATTACATGATTAACTATTCTAACCCTTTTTAAAGTCATTTCATATTCTATATGTATAATTTTCCAGTGTTACATGAATCTGATGTTCAAATTTTATTTAGTGGGGAAATGTTAAAAAAAAGTTTGTGTATAGGAAGTATTGGATTATCCTCTGTGTGAGACCAGATCATCAGGTAGCAACAGAATCTCAGAGCTTGCACCATGATTTGCAGAATTGATCTCTGACACACACTGTCTCTCTCCCATACACACACATGCACACACACACACACAGACACACACACACACACACAGACACACAAGTCTTATTTGCTGCCTCTCCTCTCTTTCTTCTCTCTACCTCCTACTTCCTCTATTTCTTCTCTCTGATCACAAATATGCACGCACGCACACACACACACACACACACACACACACACACACACACACACACACAGAGCACAGGGCTATGTAGGATATATATTTTTATTTAAAGTCCATTTTTAGATTTTTCCCCACCACCTCTTGAGATAATTGGAAACATCATATGGATAAAACCGCTTTTTAAAAAACAGATATTTCTAACTTTGCCTTGTACTCAGTGGCCTATCAAATGACTCCTTTGACCTTTCTTTTCCTGATTCTTTATCAGCAAAATGAAGATCATTATTTTATCACATTTCTAATTCATTTCCTATGGATGCCTCCAGGACTCATTGAATGAAGCAATGTAGTTACCTTATGGTTTATTGGATTTTTTTAAAACCTAAAAACAAAAGGATTAGGATTACTATAAAATTTTATGAAGCCATAAGTATGATTGTACTTTACTACATTATTCTCTTGATTTTACTTATTTATCTTAAATAATTTTAATATTATTAGGAGATTAATGTTTAAGTTTGTATGACAAATCAAAAGATGACATGCTGATGTTATCCTCTTTGATTTTGAGCTATGTGTAATACACAAATGTCCATCTGCAGATTATTGACATTATATTTACACATAATTATATGTATTTAAAAGTGTTATTTCCAACTTCAACATGATTTAAATTCTCTCATTTATTTACCTATATTTTTACAATGAATATATTTCCCTTGAATATGACTGTTTCAAATTAATATTTTATATTGTTTTCAGGTAAAAAAATTAATCATTTTATCCAACCACACTGTATTGTTTTATACAAAAAATTGAAAACACGTTCATGATGAGAGAATAGAGAACTGTGCTGTGCATCTGTCTGCTATTATGTGGTGTTCATAACCTAGTACATTTCACCCTTATTATCATCTCTATAATATTGCTTCCTTGATTATTCTAATTTTCAAAACTGTAATTTTCAGCTACAAGACCGCACTCAGTTCAGTGACCGAGATTTAGCCACCCTTAAGAAGTACTGGGACAATGGCATGACCAGCCTGGGCTCTGTTTGCAGAGAGAAGATTGAGGCTGTTGCAACTGAATTAAATGTTGACTGTGAAATAGTCCGGGTAAGTCATTTTCAATAATTTTCATGCTGTTAACAAATGTGGAAACAACCCAAATGTCCATCAAGTGAACAGACAAACAAAATGTAGTAAATGCATATAATATCATATTATAAACCCTTATAAAAGAATTGAATATTGATGTATCCTTCAATATGGATATTCCTTGAAAACATTATACAAAGGGAGAGACCTAATCACCAAAGATCACATATTGTAGACTCAATTCATGTGAAACATGCAGAATAGGCACACTGTAGATGTGGATAAGCGGTTGCCAAGAACTAGGAGGAATGGGAATGGCAGCTAATGGGTTGGGGTCTTCTTTTCTGCATAATGTATGTGTTCTGGAATTACTCCTGATTGATGCACATCTCTGTGAATATGTTGAAAATATTTTAATTACACACATTAAATGCATGAACTCTATGGTATGTTAAATATATCTCAGTAATGCTGTTTAAAAGTTGGATGACATGATCTGAAATACATCTCACATATTCATGTAATGAATGGTAGATTGAAAAATAGCCCAGACCAATTGTAAGGACAGTAGTTCATATTCTATTCTGAAAGATGTTACTATAAAGTTTAAATTGTGATAATGCTGCTAAGTATTTAACAAGTCTAAATAGAAATAATGCTGCCAATTATTTAACAATCAGCTTTTAAAGTTTGTAAAAGGGCTGATTTGAACATTTGCTACTTCCCATGATATAAGGATTCTCACTAGATGGGCAGCGTGGCTCATGTTTCAAGGCCAGACTAGTCATAACAGTTTGCAATAATCCATAACAATCAATGGCTGAGTGCACTGGCACATGCCTGTTATTTTAGTTATGGAAGAAACACAAGTAGAAGGATCACAGTCCAGGCCAGCCTAAGCATAAAGCAAAACTCTACCTCAAAAATAACCAGTGCAATAAGAGAAAGTAAGGGTTACTCATGTGGTATAGTGCCAGTCTAGCAAGCATGAGGCCTAGAGTTATATCCTTAATATCACCAATAATAATTTTAATAGTAACAATAATAATTTTTAAAACCACCTATCACTGATGTCTCATTAAACACAGATTTAGGAAGGCAAGTGAACATTGGCTCTTGTGAAAAAGTATAAACTGGCATCACCACACCGTGGTGAATCATTGGAGAAAATCAAGAAGGAAATACTATTACAGAAAAAATAACAAAACATAAAACTCTGCTAAATGAAATCACATAAAGGAATATAGAGAAAATTTGCAGAACATAGATTTCTCAAAATAAATACTATTCTAAAAATAAACACTCTTCTCTGAGCCTTGCTTTTTCTTATTAGGATCCAGATAGGAAATCAATTTCAATCCTGTGTTTACTGAGTATGCTGCTATGTGTTAGTATATATTAACAAAGGGAAGAGAATGCATTAGATGCTTCCTATATCTAAGGACCTTAAATTCTAGTAAGAGGGATGACACAAGAATATAAATGAAAAGGAATTGGAGCAGGATCATATAGTATAGAAAGCCTAAGCAAAAGCCAAGAATAGGGAAATATATTATATATTATACATATATTTTGTTGTCATTGCTGTTTTTATTTTTTTAAATCAGTGTTTACATATGTACACAATTTAAGGAGTCATGTTCCTCCTTCTTCTCCTACAGTTTTGTAATAGCTTGAGACAAAAGCTTCCCATTTGTTTCAATTATTCCTTTGATATTTACTTCTATCTATCAGTGATGTATTATTTTTTATTAGAATTAGCTTAGCTGTGAGTTACTCAAAGTAACAATGGCTCAAATGAGATATCATAATTCTGGGTGTAAGTCCAATGACTTTCTGTCTACAACTAGCATGGCAGTTCTACACTATGAAGTCCTCAGAGTCCAAGGTATCTTCCATCTTCTGTTCTGCCTCCCCATGAGATAGCTTCTGCCTTGAAGGTCCAAAGTTATGGCCTGTGTATTTCAAGTACTACAAATGAGAGGGATAGAAGGGTCAAAGAGTATATACCTCCTGTCCTTTCAAAGAAGGTCATAGAAACTGCTGTAATATCCTTTCATTTCTATCTCATTGGATAATGTTAGCTACCTGGTCATAAAAAAACTTCAAAGAAAGCTACAAATGTAGCTTTACTGTGGGCAATCATGTGGCCAATTAAATGTGCTATAACTCTGGAAGAAGGTGAGAACCAATATGAGGAGTAGCTAGCTGTCTTTCTCATATTTGTTTATATTGTTGTTTCTTGATTTTTTTTCCATGTTAAGCATTTGCTGTTGAATTTTCACTATGATATTGAAAGCTTTTTTAAAAGAAAAATGTCTTTTCAACTCACCTTGTTGATCCTTTCACTTACAGGCATACTTTCTCTTTATCTTCCCTTAATTTTAGTTAGTGTGGTATTCTGGGCTAACATTATTATGACTATGTAAATGCTTTACATCTTTGAATTATGCAGCCTGTCATGTTTTCCTCTTCTGCATAACATTATTTTGTTCCCCTAGAGTTTATAATTTAATTAGTTTTGTTTGTTTGCTTAATTTCCTATGCACTTACCACTAATTTATCCTCAGACCCTTTCCTGTATATAGACACATCTAAGATATTCATACATATTTGGAAGTGACACAGTTTCATTATCTTAAAGATATATTTTCCATAGTTTTCAAAACTTGCTGCAAATTGTACTGGTTACTTTCTGTACTTGAAATACAACTGCTACTGTGAGATTCCCACTGTAATCTGTTTCTATTTCTGCTCTTTGAAAGTATATATAAGATATCCTCGATTGTCTTCCAGTCTCTCTACTGACTTTTTATTTTTTAAGATTTTTGTATTTAATCTGGCATTGATAATAATAAACATCTTGTGCCAGGGTAGCTGCTCTCTGTAGAAGGGCTTCCTTGATATCCGTATGTTTCAAAAGAAAAGAGATAATGGTAGACTGTTCAAATATATACATATATCTATATATATGCATTTACTACATTTTTATCTCCTTGTTAGTGTACACTAACACATAGCAGCATACTCAGTAAACACAGGATTGAAACTGATTTCCTATTTGGATCTTAATAAAAAAAAAAGCAAGGCTCAGAGGAGAACAATGTTTATACAGCATAAACACACACACACACACACACACACACACACACACACACGGCACACATGGCCATAGCTCCCTAATTTTATAAGTAAGTATCTGAGTCCTAGCCAGGTACCAATGGCTCATGCCTACTCCTCTACTTATTCAGGAGGCAAAGATGGCGAATATTGTTTGAGGCCATTTCAGGCAAAAAAATTCACAAGATCCCATCTGAACAGAAAAATAAATTTAAAATAACTTGACATGCTAACACATGCCTGTCAGCTCAGCTACAGCAGGAAGTATAAGTAGGAAGGTGATTATTTTCTATGGTATCCCAAGTAAAAAGAGAGGCCCTATCTCAAAAGTAACCAGAGCAAAGAAAGGGCTAGATGTGTGGCTCAAGTGGCAGAGTACCTACTTGGCAGGAATGAAGCTTTGAGTTCAAACTCCAGAACTTCCAAAAAATATTGAGGCCCAGAGTGATCAAATAACTTGCTTATATAAAATGTTTGAAAACCTGTATATTTCAAAATTAGAAATGCTGAATTTGGTCAGATAAGTTGGTGTTAAGCAAAATGAACCCCAAGTTAAGGACTCAAATGTTTTTTACTTTCTTGCTTTTGTGGCTAATATATTTATAAGATATTTCTTTGTTGCTTTGTATGTCCCTCCCCCACGGTATAACCCCTGTTCTCACTGTATTTGATGTTGGTATAATTTGTGGAGGGGAAGGGAAAAAACAAATTGTTTAAATAGGGATACAGGTGGACCCATTGCAACAATGAAATGTACAAGATATGTCACAAATGAACTTTACAACTTTGGCGCTGGGGGTGGGGGGGTGAGGGGGTAATGGGAAGGGATGGGAAGGGGAAACAAAGGCGGAGGCAACAATGCTTGATAAGAAATGCACTTATTAACTTGCCTATGTAATTGTAACCCCTCTGTAAGGTATTTTTACAATTAAAAAAAGAAATGCTGAATTTTAAATAGAAAAATCCCCTTTAATAGTTTCAATGAAGAAGGAATTTGATATAAAGAAGATTGAAGATTTCAGGGAAAGACTACATGGAAACTTTAGGCCCTCAAATGGATTGATTGATACTTACCATATTGACAAGGGCCATCTTCTTATTCAGTCTACCTAGTCTAATTCTAATCTCTTCCAGAAACACACTCAAGAACACACATGAAAGAATGACATTGCCCCATTTGTTAGGAAATGGAAAGACTTGGAAAAATTATATTAAGTGAAGTAAGCCCGTCCCAAAGAAACATAGGTCCCATGTTTTCCCTTATTTGCAATAACTAGCATATGTCTGAGACAAGCAGAAACAGTCAGATAAGTTGATGTTAGGCGAAATGAACCCCACGATAAGGACTCAAATGGTTTTTCTTTCTTGCTATTGTGTCTAACATATTTATGATTTCTTTGTTGCTTTGTTTGTCCCTCCCCCATGGTATAACCCCTGTTTTCACTGTATTTGATGTTGCTATAATTTATGGAGGGGAAGGGAAAAAAGAAATTGTTTAAATAGGAATACAGGTGGACCTATTACAGCAATGAGATGTATAAGACATGTCGAAAAACTAACTTTACAACCTTGGGGGTGTGAGGAGGGGATGGGAGGGGAAACAAAGGAGGAGGCAACAATGCTTGATAAGAAATGTACTGACTATCTTGCCCATGTAATTGTAACCCCTCTATATGGTATTTTCACAATAAAATAAAGACAAGCATCAAATAATATTATCAACAACAACAACAAAAGAATGGTATTAACTGTAAGCTTTGGGGGCTTGGATATTTCTTCAAGAATGATCTTTATAATAAATTCATTATTCTTAATAATTATAAGGTTAATAAAGTAGTTTATTTTATATTACAATTGCTTTTCAAAGAATTGGTTCATTTCACATAAATCATCAAATTTTTGGTTTTTTTAAAAAAATCTCTTTCATGTCTACAAGGTCTGTAGTGATATCATTTAACTTATTCTGGATATGGTGACCCTGTATGCTTTATCTTTTTATAAATATTTTTTGTCTTGCTAGATTATTTTTTGATTTCACTGATTATTTCAATGGTCCAGTCTTTTCTTATTTTAATGAATTTAATCAGTTTTATGTTTATGCTGTAAAAGACCAAGAAGATAAAAACTAAATCTGCACACTGCAATGAAATATTTTCTAACTACGAATCTGACAAAGAATTCATATATAAAATATATAAAGGGCTTCCAAAACAGCCAGTTTTTTGCGTTCAGTGAAACATTTCAACTAGACAGTGAGGAGACATTTCATTTAAGAGGATATATAAATGGCAAACTAGCACATGGAAAGAAGTTCACATCATTAGTCACTAGAGAAAAAAATATACATTAAGAACTTGATGAATCTTGCTAGTAGAGTGCTTGCCTAGGCAAACTCCTGGGTTCAATACTCAGCACACAAAATAGAATTACTGAATGTAGTAAATACTAGCAAGTATAGTGAGAATCCCTGTCTCTTATACACTACTGATAGGAAAGCAAAATAGCACAGCTCCAGTGGAAAACAATTTGGCACTTTCTCATAATCTGTAATCAAATGACTGAAAAATTGAATTCTTGTACATTTATTCTAAAACATACCTGCAGGAAAACATATATATGAGTGTTGATAATAGCTTCATATGTAAAAGCCAAATGTTGAGACAACAAATTGTGATAATTTTATAAGGCATATGTTAGAGGAAACAGTGAAAAGCATGAAAGCACTATCTGAAATTTTCTGTGACACCAAAAATTATTTCAGTAAAAAATGTTTTAGGGCAGAGATATAACTCAGCAGTAGACAGCATGCTTGTTATGCATGAGACCCCAGCCTCCATCCTCAACACTTGAGGGATGGGGGACAGGAGAAGGAAGCCATTTAAAACTTGGTCTTAAGGCAAGGCATAATGACCCAGTCCTGTAATCCTCATTACTTGGGAGGACAGTCTATGGTTCTCAGCCTTCTTGGAGAAAGTTAAGGAGGGAGTCTATCTGAAAAACAAAAACAAAAGGACTAAGGGCCACAAAAATTTTTGGTCCTCCAATAATTTTAAGTATGGTGTATGAACCATAGTTATGACTGTATACTTGGCTTCTTTGAAAAAAATAGTTCTTATTTTTTGAAACATTTGGTGAATTGTGTTTCTTAGGAACAAAATAAAATCTGAAACAAAACTAATCTGTAATAAACTACATGCTGTTTGAATGAATATCTAGATAAATAGCCTCTTTCTACTAATAAACTATTTTAAATAAAATTATAATTGCTTATATTTCAGCTTATTGCCATAAAATTTCATTATTCTGCATACCTATTTCTTCTTTTAAATCACATTTTATGCTGCATCCTTTATTATTGTAATGCCCAGAACTTCTAAGTTTTGTATGCTTACAAAACTTCCCCTTCTTTTCTCTTACAAAGACTTGGATTGGGAATCGAAGAAGGAAATATCGTTTAATGGGGATTGAAGTTCCACCTCCAAGAGGAGGCCCTGCTGATTTCTCTGAGCAACCCGAGTCTGGCTCTTTGCCTGCCCTCACACCTGGAGATGAAGCTGGGCCTGATGTAGGAGATGATAATGACAGAAATGATGAAATATCTATCTGTTTGTCTGAAGGAAGCTCTCAAGGTATTTTATTTACTGCAACTCCTCATAACAACCTTTGTAACTTGATGCATTTTTCCTTGCTTTTTAACTCACTGCACTTCAAATCTGGAGTTTGCAAAACATTTGAGCAAGAATTTTAAGAGATACTTGATTTTTAATGTTTGCTCCTAAACAGTTTTCCATATCAAGTCATCACAAGGAACATTTGTTTACCACAGTAGTGATCTCCTGCACTTAAAAGTATCAGTTATTATAAATGTTCAATTGTAATTTCAGAAGGGATTTCCTTTTGGAATGCTAGTCCAATTGGGTGAGAGCATTATGAATACACTGTCATGTAAGGGTGTATAGTATCATGCAATTAACACTAAGCTTGTGGCTCAGCAAACTATGTGCAAGTCATAGCTTTTCCATTATCTGAAAATGTGACTTCAAACAAAGCATTTAATTTAACTCATTGGAGTTTGGTTTCCTCAGTGAGAAGGCAAATTAGGCTGTGTCATCATTGTAATTCTTCTCAATGTTTTCCTAAATAAGATTGAAAATAATAGTATAGAATTATACCATTTGTACATGAGAAGTCTATTTAATCAGGCACCAAGCATTGAAAAAATTCTCATGCCATTGTATTAACATGTTTATTAATATTTGTTGCATGGCATAACATTTATCCATTATTAATGCAGAATTCAGTTATTTTTAGTAAATTTTATAGAGTTGTACAACCATCGTCATCATTAAAATCTCATTTTAGATCTTTTACATCACTAAAAAACTTTTTGAGCCCATTTATAGTGTTTTTCCTCTCACTATCAGCTCCAGAAACCAAAAATCTGCTTTCTGATTTTTAGGTGTGTCATTTTTGCATATTTTATATGAAAAAAATCATACAATATGTAAGCATTTTATATATAATTGAGAAATAGAGCAACAATTATGTAGTTTCCCCTTTTTGCTTTTGTTTCATTTAGTTTTATTCAGGATATTGACACATTGATTTCCGGTTTATTATTTGTTGTTCAATTTTGTTTATAATGTTTTCTGATACCATAACTTGAGCATATAATTTCTTGTTAATCATATATTCCAATACTTCCCTCTATATTTTGAGACTCTGATGTCATAATTACAAAGTATTCCCTTGTATTACAGTTATGAAAATATAGGTTTGTATTTGTTTCTGGCATGTTGGACTTGTTTAGAAAAATGGACAATTAAAAGGAATTACCAAGACAGGGGAATAGGAGAGACAAAGTTTGTTAAGATACATGGGAGGGCTGAGAGTGGTAGATGGAATGATTCTCATCAAGAGGCATTGTACACATACATGGATATGTTCAGTTGAAACCTCCTTTACAACTATTTGAAGAAAATTCTTTAAATGGAAAGAAAAGAAAAATGATGGGCAACCAGGCAAAGGGGTATAGTTCTAATATTACTGCTCCTGCACCAATGTGGGGTTGAGGATCAGCTTTAATCAACTTAGTGGGTATTTGGCTGATTGGCTGTTTCTGCTTTGGGGGATGTTATTGACTGCCAGTCTCCTTTTCCTAGCATGTTTTCAATTTTGCACTTGCATAAACATTTTGAGATCTCAGTCTTTACATCTTCATTCCATCTGGCCCATTTTGTGGTCTTGACCAATCTCCACGTTCTGTTTGGATCATCTACCACATCTCCTTAAATCAGGCCATCTCCACCTAGTGTCCTTAGATTTGCAATCAAATCTTTATTTCAACAAGCATGTATTTTACCATTAGGTATGTGAGGAAAAAAACCTAGTTTTACTTTTCCAAATAGATAACCAGTTGTCTCTATGCTATTTATTCATTTATTTATTTATTATTAAAGCTTGAACTTTGAGCCTGGTTGCTGTCCCTCAGCTCTTCAGCTCAAGGCAAGTGCTCTACCACTTGAGCCACAGCACCACTTCTGGTTTTCTGGTGGTTTATTGGAGATAAGAGTATCTACCTGGGTTGGCTTTGAATGGTGATCCTCAGACCTCAGGCTCCTGAGTAGCTAGGATTACAGGAGTGAGCCACCATCGTCTGGCTATGCTATTTATTAAATAATGTATTTTTACAGTGATTTTCAGACTGGCTTTTAAAACTCAAATATGCATGCATATCTAGACATATACACATACATTTACATACACATATGAAGACATACACACATGGCTAAAATTCTGGACTTCCTTTTATGTTCCATGGATATGATTGCTTAAAATTCTTTAATAAAATGTCTTAATATCTGAATGAGCATTTGCTATTCCTTGCTCTTGAAGTACACTGATTCTTCTATATGAATTTTAGAATTATTTAGCTATGTCTTTTCACAATTTCTTCCACAATATCCATTTAAGATTATTGCTAGTACTGAATTAAATGGATAAGCTACTATAGAAAGATCAACTTAGTTTTGCACATACTGAGTTGTAGATGAGACAGGACTCATCAATAAAGAACTGCTGGGTCATATGGCTCTGGAAATCAGAAGAGAGCTAAAGACAAGAATAGAAGTATGGGATTCATCAAGGGTTAATAATAGCCATAGAAAATAAAATATTCAATAAAGTAAGTTAAGAACAAAATAATGGACAAATACTATGCTTTTGTTGAGAAATATCCTGATATGAGGGGCAAGGTCTGAAACCAATAAGAAGCTATTGAAATACATTCAGAAAAAAAGAGAACCAAGGTAGTAAAACCAAGGGTAGGTGAAGATTTTAAAAGAAACACATGTTGTCATCTAAATCATCTAATAGAGTGTGAGTAGAAAGAAGAAGCCATTGAATTGAGTGTTTCAGAGGGTCTTAGAGACAGCACTTAATTGCATACTCAGTGGGGGAGGCAAGCAGATTGCAGTAGGTTAAGCAATGGAAAGGATAGAAGAGCTGTCACTATTGAGAAGACAATGAATTAAAAAATGAGACATTTGAAGGTTATCATTGTCAATATTCAAATCTGTCAGTCTGACATACTCCCTCTTTTCCCCTTTCCTTCTAGTCATTTCTTATTGATAATGATGCAGATGATAACAGAATTTAGTGTGCAAGATAATTATGGAGTGGATCTAAAAATCATCAAGAAAAAAAAACCATTTCATCATTTCCAAACTTGTTACTCCTAATAAAGTTGGTCCATTAAATTTTTTTTCTTATGTTAATCTTACTAAATTTTCTGTTTCTGGAGATGCCTGGAAATTCCCAGTAATTCCCAAAAGGATCTTTACAGCATGATGCCTGGCAGTTATTCGTGAGGGAGTGGATAGGGACTTCTGTGCTTGTGTGAGTGTATGGGAGAGCTGTGAGGAAATATTCTGATAAAGAGACGTATGGAAGCCCTTAAATGGAGTTTCATTCACCATTTGCCACTTTCTCATCTAAAATAGAATTTTAGAAAATAAGTAGTTAATGGAAAAAATGGAAGTTAATTTTAAAGTCCACCATAATGGTCCACTTTTAATATACCACGGCTCCTGCACTGGCATCCTTTGTCATATAATAGCGTGTTCCCTAGACAGCTGGCATAGTAATCAAGACCTAATGAGAAAAGGGAGAGGGAGAATTTAATGTAGAAATCAAAAAAATACTTGATGAGAAGTGCTATTGCCTAGAATTTCTCTCTCAGTGGCTTATTTTTTACAGCTGCATGGTAACCTTTTCATTCTCATCAGAAATTGTAACAGAAAAGCATTTTCAAACTCCAAAGACTCCCTTTTCTGTGCAGCTTCCTGTTAGTCCTGTCCTATTCTTTCCCCATATTACTGATAGAGAATGCTAATTTGATTAATTTGACTGTGTGATCCTTTAGTAATGACTCTGTTAATTACATTAGGAAGAGATTAATATCATAACTTTAAAATACGTTAACCATATTATCATCCATTTTAGAAAAATGCAGTTAAATGTATGTCTACTTTGAGACTTCCACTAATTACATTTTAGAGATATACAGACAGAATAATCTCAGTAACAGAATCATATTATTTCAAAAACCTAACAACTGAGATTGGAGTCCTAATAACACAGTTGTTAATTTAATAGGATTAGAGTTTTCTAAATGTCTAAGAAGAAGATCTGTCTTTAAAGCAAGGATTACATGCTTCAATGTTCAAATCACCAAGTGAAAATCATATGAGTTCTGATTTAAAAATCGGTATAAACTAACATGTCTGTTTTTTACTTACAATAAAAGGCAGGTTTAGCTAAAGTTAACAAAAGTGCTAGTAATCTTTTAGGAGTTTCACATCTATTCATTTGTTTCTGAGAGGGCAGATAGCTTATGAATTTAGCATCCACTTTCTACCTGCAGCCTTCCTCTGTCCTGTTTCCTTTCCATTTCCCTGTGTGGAAGTGATGAGAAAAGGGAGTTGTGGTTGAATGGGACTGGATGTTTTTTCGGCTATGTGGGTTCACTCCTTCCACAACTGCAAACTTCAGCAAAAATAATACTTGGATGACTGAGCTCATTAATTTCAATTTTTGTAGCTACTGAAATATATTTATGGTTGAACAATTTTAAATATTTTTTCCATTTTGAGCACAAATTTTTAAAGCATAGAAACACCATGCATAACATTAAATTGTACAATGATGCCTATTTTCAGCTGCGTCTATTTATGTGGATATGCACATGAAATAATTCTGCATACAGTTACTTCATGTGAGTGCCCTCTAGAGTTTTAACTGTTAATAATTCCACTTATTTATTTTCCAATTAGCAAAGCTACTTTTCCTGAGGAATAGCCAGGTATGTTAAGTGTTTAGCTTTCAAATGTTCACTGGATTTGAACCTATCTGTAAGCAAAAGAAAGCATTCTTTATTCAATTTATCACTGCACACCTTTTTATTTTAGAATCTTCAAAATGATTTTTAATTATTATTGTAAAAGTGATGTATAGAGGGGTTACAGTTACATAAGTCAGATAATGAGTGCATTTCTTTTTGAACAGTGTCACTCCTTCTTTCACTCCTTCCCAGTTCTTCTCTCCTATCCCCCCACGAGTTGTGTAGTTCATTTTCAACAGTGTCTAGTGAGCATAACTGCTGAAAAATGTCTTTTAATCAAAGTCATCTAAAATAATCAAATTACACATAAAGCATTTTGTCAGTATAGCAGAACGGTGTACAAAGTTATAAGTGAGAACAAGAATATAAGGAAAACCTATAAGGAATAATAATAGTAATGATCTTATTGGTGAACAATTTAATCCCTCTTTGGAGGCCACCAGTACTAATTTCAGCTTTGCAGCTACAGCAGATGACAACTCCCCTCCTTTCATTTGATTTAGTTGCCAGTGATGTAGAACTTAAAATGTGTGTGATTTGAAATGTGTAAGGAATGAATAGGTAAAAGATTCTCCATCTAGGAACTATTTTTTCATAAATTTTGAATGGATTTGTTTTTCTTTATATTCTACAGATAAATGAGCTCATGTAATGTTTATTTTCTCTCTGTTTTATTTCCATTAGTATAACATTTTCCAGGCATATTCGTGTTGTATTCAACAGTAGGGGAGAAAAAGCCAAGAACATAGCGAATAAAAGTCTGGTTACCAGAATCATGTGGGGGAGAATGGGGAAATATAAGTCAAAGATACAAAGCAGAATATATGTAGAATGAATAATGTAATATAAAACATGAAAAACATAGTTAATGATAGTGTATTGGATTCAGATTTTGGCAAAATGCTTATATCTTCTGTTGTCTGGTGGATGGATATCTACATAAAATGAGAACTATGCTGATTAGTTTTATTGTTATATCTATTGTGTGTATGTGGATTATAATATCAGGTTCTGTAACATAAATGCACAAAATATGATGTGTTTTTTAAAGATCTAGTAAAGGAGAAAACAAAATAGAAATTAAATGTATAGAAAACTTCACA
Source organism: Dipodomys ordii (assembly GCF_000151885.1). Taxonomy (NCBI): domain Eukaryota; kingdom Metazoa; phylum Chordata; class Mammalia; order Rodentia; family Heteromyidae; genus Dipodomys; species Dipodomys ordii. The sequence goes on from NW_012267296.1 coordinate 7,574,514, forward strand.
TGTAAATTCTCCTCATGTTAACCTAGGTATCTTAAACTTGAATTCTCATACAGAGTTCTTATAAATGAGTTTCTGGATCCACCCTGTTTTCCTGTTGTCATCCCCAACCTCATACAAGATACTCATTTATATCTTTACATGGAAATGGACTCAAAAAATCTTAAGAGGGCTGGTTAATAATTTAGTTCTACTTTCAAGGTGAAAAAACTTTCAAATGCCAAGAAACAAATATTCTACTAATAGTTACCAACATAATCTCTATACATTACTGTGAAGAAAAAAAATATTTGCTACCCTGTTTTTCTAAGTGCTAGAGGTGAACGAAATGTACAACACAAGACAATGTATGCAGATACTAGCCACATCCTACAGCTCAGTATGGAAAAGTTTTTGTTTTGTTGTTGTTGTTTGTGCGTGTCCTGTGTGTTAGCGCTCTACCACTTGAGCCACAGCTTTACTTCCAGCTTTTTTGGTAGTGTTTTTAATGGAGATGAGTCCTACAGACTCTCAGGCCCGGGCTAGGTTTGAATTACAGTCCTCACATCTCAGCCTCCTGAGTAGCTAGGATTACAGGCATTTGCCATCAGCTCTCCTTTTGGAGAGTTTTTTTTTTTTTTACTTTTTTATTGTAAAAATACTGTACAGAGGGTTACAGTTACATGAGCAAGGTAATGAGTACATTTTCTATTGAGCATTATTGCCTCCTCCTTTGTTTTGCCACTACCATCCCTTCCCTCCCACCTCCACAACTACACCCCCCACCCTTAACCCCCTACACCGCCTCCCCCGCCAAAGTTGTAAAGTTCGTTTTCAACAGTGTCTTGTACATCTCATTGTTAAAGGGGTTCAACCTGTATCCCTATTTTTTGTACAACCTGTATCCCTATTTAAACATTTTGTTTTTTCCTCCCTTCCCCCGAATTATAGAAGTGTATATACAAGATGCAGGGCACTGACATCAAATACAGTGAAAACAGGGGTTAATTTTTAAACTGACTTCTCTGAATTATTTTTTCCTTCACTTTTAAAATCTTGCTGTATTTTAAAATATTGAATTTGATTAGAAAAGGAATATCTATTTATTGCTCAAATATTATGAAATACAATCCAAATGAAAATAATCTGCATGGTAATCATCTGAAAACAGGAATGAGGTGATATTTTTGTTAGTATTTTCTCTGTACATAAATACAGTGTTTGTGTACTGGTATTTTTGTGTGTATGTGTGTACAGATGCATCAGATATTCCTACCTTTTGACAAAATCAGAAATCTACTGCATTTACAGTTTTATATCATGTATAAAAATTATTCTATAATAGCAATACTTTGATGTAAAATGGTGCTCACTCTATTTTTCCTCCAAGAATATATATTTTCTCTTACAAAATTAAAAGTACCTATTTCTACACAATATATGCTACCTTCATTTTTTCCCACTTTCCAGTAGATCCTGAATATTTTTCTCATTATTAGCAATTCTATATCTTTTTTAGTGGATCCATTGTGTTTATTGTAGTGAAAAATCCTAAATAATTTCTCTAATAATTCATTGTTAAAGGTAGATGTGGGTCTGGGAAGGTGGCTCAGTGGTAGAGTGCTTGCCTTGCATGCATGAGACTCTGGGTTCGATTCCTCAGCACCACATAAGCAAAAAGAAAAAAGCCGGAAGTGGCGCTGTGGCTCAAGTGGTAGAGCACTAGCCTTGAGCTGAAGAGCTGAGGGACAGCGCCCAGGCCCAGAGTTCAGGCCCCAGGACCAGACCCCCCCCCCAAAAAAGGTAGATGCTTTCTCACTAAAATCTAAAAAAGATCAGGGGGAAAAAGTAATGTACCTTGGATGAATTTAATACAAGAATATATATATATATATATATATATATATATATATATATAATGTAGGTATACAAACAGTACAACAAAATGTTCTTATAAATACAATTAATTTATGATGATCAAATAAGCAATAATTTAGTAATTTTAAAGGTAGAAATTTCTTCCAATTTTCTCTCATAAATAGCACAGTGATGATCACCCTTGAATTTGTACTCATTCACATTTGTTTTCTTAGAATACACTATTGAAAGTGGAATTGTTCATCAGAGCATGGATAAATGTCACTTGTGTCTTTTTACAATAGAGAAATTTCTTAAGCAATCTGAAAAAAACACTCTTGATAAACTTGTGAAGTATGAAAATGAAACCATGGCTTTTTTTTTTAATGTAGAAGAGCCCAATGAAGTTGTTCCAAATGAGGGAAGGGATCATAAGGAAGAAGACCACCGTGTAGTATCCGCAGATAATGTGGTATGTACAGTTTGAAATTCTTTCCTCATTATGTGATGGATTTCAAGGACATGTTTCCAGTTCCTAACAGCATTAGTATTGTCGAAATAAAAGCTGGTTCCACATCACAAATCAAAACATAGCTGTTTCCAATGAAGGTAAATCTCTTTGAGTGTTTCATAAATAAAATTGAAAATAGCCGAATTTTTTGACCTAGGAGACTTGCAGATATAAAAATCTAATACTTAGAGCAAATATAACATTTAATATATAACAAGTTATTTTACTTTAACATACTGAGCAAGGAGCAGATTACTTCTCATTTGACAGAAGGATTAAAATGGAGTTTAGTCTGAATTTTCGAAGGAAGCCTTTGTTAATTCTGGTGCTTATAGCCCAGGATTTCTGACTCTTCAGTTCTCTATTCAGACCATACCTATCTCCACTGTTCACCATCTTTTCCTTTTTCCGGTTAGATTGGACTCTGTTAGTCGTCTTAAAAATCACTGTGAAGAAGGCAAGACTGTATTGTGAGAGTATGAAAAGCAGTAAGAGACAGACCATGTGGGAATTAACTAAGCTTTGAGAAAATGTAAACATACAGTTCCCACTGCATTTGTTTTAAACAGTATTTTTTTATGTTTTGACCCAATTAAAAAAATCAAGATAGTGGTGTTGTAGCTCAAGTGGTAGAACGTTAGCTTTGAGCTGAAGAGCTGAGGGACAACACCCAGACCCAGAGTTCAAGCCCCACGACCAACCCAAAAAAAGTCAGACAGAAAGGGCAATGTCACCATGCTTTCATTTTTCTTTTGAATTACTATTCTGTGCCTTGTTGCTATTAAAACATGATGTTGAAGATGGATTTTTTCCATTTTGAAGTGACTATGATGTCCAGATTTGCCTTCTATTACAAACATTATTTGTTTAATATTATTTATTGATAAACACCAACAATATCTAACATTGTTTTCTACCTATATATGCATTATTTTTTTGGAGATCATTTTATTGATTTTTAGTTCTGAAGCTCACATTAGACCCTACTATTACTAAATACAGCTAAACACAGCTGTAGTTGTGAGGCAAAGTTGTGTGTGTGTGTGTGTGTGAGTCATGGGGTTTGAACTCTGGGCCTGGGTGCTTTCCCTCAGCTCTTCAGCTCAAGACGCGCTCTCTACCTCTTGAGCCACAGTGCCACTTCCAGTTTTCTTGTGGTTTATTGAAGATAAGAGTCTAACGGACTCTTATCTGCCTAGGGTTGGCTTTGAACCAATGTCCTCAAATCTCAGCCTCCTGAGTAGCTAGGATTACAGATGTGAGCCACTGGCACCTGCAAAGGATGTGCTTTTATCAGGTAGCACCTATAACACTTTTTTTACACAATTATGAATTGTGTGACTGCCATTAAATTCCACAAGGCAATAGGTTTGAGTTATGTTATACAAATTATATACAATTATTTACATATTGAAACCTCATTTCTCCTAAAGACTTGCTCATTTTTAACCTGAATTTCTCTGCATCGAATCTGCCCTACAGCAGACATTTGAAGATAATGAATGAAGTCATGACACGGTATGACTCATAGTCGCTTAATCACCTAATTTTTCAAGAACAATTGATTTTCAGAGACAAAACTCCAAACTTTCAAAGGTTGATACCTTCTCACTGTAACTTTTGAATGTCCCCAATTATTCATGGATGACAAATCACCCAGATATATTAGACCTATTTATATGCGCAAATCTATACATTGGCCTTTGGTGCCTTCCTTTCTAAATTACCTAGCTCCTTTTGCTCAAAACCAACCCAAATAGGGAGAGAATATAGAAAACATAAAAAAAGTATGAAATCTGAGGTCTAGGCAGAGCCGACATGATTAAACCTTAAGTTTATAGTGATTATAATGGGAAAAAAAAACATTAGATTCATCTCCAGGCAGTAGTAGAAAGCAATTTCATTGCAGTTGTCCTTCTGACTCAGAAGTCTGCAGGTCAGGAGCCTTGTAATGGTATTGTATCCTTGTAGGCAATATATTAAATATGATCATTCCAAGTTTGCTTATGACTTTTAATCACCATTATATATTGCTGGATAGGAAACCTCATTTCAAATTCTTCCTACTACATGCTGCTATTCATGTGCTTGTTTTTGATAGGTTTTTTTAGTTTCTGAATCTAGCTTACCTTTTTCCCTTTTAGAACTTTTCTCTGGGTTAGCAAAATTTAAATATTTAAAGATGTTTTTCTTCTGAAATATGTTTTTTTTTCATGTGAAAGAAAAATGTAGAGCTGATTTTATTATCTTTTAGCATTGCTGTTCAAAAAGTGTTATATGACTAAAGAATTTACCCTACCCTCATGGACAGAACTTATTATTGTTCTTTTAATCAGCACTAAGCCATTTTGGCCATTCTTTTGACAAATAATTAGTGCCTACTATGGACAAGATATTAGCAAACTATGTTGTCCCTTAATTCTAAAGCTAAAGGCAGTTTTGCCTCTCCCTCTATCTCTCTTTGCTTGTCACTCCCTTTGTTACTGTCTGGTGAAGAAACAAAATCACCACACAGTTTACATCATTACATCGTAGATGTCTGCTTTCAATTATCTAGCTAATGGAAAGCAGTAAATATGTAATTTTAAAAAAAATGTATCTGGCTTTGAATAACATGCAATATGTTGTCATTTTCCAGTAGAAGTAAAGAAGACTAATGTAGCAAAAGAAAAGAAAGCCCTTGCTAACAATTATATATGCTTACCATTAAAATATACTACCCTTCCTTACAGGAGGAGAGTTTCCTATCACAGGAGGGCGCTATTTAAGCAGAGTTGAATGCATGTGGGGTGCTTTTTGTTTCAAGGATAAAAAGAATTTTGTTTAAATAATATTAATTTTCTATTTTCTAGGGAGTCATCCATTAAAGGTAGGAAGAAGTAGGACAACATACATAGTGTGTAACATAAGGGGTTAGTCCATGATCAGTTTCTTTTTGATAGCTAGATAACTCAGTCACTAAACCTAAACATTCAATAGATATATGTGCTATACATTGAGTATAGTGATCTGACATGTAAATGTATTCATTTATTTATTTGTGAAAACTTACCTACTTTTGTTATAGAAAATAGAAATTATCGATGATGAAGAAAGTGATATGATAAGTAATTCTGAAGTGGAACAAGTGAATTCTCTCTTGGATTATAAGGTAAAAGTAATTTCAAAATTTACATACATTAGGACAAAGTATTAAATGAGGCAGACATGGACATTACCTATGTTACTCCTATTTAGCATATTAAGCATTCTTTCTCTTGGCCAATTTGACAATCAGAGTGCTGGGTATTTTTGTTAATTTTGTCTGGTTTAGTGGATATGGTTTTAAATAGTTTACTGGTGCCTGGAAATGGGAACAGTATGTAGCGGTGGTTAATGTGTAATGAATGCCCAAACCTTTCCAAAGCCCATGCTCTTTTAAAATAATGATAAAAGGGGCAAGCATGGTGTATCATGCTTATAGACCCAGCTACTTAGGTGGAAGAATCACTTGAACCCAGGAGTGCAGCAGAGACCAAAAAGGAAGAAAAGGAGAGGCAGAGATAGAGGCAGAGAAAGAAGAGGAAGAGAAGGAGGAGGAGGAGGAGCAGGAGCAGGAGGAAATCAATGGCAGTAAAAATCAATGGCAGTAAAGGAGAGATTGTTTTCCAGTGACCCTTATTTTATCTAGGACTGCAACTATGCCAAATACAATCTTTAAATATACAGATATACATATATATATACATACACACACACACACACACACACACACACACACACACATATATATATACTGGGCTGGGAAGGTAGCTCAGTGGTAGAGTGCTTGCCTTTCATGCATGAGGCCCTGGGTTCGATTCCTCAGTACCACATAAGCAGAAAAAGCCAGAAGTGGTACTGTGGCTCAAGTGGTAGAGCTATAGCCTTGAACTGAAGAGCTGAGGGACATCGCCCAGGCCCAGAGTTCAGGTCCCATGACTGACAAAAAAAAAATATATATATATACATACATATATATATATACATATACATATATATATATAATATACTTATTCCATGAGAATTTTGAAAACAATTCTAAAAAATATAGAATGAATATGAATAGAATTGCCCTTTTCTTAATGTCACCTGTTACTCAGCTGAAAGGCTTCCTTTGACAGCATGCCATACATAATTTTGTTTATATTAATTTTTTTCATAAGCTGTCAATCTGTATGTTAATATGTTTTCTACATAGATGCAGAAGGACTAATTTGTATCCTATCTTGCAGGGTAACTTTGGGATGTTCTGAAATTTTGGCTCTACAGTCTTTGTTTCAAAATACAAAATTTCTTTTTGTATAATGTCATCATTGTTTAGAGCAGAGACTAGTAATCTTAAGAGCATTTAATCAGAAAAGACAACAGCTGTCACTTTCTCAAAAATCTTTTTAGTTTTACTATAATTAAATTTTATGTCATCCAACAGATTCTGTTTTCCAAATGTTCATAACATGTCAAGCTTTAAAATATTGAACATGGTAAACACAGAAGGAAATTGTCTTTTGGAATTTATTTGCTAACTGGTCAAAGAACATGATACAATGTTTTATTTAAACTGTATTTCCAGCTAAGAGAATTATAAAGTTGTTGGTCCTGAAGTACAAGAGATCATGCTAATCTCTCCTACATGGTCATATAATATTTCTAAATACCCAGTTGAGGATTAAAATGACTCTGCAGGCCACCACTTGGCACAGGCTATGGAAAGTACAGAGGAGAAGGACAGCTGTTAAGTGTGCTGCACTTAGCACTCTCCACCAGGTCAGATAGGGTTGAGCCCAGGACTCAGGATTCTTTCCAAGACTTCTCTCATCAGCAGGGCAGCCCATTTGAGAAGCTAAAGACTAGGGCAGGGCCGAACAGAGTCCAGGGAAGAAATGGAAATTAGCGCTTTTACTGACTTCTAGAGGACATTTTACCCACCAAGTGTTTCATAAATACTGTGGGAACACAGAATTCCTCACAATCCCATTAAGGCTATGTTTCACAGCATAACAACATCCATATAAGCTTCCTTTCTTTAACTCTAAAAAAAATTCTTACCTATAGAGAAAATATATCAGTGTATAATTTTTATAAAATACTTCAGTTTATCCCATTTATGAACTTTGTTACTTTAATTCTAAAGTAAGATTGGGTTAAACCTCACATAGCACTTGTCACTGTAGACATCAGTATGTTTACTACAATTCAGACATTTATTATCTTTGGAAAAAATTATTGCACTCTATTTAAATATAGATGTTAATATTCCTTGTTTGGAAATGAAAATCACTTTGATTTCTTATGTGTATTCATCAGAAGCATCTTGAAAGCAGAGAGCTTATTCCACTATGCATTACCTGCTTGGAGCCCATCATTGCTCAGTAACTTTCATTGCTGACTAATTGCAAAAATTACTTAATTTGTCTTTGGAAATAATTTTAATACCATTTTGATCAGGAGATGGAATATTATAAAGTTTCCTACATTGAATTAATCTATTACTCTTGAAGTTTATTAAAGTAAATGAATATTTTATGGTAAATTAGATCATTATTGATATACAACCATCAACACTCAGTTTGGACAGAGTTAATGATTAAGATGCATCACTAGAAACTGCTATTGCTAGGTGTTATGCTTATAAGACAAGTCGATGTAAACAGTACCTGAGGCAGGAAAAACTATATAATAACATAGCACCTCAGGCTTGTTAGCCATTAATAGCCCGCTCAGAGATCAAATATCTGGTCTACTTGGAACCTTTTGTGCTCCCAACAATCTTGGAGAGGTATTGAAAGGTAACCACTGAGAATGTAGGAATAATCTTAACAAAAAGAAAAATAAGGTAGTTTTTTTCTGTATGGAATTCAGTGGCTTATATTATCTTAGTTTCTCGCACAAGCATTCCATTTACTTAGGAAAATCTCTGAAATATACATAAATTACTGCTGTAATCTAAGAATCACTTAATAGGCTTGCAAAAAAGCATCAAAAAGAAGGAAAGGAATACAATTTTCAATTATCTTAACGCTGTTGATGTTTTTCAACCATTTCATAAATACCAACGAGGAGAAACATTACATGAAAAATTAAAACCTGCAAGTGAAAAAATGTTTCTGACTTTGAAAAATGTAATGTTTTCAAAATGCTTTTTGATGATCTGTGAGTGCAAGTCTAAAAGACAGTGCATTCAAGAGAGGCCCTACAATAATGAAGATAGATATTTCCTGTATTCAAAAAGACTTTCGGAGCCGGTCGCCATTGGCTCACTCCTGTAATCCTAGCTACTCAGGAGGCTGAGATCTGAGGATCTTGGTTAAAAGCCAGCCCAGGGAGGAAAGTCCAGGTGTCTCTTATCTCCAATAAACCACCAGAAAACCATGGCTTAAGTGGTAGAGCACTCGCCTTCAGCTGAACAGGCATAGAATTAGTAAAGTAAATAAATAAAACACAGATGAAGAATGGTAAATTTTATTGTAAGGTTTACTTGTAACTTAGGTACTTGAAGGTTCTTTGGATAAGAATTTAGCTGGTACACATTTCACTTGATATTAAATGGTCTGAAAAGAAAGGTTTTATCAGGTGAAGTAAATTCTAAACTGAGCTGGTAAAATAAATGATGTCTTAAACACGTTCATACACCCTGAAAACATTACGAGAAGGAATAGGAGAAACTCGAGGGCTCCTTGGCACAGGCAGAAATTTTCTTAATAAAGACTCTGAAACACAACAAATCAAAGAAAGGTTGGACAAATGGGCTTGCATGAAATTGCAGAGCTTCTGCATAGCAAAGGAAATAGCTAGCAAGATGAATAGAAAGCCTACGGATTGGGAGATCTTCACTAGCCATACAATGGACAAGGGTCTCATATCTAAAATATATCTGGAACTCAAAACATTAAATCCCCCAACAACAAATCCTCAAAGAAACAACTGCCTGATAAATAAGTGGGCTAAAGACTTAAAGAGAAACATCTATGAAGAGGAAATAAGAATGGCCAATAGACACATGAAGAAATGCTCAACCTCCCTATCCATAAAAGAAATGCAAATCAAAACAACATTGAGATTCCACTTCACCCCAGTTAGAATGGCTATAATCAAGATCACTAATAGCAACAGACACTGAAGGGGATGTGGCCAGAAGGGAACCTTACTGAACTGTTGGTGGGAGTGTAAACTTGTTCAACCCCTTTGGAAAGCAGTATGGAGGTTCCTCAAAGACTCCACATAGAGCTCCCCTATGACCCAGAAATCCCACTTTTGGGCATTTACCCAAATGTTTACAAACAAGACCACACTAACGCTACCAGCAGGACTGTGACTATGTTTATTGCAGCACTATTTACTATTGCTAAGATATGGAACCAACCCAGATGCCCCTCAGTAGATGAATGGATCTAGAAAATGTGGGATATATACAAAATGGAATTCTATGCCTCCATCAGAAAGAATGACACTGCCCCATTTGTTAGGAAATGGAAAGGCTTGGAAAAAATTATATTAAGTGAAGTAAGCCAGGCCCAAAGAAACATAGGTCCCATGGTTTCCCTTATTTGCAATATCTAGTATATGTATGAGTCAAGCAGAAAGGGTCAGATAAGGTGATGTTAGGGAAATGAACCCTAAGATATGTATTCCAATGTTTTTTTTCTTTCATGCGATTGTTTCTAACACATTTATAAAATTATTTCTTTGTTGCTTTGTATGTCCTTCCCCACAGTATAACCCCTGCTTTCACTGTATTTGATGTTGGTATAATTTGTGGAGGGGAAGGGGAAAAACAAATCGTTTAAATATGGATACAGGTGGACCCATTGCAACAATGAGATGTACAAGTCATTATGTTGAAAAATGAACTTTACAACATTGGTGGGATGGGAAGGGGAAGCAAAGGAGGAGGCTACAATGCTTGATAAGAAATGTACTCATTATCTTGCCCATGTAATTGTAACTCCTCTGTACAGTATTTTCACAATAAAAAATAAAAATTTATAAAAGACTCCACATAGAGCTCCCCTATGACCCAGCAATCCCACTTTTGGGCATTTACCCAAATGATCGCAAACAAGACTACCAGCTACCAGCACAACTATGTTTATAGCAGCATTATTTGCCATAACAAAGATATGGCACCAACCCAGATACCCCTCAATACATGAATGGATCTATCTATCTATCTATCTATCTATCTATCTATCTATCTATCTATCTATCTATCTATCTATCTATCTATCTATCTATATATATATATATATAATGGAATTCTATACCTCCATCAGAAAGAATGACATGGCCCAATTTTTAGGAAATGGAAAGACTTGGAAAAAATTGTATTATGTAAAGTAAGCCAGGCCCAAAGGAACATAAGTCCCATGGGTTCCCTTATTTGCAATAACTACTGTATGTCTAGAACAAGCAAAAAAGGTCAAAAGCTATATACATATGACCATATGAGACGATGTTAAGCGAAATGAATTCCAAGACAAGGACACACTTGGGTTTTTTCTTTCTTGCTATTGTTTTTAACATATTTATAATGTACTATATGTTTTTTTTCTTTTGTATGTTCTTCCCCCTAGGTATAACCCCTGTTCTCACTGTTTTGATGTCAGTGCCCTGCATCTTGTATATACATTTTTCTAATTTGGGGAGGGGAAGGAAAATAACAAAATCTTGAAATATGGATACAGATTGACCCACTGTAACAATGAGATGTACAAGACACTATGCTGAAAATGACCTTTACAACTTTGGGGGGGGGAAGGGAGGAGTTGGAGAGGTTGCAAGGGAAGGTAAAAACAAAGGAGGAGGTAACAGTGCTCAATAGGAAATATACTCATTGCCTTATTCTTGTAACTAGAACCCCTCTGTACAGTATTTTTACAATAACAAAACATAACAAAATGTTCATAGAATGAATGTGATTAATATTACCGCATCATTCTCAAATGAGACAACAAAATGCCCCCCCAAATGCATGGATTTTTAACATATTTTTGAACAGTTTTGTTTTAAACTAGTGCTGTTCACCAGCTGAAAGAATAGTCACAGCTCACTTTCAAGGTCCTTGGCAATGAAGTTGACTGATAATTTATTCATTTTATTTTTTTCTTATATTTTCATAATTTTTATGTTTAATTGTAAATTGACAGCTTATATTGGTTTATATATTCATGAGGTAAGAAATGATGCTATGATTTATTAATGCAATGTGAAATAATTAAATCAATCTAATTAGCATATCCATCACCACAAATATCTATATTCTTTGGGAAGAATATTTGCTCTCTTAATAATTTTGAAATGTACATCATTAACTATATGTATCACATATACTTCAGCTTTCAAATGAAGAATATTTATAATTTTTGAAGGCATGGATTGAATTGGAAAATATTATGATAATTATAGAAAGACTAGTATTCATGATCTCACATTTAGGTAGAAGCTAATGCAATCGGACTCAAAAGAACAATGGACAATGTTGGGTATCATACGGTGGGGGATGAGGAAAGGGGAAGATGACAGAGGGTCAAAAGTACAAAGCTTCAGTTAGACTGAAGGGATGATTTTGTTTTGGTGTTTTGTATTGTTCCCACAAAGAATCTCATATGTTACCTGGGATGTCCTCAAACTCATAATCCTTTTTCCTCAGCCCTTTTGAGCTCTGAGATTATAGATGTGCATCAACATGCCTAGATGATTTCTTTCTTTGAAGTGTTGTGTGTGCGTTGTTGTTGTTGTTGTTGTTGGCCTTGTAGTTGTTGGTTTTCTTATTGTTATTTTATTAGGGGGAGGAATTGTCTGGGTATTGAATCCTGAACCTTAAGCTTGCACTCTACCATTGATTACTCACTCAGCCCCTTTATTTTTCTTATAAAACAGTCTCACTATGTAGAGTATACTGGCCTCAGATTTGCAATCTTCTGCCTGACTTTATGTGTAGATGGTACTGCAAGTTTGTACCACCATTCTTGGTTGTGTGATTCGTACATTTAATCACATGTATTATGTGATTTCAATACAATCAAATTAGTCTCTATAATATAAATTAGATGAGTTTTGACAAGTGGAAACTTCTGTATAATCACCACTACAGTTCAGTTATTTGCCAAGAAAAGTTTGGAATATTTCTGGTTTGTAGATATTATGAATAAAGCTTCTATAAATATTCATGTATAAATATGCTGCAGATATGTTATTTTTTCATTTTAGGGGACCACATAAAGTAGAATTACTAGGTGAAAAATTATATGGTGAATTTTATTAAAACCAGGAAAATGTTTTTTAAAGTATCTGTATCATTTCACACTTCTACCAGAGATTTGTAATTGTTCCATATTCTCATGAGTACTTGATTTTGTCAATCACTTTAACTTTAGTAGTTCTAATATGTCAATATTAATATCTCATAGTTTTAACTTGTTTTTCCTTAATGGAAAATTGTCCTATTTTTCGTATGCATATAGATCATATACTTTATTGATAAACTGTGTATTCAGATATCTTGCCTGTTTTCAGTCTACTGCTGGTCTTTGAATTGGTTTATAAATGTTCTTTACAAATTCTGAAGTCTTTAATATCAGATATGTAAATTGCAAGTATTTTTGCCAATATGTCTTTTGCTTTTTTATTTTTATTAAAGTGATTTTTGAAGTCAGTTTTGTAAATGAAATAATCAGTTTCATAATTTTGTGTACTACATAAGAAAAATTTACCTTACCCATGGTCTCTATATTTCTATTTTTCTGTATATATTGTGCAATTTTAGAATTTACATGTAGTTGTATGATCTATTTATTATTATATTTTGTATTTCCTGTGAGGCTAGGCACAATCATTTTTTACTATTATGTTTTTTGTTTTCAAGGTTTTTTGCAGTCTAGGTTTTGAATTCAAGGTCTTATGGTTGCTAGGTAATCTCTACCCTTGAGACACATGCCCAGAGCTTTGTGCTTTAGTTTGTTTTTCAGAAAGGGTCTCACACTTTTGCTTAGGCTAGTCTCAGACTAGAAGTCTTCTTACTTCCACTTCCCACGTATCTGGGACCACAGGCATGTGGCACCACATTAAGCCCATAATTCTTTTTTTCTTCATGTTAATTTATATTGTTAAAGCATTTTGTTTTTAAAAATTAGACTTTGTTTCTTCTTTGAAAGACTTCAGAACCTTTGTTGATAACCATTCATGTAACTGTGGATCTATTTTTGGACTCTCTATTCTGTCACATTGATCTGTATGCCTATGCTTTTGTCAATTTGTGTGTGTGTGAGTGTGTGTGTGTGTGTGTGTGTGTGTGTGTGTGTGTGTGTGTGTGCGCACGCACATGCTGGTCCTTGGGATTGAATTCAGGGCATGAGATCTGTCTCTGAGCTTTTATGCTTAAGTCTAGCCCTCTATCACTTGAGCCACAATTCCACTTCCGGCTTTTTGGTGGTTAATTGGAGATGAGTGTCACAGACCTTTTGCCCAAGATGGCTTCAAACTGCAAACCTCAGATCTCAGCCTCCTGAGTAGCTAGAATTATAGTTGTGAGCCACTGGTGCCTGGCCAATACTATACTTTCTGGATTACACTTGTTTTAATTATAAATCTAATCAGAAGATTTACCTGGCTATTATATTATTAAAACCTGTAGCTGTCAAAATGTAGAAGTTCAAAATTTGAATTATCAACATAATAGCCATTTTCCTGATTAGTAAGTGGAGTCTTGGAGAAATTAATTAGCCTACCTAAGTTTACAGTTATCAGTAGATCTAGTACTACAATACCCCTAACTCCTAGTCTAATGTTCTTTCCCTGAACAACTAGCAAAAATAGTGAAGAGAAACAGGCTCACTCAGTTGGACAACTTATATATATTAGGAGATATTTTCAAAACAACAGACATTGTATAATGTGTAGTTCAGCAAACTACTTAAGTTTAGTAATTTTGCGTAGTTCAGCAAACCACTTACAGTTTAGTAATTGCAATCCCCCAGTAAATATTTTAGTTTTCAATATTTGCCTTCTGAATGATATATTCAGCATAGCTGAGTCTGCCATTGCTCTTGGGGTTAATTAGATTCTATTTGTAATCCTGATCCAAGTGCTAATTGGGTTTGATATAAGAGGATTCTTTCCAAGAAGAGAATGTTTTCTTGTCCCCCCACCACTTTACTGGGATTTAGTTGATTGGAATTTTAACCTCACAAAATTTTTTTGTTGTCAATTTACCTAAAAGTCAGCCTTTGAGTAACAGGATAATTTCTTTCTGTATTTTTCATCTCTTTATACTAAACCTTTATTTTATTTATTGTCTTTCTAATTTGATTCCTCTTTTAAAATTTCATTGTGTTTTGTATATATATATATATATATATATATATATATATATATAGACAAAAGGTTTACACAAGGTAATTTTATTGTTTGATTTTTTTTCTTCAGAATGAAGAAGTCAGATTCATTGAAAATGAACTAGAGATTCAAAAGCAAAAATATTTTAAACTTCGGACTTTTGTTAGAAACTTGATACTAGCTATGAAAGCTGATGATAAGGAACAACAGCAGGTAGGTCCCAGAAGAGACTAGTAAGCCACAATGTATCATGACGAAAAATGGCATGTCACTCTTGGGGTCTTCATACTTTTTTCATTTTTATTCTTCATCCTTGCTTGCTATGGAGGACGTTGTTGCTAATTTATGATCTTTTTAAACAGTAATTTTCTTGAGAGTGGGTATTCACTATTATTGTGGAAAATCAAAATAACTTATTAATATACTTTATTAACCCAAGGTTAGCCTTTAACAGGAAGAAACCAATTTTTAAATGAATTTCAAATAAATTTCTCTATTTGTAGAAATGGGGCTATCCTAACTACAGAGCCACATTTTGTGAATAAAAGAACTGAGGCATTTATTTACCTCTTCTGGATCTTATTTATCTGGCAGCTATAGAGTACACAAATGATATGTTGCCCATCAGTAAAAAAAATATGGAATTACTTTGTTAAATTCTTTGTTAACATAATGCATCACTTTTTTAAAAATGTGAGTAAAGTTACTGCTCCACAGAAATGATAAAATGCATTGTTTGGTGCTGTGAAGTGTTGCATACAAATACCTTCCAAATCATAATTTTTACTTCATATCGTTATGGAAATCTATGTACTATTTAATTAGACTTGAAAAGGAATTCTGTAATTATATGCAAAGCTACATTTAATACTAAATAACAACAAATTTGCTGCTGAATAGTATGACTAGATGCTGAATCCTTATCATAGGAGTTCTATATGGGCAGAATGAGACACACTATTATTTAGTAAGAACTCCCTGTAGGTTTTATTCAGCAAGAAATATCAGGAGTACAAAAATCCATGCCTTATGCATAGGCAAGACTGTACATACATAGCCCATCTAGAGTATCTCGAGGGAGAAGATTAAAGTCTTAACAACCAATAATTCTCCCCTTTTTCAAAGAAAAAAGGCTTTATATATTTAACTGGCATGTTGAACCACAAAATTTTTAACTGGAAGAATATTCTCATGAGATTCATGCTAGTGTGTATATTATGTGTCAAGTTACATGAATTTTACTCCCTCAGCCCTGAACACATATATACATCCCAAGACAGTAGCCTTCAGTTACTGTTGCCAGCTTTCTTTAAGTAGATTGCTTCATTATGTGAGTTAGGCTTACTGGAATAACATGCTGAAAATGTGCTTGCGTATAGACACCCAAAATACCAATTTTAAATGAAAGAAGTGGTAGTCTTGAACATGAGAGTCTCATAAATTTTAAATAACGGTTTAAAATATCCCACAAAATTAGGTCCAACCTCAAAATAACTTGGAGTGTGTTTCTAGTCCCAAACATCGTAGCATGGCTTGAATTTAGCTATATGACCAGTTAATATCAGTTATCTATATCTCTTGACAACTAGGAATAGCATATAAACTCTACCTTATTTTCTTATTCTAAGTTTTTCTTTGACTTGATTCTTTCTCAAAGATCAGTAACAAATGAGAAAAGTAATTGTGTTATTTTTGCTTTTCTCCTGCTATTCTATTGTTGCTCTGATAAAAAAATCTAGTGAACAAAGATATGGAAAAATACTTGGCTAAAAGAAAAAGTGATATAAAAATTGTACTAACTGTTATAGCCTATATTGTCATCAAACAAAATAGAGACCATTGATTTTCCTTCTTGAGATTGGCAGGTGGACCTTATTTAAAAATGCAAAAGACCCAAAAACCTGAAATTCCAGCAACTGGAATTGGAGGATCACAAGTTTGAGGCTGGTCTGGACTATATAATTTCAAGTATAAATATAAATACATCTATTCATATAATTTTATTAGATACATACATTTTTATACATGTAAATATAATACAGAGGTATTTATATACTTATATATGTATAATATATATATATATATAAGTATCTGTTATTCTTTATATATGCATTTTTATTTATAACGTGCGTATATGTAAATCTAGGAACAAACAGTAATGGTCTATGAAAGTAATCTAGTAATCTCTTAAGTGCTTGATCTTTGTACTATGGAATGTTTAGAGGGTTATTTCTGGAAATGATTTTTGTCCTGCCTAATAAAAATGAATCACTGTCACCGCTTTCTTCTATTGTGCTGATCCTGGGGCTTGAACTCAGGGCTTGGGCAATGTCCCTGAGAATTTTTGTACAAGGTTACTGCTCTACCATTTGAACCCACTTCCTGGGCTGGCTTTGACCCATATCCTCTAATCTAAGCCTTTTCTGAGGAGCCAGGATTACAGGCATAAGCTACTGGTGTCCAGCTGGATTCTATTTTTAAAAACTTTAGTATTTTTTCTTCATGTGTCTATTGGCCATTCTTATTTCCTTTACAGAGAAATTTCTCTTTAAGTCTTTAGCCCACTTATTTATTAGGCAGTTGTTCCTTTGAGGATTTGTTGTTGGGGGATTTAATTTTTTGAGTTCCAGGTATATTTTAGATATGAGACCCTTGTCTGTTGTATGGCTAGTGAAGATGTTCTCCCAATCCATGGGCTTTCTATTGATCTTGCTAGCTATGTCCTTTGCCATGCAGAAGCTCTGCAGTTTAATGCAATCCCATTAGTCCAACCTTTCTTTGATTTGTTAATATTGGTTTAGATAAACTGAATAAAATGAGTGGTCTATAGAATATTTTGGTCTTGTGAAGAAATCCAGTATTTTGAAAAGCATGATTCTCTGTGACTGAAACATTACATGATACCGCGTTTGATTTTATGTTTGGTTATTGGTGATTTCTTTTTTGAGATAGAATCTCACTATGTAACACAGGGAGAACTGGAACTCTTTTTTTAGCCACTTGCCATAAAGACAGAGTTAGCTTTTAACTCTCAATTATCTTGCTTCAGCCTCCTTAGTACTGGAATTACTGGTGTGTATCAACACCAGAGTCAAAAGATTATTGTCTGCTTTTTAATTTTTTGCCATTTTAAAATTAAAACAATGTTTCTAGCATTGTTCTGTCATTAGTTATGAAATTCATTACCCCTGATATTTCACTATATGATCTTAGCCAAATTAATTGCCATTCTTAAACTTCAGTCTCTCCACTTTTCAAGGAAAATGAAAATGAGTATCATTTAGAAGTTAAAACATTCACACCTTAGTATATACAAAGAGTGTTTTGGAGATTGTATGCATGCCAAAATTACTACTGATTTCTTGACAAAGATGATACTTGGTCAGATAGTTGTGATTGCTGAAGAACATATATTAAACAAAATTGGATATGGGAATGTAGCTCAGTAGTATAGCAACTGTCTAGCAAGTATGAGACCCTGAGTTTGGTTCCTAATATAGAAAACCAAGAACAAAAAAAGGAAAGTTAATTGTGTTGGCTTTAGTCTCTATAAAAAAGGCAGTCCCAATGATTATTATCATCATGCAAACATCTGTTTGGTGACACACTAAAGAAAAATTTTGGAAGCGAACTTTGTACATTCACAGTACCATATATTGCCTAATCTATTCAAGTTTTCATGTATCTTATTATGCTCATTTTAGTTAACTACACTTAATTCAATGATGAAGTAATGATTTTTAGGTTTCTCCATCAGAATTTAGAATATAATTAAATCTCTTCATCCACTTGGCTTTTAAGCACATGTTAAGTGAGTGATAATTTGAACACTTTTCCCTCTTTAATAGAACATATTCAAAATTGCATAGCAAACTTAATCCAGTGATGTATTACTGATAGTTTGATCTGATCACCCAACACAGCAAAGGCTCCATTGTACCTAAATTGAGTTCTTGATATACTGTTGTTCTAGAAGACAATGGTTCTGTGTCCTATTACTGTAACTCAACACCACAGAAAACATGTTGAACTTTTATGTTACTTTATTAATACTCTTTTCAGCAAGAAGTTCATAAAAAAGAATGATATAAAATAAATAGCAGCGTTCTTTTTTCCCACATAGAAGCCAGCCTTTTGTTACACTGCCTGACAAAACGTAGAAAGTTTTAATCTGTGCTACAAGGCAAAAAGTGTAGGATGTATAGCTGTCACTTCTTCTAATAAAGAAAATAAGAAGTGTACTAATTACCTTGCTCATGTAACAGTAACCCCTCTGTACAACATTTTTACAATTAAAAATGTACCAAAAAGAAAAAGAAAAGAAAATAGGAGCCTGACGCTGGTTGGTGGCTCATGCCTGTAATCTTAGCTACTCAGGAAGCTGAGATCTGAGGATCACTGTTCAAAGCCAGCCAGGGAAGGAAAGGCCATGAAACTCTTATCTCCAATAAACCACTAGAAAACCGAAGTAGTGCTGTGACTCAAGCAGTAGAGCACTTGCCTTGAGCTGAAGAGCTGAGGGACAGCACCCAAGCCCCGAGTTCAAGCCCCAACACCAATAAAAAACAAAAGAAGAAAAAAACAAAAAGAAAAAAGAAGATAGGACAATACTTCTTATCTCAACTGTAGATTTTATATGTTCTCCAACAGGCCCTATCTTTCTGTTCCTTAATTGGAGAGTGGCAAGATTTCATTTGTATCATGTCCCTTTGTGCTTGTTTGCCACTGTACCCAAAGCCCATATTACAAATAATGTTGTGTAAAAATTGCCAGATATGCTAAATTATTTTCAGTATTGGGAGCAGCAAATCAATCATTTATGTCCAATTTCTTATGGTCAAGTGGGAATGAGCACTGTCAACCACATAAAACCTGGTTAGTCATTTATTTCTCTAGTATAGATGCATGTTCTGCAAGTCCCTATGAAACAGACCATGACCAAGCTTAATTCACAGTTCTTGGCTTATCCTAATTACTCCCGCAGAGGAATGAGCATCCCTCCAGATACATCATTACAACAGCAAGATTCACCAACTGAACTGGCCCTATTTGGTGTTTGCCATCTGTACATATGGCTATAGCCTAAGGAAAAGGGTAAAAGTTACTCTTTTCAAGTTGTTAAAGTTTAAAGTAGAATAGCAGAACTTCTTTTCTGAGAAGTTTATTCACCCAATGAAGAACGAAATGGTTCTTTGTAATGTGATTTTGTCTAAAGGATAGCATAGCCAGACATGGATATTTTAATAAAGGATACACTTTTAAAGCCCTTTAGCAGTGATCAGTGAACACTCAAAACTAGTATAAAAATCATTTAGCTCAAACACTTAAAAGCACTTGACTCAGAATAGTTGCTCATTTTCCTCCTGATTTTCTCTTGTTATAGGATTTTATTCTACATTATCCACATTCTCAGTGTTTAGTATTTTCTTATTTCCTTAATAATGTGTGAAGAATTTTTCTTTTTGGTAAGGCATATGATCCTTAGAGGGAAATACACATTTTTATATCCATAGAATATAACAAAATGTGAGGATTATGTTATTATATACAATTTCTAAAATTCACATATTAATCCAAAACAATGTTCTTTCTGACTCAGGCACTGCTCTCAGATTTACCTCCTGAATTAGAAGAGATGGATTTCAATCAAGCCTCACCAGAGCCTGATGATACCTCATTCAGTGTGTCTTCTTTATCAGTGAAGAATGCCTCGGACTGTTTGTGATTTGAGGGGGGATATACGATGTAGTCCTTTGGCTACCTAACAGGTGTGCATTTCAAAATAACTACATTCTGTTGCCCTAATAGTATTCAGTTGGAAAAACAAATTGTTGAAACAAACCTATTCTGTGAAGGAAGAAAAAGATATAATGGCTACAAAGCAAAAAATAATGCATGTAAAATTTAAAAGCATTGCTTGAGAGCAAACTAATAGAACTCTGGAAAATAATTTTGAGCAAGTCATCCTTTATATGGATTATGTCTAATTTCTGAATGAGTTTTGCTTTGCTTTTTATAAGAACTTTAGTTCATAGTTTTAACCAGAAATGCAAAAAGAACCATATTTCCACATATCTTACAAAGTCAATAACACTTTATTTAGCCTTTTTGTAGCCATTACATCTTTCTTCCTCTTTCCTTTTCCTATTTCCCTATACTTTTACTCAGGAAAAATTAATTAAAAATTAAAGGCATAACTTTTCAAAATATTTAACCTGGATGAGTCCTGGGATTTATTTTTCCACCCTTATCAGAATTTGACTTAAACTAATAATTGAAAACTAAAGTGATTTATTAGTATCCAATTATAAATTTTGGTATTCTTCTATTAACTAATCCAAGGGAAGGGGGAAACATTAGGGAAAGTCAATTCACCAACATAAAGTCAAATAAATCATTAGCCTGAATGGGAATTCTTTGATGCTACAAATGACAAATATTGATGATTCACACTGTAATAGTAAAGTTGTATAAGACAAAATGTTGCACAAATATTTCAAGTTTATCACCATCTTCATAATATTCTTTCAGTTGTTACATTTTATGAAACATGAAGTCCAGGTAAGCCACTGAGATTTTTTTTAATCTAGTCATTCAGCTTTGCCACAGAATTTACCTCATTTCTACATAAGGCCTGTACAGAGCAATCAGCCAAGGATAATATTTTTTTAATTTCTATTTCTTTGATTGTAAATCACAGTCTTCTGAATTTCCTGGATACTATTCTCTGTATATATACCTAAAATGGGCATGATTCCTAGTTACTCTGTTAGTGGGAACCCAGGGGCAACATACTGAGACTGTTCTTCGCAGACCTTCCCTTCCAAGGAACCAGATGGTATTACTGAAGCCCATAAAAGCTATGGTAGTTTCTCCCTAAGCTCAAAGTATCATATATTGGTAACCTGGCAGTGTGGAATTTGTTGCATGATTAACTTATCTATACCCAAAAAAATTAATGAAGTAGTTCGATGGATGTTTTTGGTTATTGAGTTTCAGATATTTACAATTTTTTACATTAGTGCCAATTCTAATTTGGAATCACTGATACTAATTTTATGAGTGCAGAAAGGTAACCATGAGTCTCTTTAACCTTGAAGTGTCCGCTTCTCCCTGCATCAATAAATTCATTGGTGATCCTTCAGTTTGTGAAGTATTTGCTTGATTTGATATTGCTGTCATAACACTGCCATGGTTCCTTTGTTGGCAGAGATAGTTTACTAGTCAGGTATGTTCTCTTTTAACTAAGACCATATAGCTCTTTGCAAACAATGTTTAGTATACCTTACTGACAAGTCAAATTCCAGAAAAAGAAAAGAGCACTCAGTAACAGAACCTGAGATATTAGGATTCAATTTGTCAGTCCTGTCAGTCCCTTCATAAAATAGATTCCTCACCATATACAAGAAATACTAAATAAAACACCATTTCTTAAATACTATGACAAAAATTGAAGCATTTAACTTTCTATCCTAGTGTTTCCTTCCTAGTCCATGAATCAATGAATTTATCTTTTAGCTCAGAGTTCTTCTGCTTTACTTAAACCATCTCCCTAGTTGGTTCTCATTACAGAATAGAGAGGAAAGTCCATCTTTTAACACTAATGGTTTTCTTTTTTACATCTTAGAAATTAGCTACTAATTTAAAACTATTTCTTAAACTCCTGCTAAAGGAAGACATTGTGGCAGACACTGGATTTCTCAGAGAGCTGTAGGTTTGGAAAATAATTATTTTCACTGGATATGGAGTATATGCCTATAATCCAGCATTAGGGAAGCTAAAACAGGAAGATTGTCATCTTAAATCTAGACTAGGCTGTCTAATCAGAGCTTTATTAAAAAAATACGGGAGAAGGCAATTATTTCTTACTATATTTTTCAGATATATCAGTAAAAGTTTTTAAACTAGAAATTATAACTAATGTAAAGATTCTCCTTTGTGTGAGTTATAGAAAGAATCCTGCTCTGTTTTTGGTGACACATTGCAGATTATTCTCTTGTCCCTGCTTAAAGTTCCCTTGTGAAGCAGGGCGCCAGTGTCCCATGCTTGTAATCCTCGCTACTCAGGAGGCTGAGATCTGAGGATCACTGTTCAAAGCCAGCATGGGCAGGAAAGTCCTTGAGATTCTTATCTCCAATAAAACATCAGAAAAACGAGAAGTGGAGCTGTGGCTCAAATGGAAAAGCGTTCGCTTTGAGCTAAACAGCTCAGGGACAGCATCCAGGCCCAGAGTTTAAGCCCCATGACTGACAAAAAAAATTCCACTGTGATAGAATTTATGTATATTATAACAGCACATTAGGACTCCTTTTATTTTGACATTTATATTACAGCACCACAATTCGATTTTTTTGGAATTAAAACACTCATAAAATAAAGGGTGAATTTTCAGTATCAGGAATCAAGGGTAAAAGTTGTATCCAGAACAAAAAATATCATAATAGGCAGATTGCAATCATGTACCACAGATTGTGTAATAGATGTCTAGGTCAAGCATTTAACTAAAAACAAGTCTGAGAATGTAATAAGTGGTAGAAGAGTATTCGTTGAATCTGTGCCCAGATCCTAGGTTCAGTCCCAAGCATGTTTTCTTCACATATATAAATTAGATTTGTTTTGGGATATTTTAAAACAAGGAAAATACCAGCTTTTGACTGCTCTTCTGAACATTTTCATGGGTGAAGGTTAAAATCAACTAAAGTTTCTTTCTTTGGGACTTTGATAATGTTAAAGTAGGTCATACTAGTTAAAACATCTCTCAGAGAAACAGAAGCCAATGTGAAAAAAATTCTATTAACTACACTTGGATATCTACTTTAAGATTAGTATAACCAAGTGATTTCTAAACAGGAAATGTGTGAGAGTGCTTAACTTCCAAAATGTGTACAAGGAAGAAAAACAAACAAAACCCTCAAATGTTAGTACTTTTCTCATTTTAGTGAAGCTAAAACTAGTCCAAGAAAATGAGAATTGCAGTTACCCTAGGAAATAGGAAAATTAACAGGTACAAGTAAAATATTAAAAGGAAAATCGCCTTTTCAAGAAACCTGGGGATATTTTGTTGTAAGGTCAGTTATCCACAGCAGGGCTTTTGTACTACCACTACAATCATGTGATAGAAATGTTAGTTATTGTTGGAGAAGAAAGGCCTGTGGCCCAGTCACTTCCTGTGCTCTGTACACTATGAAAATCTCAAAGGATGCCCAGAAAACCAGTTCTCCCAAGACATATTCATCTGCCAGGTCCTTCAATATTAAAAACCCTCATAAGTTTGTAAGAGAACATATAAGTGAGTAAGGAATCTGACCTTTTTGTGCAGAGGCCATTAGACCAGTTTCCCAGGCATTCTTTCCTCATCTAAGCCTCATTATTTATGATTATTTTAAGTGAAATCCTAAATTTCACTTTATATTGCAGGGATAGTATACCAGGAAATTTTCTGATTTTGAAATCTATTAGGTTTTCATTTCTATCTTAAAAATAGATAATTGTTGGAACCATTTTGAGAAAAATATCAGCACACTATATCTTAATGATGGATAGATTTCTCTTTGAAGTTGACTTTATCCTTGGCAGACAGCTCAGTATCATCCCTTCAACCAAGCTATGCTCTGTAAATACTGTAATGGAGGAGCCTACTAACTTGTGAACCTGCAGTGGCCATACCATTGCTTAAAACAATTTATTTAGAACAGATTTGCTAAGGGGCAAAGGAGAATAAAGTGAAATTATCTTGCAAATATTATTGTTTCATGAAGGTGTGTACTGAGTAGATATTGCTTTGCATTACAATTTTATTTTGCATTAACTTACTCAGTTATTCCTTTTAGCAATCCTGCATCCCATTTTACTGGTACTACCTCTGAAGCATTCTATCACCTTAAAACCACATCAGATTGTAATGTGAATTTTTGTAGGGTTTTTATTTAAACTTTTATAGAGGCAATAAATGATTTCCAACTAATACACATCTATTTCTTCCTTTTATGTTTATTTTCTAAGTCTTTGTGTTGTGCTTTCCTTTGTAAAAGTGAATTATTTCCTATCCAAAATAAGGTTTTGATAAAAGAGAGAGAGAGAGAGACAGAGACAGAGACAGAGACAGAGAGAGAGAAATGCCAAGAATAATGTGTTGGAAGTTCAAAGAAAGGAGAATGTGGAGAGTTAAGTGAAAATTTGGTGGGCTTGCAAGCTGACATGTATATCATCTTTAATTGGTTTTATTTAACAAAGAACTATGCCAGCACAATGGAATGAATTGACTGTTCTGTAATAAACGACAGGTTTATCCGCAATAGCATATTCTAAAGGTAAAACTAACAAATACTTTACTGCAGTATAAACAGAGAATGGCATTTTTATAGCAGATTTTGTTATGTGCTAAATTGGTATCTAAGTTTCTCTGTCTCCCTTTGACACCAGTTGAGCATGCTTTTAATTTGGATGAAATATACCCATGCTTTCTTTGTCAAAGCTTTTTACCAATTAAAACTCTTCACGTTACCTAACTAGTGGGGAATGAAATGGGGAGGGCAATGGGTGGCGCATTAGCAGTTTTCCATCCTAGTTGATAAATTTTCCAGGATGTTACAAAGAGAAAATTACACAGAAACATGCACTTCAAATGACCCAAGTCTTTCTCAGCTCTGTAAAAAACATGGAATTAAGATGCTGAAATCTAATAATAAATGAGATTATTATAAGTCTATTTAAAATACAAGTTGATAGATGAATGTATCAATAAGATTAAATGATATTTTCACAACCCTTGAAACTAAAGAAGTTTTTATATTTTTGCATGTATGTTTTAGTTAAAGTAACAGACTTTTAATGTAGACATTTTAGACAATAAAAAACATAAAGAAAAATGAAAGTATTTGTAATTCTATCACAAATTAATAATGATCCAGTATATCTCCATGTACTATTCCTTCTGTATATTACATTTATTTAGAAAATGAGATTGTAAGGAATATAAAAATGAGATTGAACTGAATATGCAGTTATGTGCCTATTTTCTCATAGGACAATTTGTCACTGATGTAATTTACTCTCAATTACAATTGAACCCAGAAAAGACAAATTTTTTACAATTTATACAAGAAAAAAATCCTTTTATTAATGAAAAATCACTTATTCTGAAGAATTGACCAGTAGCTGTTTTCCATTAAAACTGTCTATTAATCTAGATTTAAAATAAATATTGATGCTTAGTTATCATCACAAGATTAAAAAAGTAAAACATGCTAAACATTCAACATAGGAAAAAGTCATTTTTATCCATGTAAGTTTTCATATGGGTGGACCAATATGCACTTCATGTATTTTTTAATTAATTCAGTTGAAATGCAAGTCCAAATTTTCTCAAATGAATAAGGCTATTTCCTTTTGATATAATATCCTTCTTGAGCCTGTTTGTTAGAAAGCTTTGCAGGTTTTGTCAATTTTATATTTTGCTGTGAAATGCCCATCAATATTCATCTTTCTGTTTTATGATGTAATGTCATGTATCTCAAGTATTTTTTAAAACAAGTGCCTCTTTTATGATGTAGTCCATGTGAAAATGTAATATTTCCCAGAATCTAAATCACTAAATAATAGGTCTTTGGGGAGCTTATTAATTATTTCAAGCTGTTAAGAGACCTTTCAGTGCATGACTCCAATACCTTTAGAACTGTTATCAATAATACTTGTTAGCTTAAATTGGGTAGCTCAGAGTTCTAAAACCTAGGGCACAAATTTGAACTTCATTCAGGTCAGTAAACTCATGCCAGGAAAAAAAGACCTCTTCTACAGATCAACTTATACCTGTATTTCTTAATCTGGCCTTAGAGTCCATCATAGTCATATAGGACCAAAGGATATACAGTTACCTCATTTGTTGCTTGAAGAAATAAAACAGTGGCCACTGGAAAGGCTCTTCTATTCATTCTTTCCTGCTCTATGCCTCTGTTAGTATTAATAGTAATTTAGTGGGGGAATATTTGTTATAATTCATCCCAGACAAAGATAAAAGGACCAATCAGACATACCATACTGACATTCACTTAAATTATATGCATTCTTTACAAGCAATCAATCAAGAGCCAGGGCACTGTGAGAAGAAAGGTGGTGAAGATAGAAAAGAGGAGGTAGATGGTTAAAACTAGAAAGGATATATACAGAAGCATACCTAGATATATGGAGGCTAGTAACTAAATAGTAAGAGAGAAAGAGTGAAGAAGTCTAGACTAAAATCTAGAAGATTAAAGGTATCTATAGTATTATAATTCAGTTGTTAAAGTTGAATCTTGTAGGGGTTAAGTTGTGGAGTCCAGTCTCAGTTTTAACACTTATTGAATCTCTGCTCTGACATAAGTTATTTAATCTCATTACATTGCAAACTGTGCATAATGGAAGTACCTAATTGTAATATATTTTTATTTTAAAGATAATGTACAGAGGGTTTACAGTTACATGAGTAAAATAGTGAGTACATTTCCTATTGAGCATTATTACCTCTTCCTTTGTTTTTCCCCTACCATCCCTTCCCTTCCCACCTTCCCAACTTCTCCCTCCCCACCAAGTTGTAAATTTCATTTTCAATATACTGTCTTGTACATCTCATTGCGTCTTTGTATCAGCATTTTGTTATTTCCCTTCCCCTCCCCAAGTTAGAAAAATGTATATACAAGATGCAAGGCAAGCTGGGCGCCGGTGGCTCATGCCTTTAATCCTAGCTACACAGGAGGCTGAGATCTGAGGATCATGGTTCAAAGCCAGCCCTGGCAGGAAACTCCTTGAGACTCTTACCTCCAATAAACCACTAGAATACCGGAAATGGCGCTGTGGCTCAAGCGGTAGACTTGAGCTGAAAAAGGCAGGGACAGCACCCAAGCTCAGAATTCAAGCCCCACAACTGACTAAAAAAAAATTCGGGGGGGGGGAATCAAATACGGTGAAAAACAGGGGTTATAACATGGGGAAAGAACATACAAAAGAAACAAAAAATCACACGCTACATTGACAAAGATAAAACCTCATGTGTCCCTAGGAAGTACTTATTTTTTAAATTGTAAGGAGCAGTATCAGTTATAAAGTTCTCAGAAAAGAATAATGAGGGAGCTGAATATGCCCTGGTCATAGATGTCTTAATACAAACATCTAGAAGAATCAACATACAACTCAAAATAGCTTCATTCACCTACTATCTACATTGTCATCTATATAGTATCTTATTGGCAAGAGTTTTCATGTTTAAAGGGCAGCATACTTTCATTGTTAGTGCTTTCTTGACCTTCTTACCACCTTAGAGAGTTAACATCTCTTCTTTCCTATAAAAAAGTTGCTATGAGATTTGTGCAAAACCTGGCTCATTGCATTGATCCATTACATACTAATGTGCACAGCTTTTTTTGTCTGTAAAAATACCATACAGAGGGGTTACAATTACACGGGTAAGGTAATGAGTACATTTCTTATCAAGCATTGTTGCCTCCTCCTTTGTTTCCCCTTCCCATCCCTTCCCTTCTCCCACCCATCCCCACCCCCTTACCCCCCACCCCTAGCCAAAGATGTAAAGTTTGTTTTTGGACATATCGACTTGTACATCTCATTGTTGGAATGGGTCCACCTGTATCCCTATTTAAATGATTTGTTTTTATAATCTTGCATAGTTAAAGCCCACGGTGGAAAAAGTTACTTCTTAAAAAATCATTTGACTATGGTATATGTCAAATGTTGGTCTCCAGCTTCATGTGTGTTGAATATGAAGGTGAGTTTCAAAAACAGGGTTTTTAAATGACCTGAAGACACTTGTTTTAGCTTATCATTAATATCTAATCAGGCTAACTCTGGTCAGTTATTGCTGGTTCTGGTCTAGGTAAACTTACCTATTTTGTTCAAGAGTATTTTATTTCTCATGGGAATTTGCACCATTGTTTTGTGTGTATTCTTTTCCTCTATTGATTTCAGGGACACACATTTTTTTCTGTCAGTAGTGGGGCCTGAACTCTGGACCTGAGCACTATCCCTGAGCTCTTCAGCTGTTGAAATTTGATATTGCCTTTCTGAGGCATTCCACTATTTGAGTTTTCCCTGGAATCAACCATATTTCAGTTAATATATTGGTATACACTTGCATACCACTCAACATATTTACTTATAAGTTTGTAAGCTAAAGCTAGCTACCTCATCTCTTTTTTTTTTTGTCATGGGGTCTGAAATCTGGGCTTTACTACTTGAGCTACAGCACTACTTCTGGCATTTTCTGCTTATGTGGTGCTGAGGAATTGAACCCAGAGCTTCATGCATGTGAGGTAAGCACTCAACCACTGACCCACCTTTCCAGCCCCCTCATCTTTTTTCTCACATGACCTTTTTATAGCAATGTTTTTAAACTTGGAAATGAAGGACTATTGGAGGAAAGTTGTTCATTTAAAATGAAAGCTCTATTTGACAAGATCCAACACCCCGTTATGATGAAGGTTCTGGAAAAATTAGGGATCCATGGAACATTCCTCAATACAATAAAGGCTGTAGATGACAAACGTTCAGCCAGCATTATACTTAATGGTGAAAAACTAAAGCCATTTCCTCTTAACTCAGGAACAAGACAAGGATGTCCACTCTCTCCACTTCTCTTCAATCTAGTATTAGAATGCCTAGCTAGAGCACTTAAAACATGATCCAAACATAAAGGGGATCCAAATAGGGAAAGATGAAGTAAAACTCTCCCTCTTTGCAGATGACATGATCTTGTATTTAAAGACTCCCACAGACTCCACTCCCAAATCACTCAAGCTGATTAAAAACTCTGGCAAAGTAGAAGGGTATAAAATTAACCCCCCAAAATCAATGGCTTTTCTGTATGCCAACAATGAGAAAAGTGTGGCTGAAATTAGGAAAACAACTCCATTCATAATAGCCCCACAAAATAAAATACCTAGGAATTAACTTAACCAAAGAAGTGAAGGACCTCTATGATGAAAACTTTAAAAACTTGAAAAAGGAAATCAAAACAGAACTTAGAAAGTGGCAAAAACTCCCATGCTCCCGGATTGGAAAGATCAACATCATGAAAATGGCAATACTTCCAAGGCTATCTACAAATTCAATACAATACCTATCAATATTCCAACCTCATTTTTCAAGGAAATAGAAGAGGCATTCCAAAAATTAATATAGAACAATAAAAGACCCCCAATAGCAAAAAAAAAAAACAATCCTCAACAGAAAGAACAGTGCTGGAGGAATATCAATACCAAATTTCAAACTCTACTACAAAGCCATGGAAATCAAAACATCTTGGTACTGGCACAAGAACAGACCTCAGGATCAATGGAATAGAATTGAAAACCCAAAAAGGTACCTACAGACCTATAGCAATCTAATCTTTGATAAGGGAGCTAAAAAATAGAATGGAAGAAAGACAGACTCTTCAGTAATTGGTGCTGGCAAAATTGGTTAACTACTTGTAGAAAACTAAAGTTAGATCCTTATATATCACCCTGCACCAGAATCAACTACAAATGGATCAAAGACCTCAGAGTCAAAGCAGACACTCTGAAAACATTATAGGATGGAATAGGAGAAACCCTAGGTCTCCTTGGCACAGGCCGAAATTTTCTTAATAGCGACCTAGAAACACAACAAATCCAAGAAAGGTTAGAAAAATGGGATTTCATGAAATTGCAGAGCTTCTGCATGGCAAAGGACATAGCTAGCAAGATCAATAGAAAGCCCATGGCCTGGGAGAAGATCTTCACTAGCCGTACAATGGACAAGGGTCTCATATCTAAAATATACCTGGAACTCAAAATATTAAATCCCCCAACAACAAATCCTCAAAGAAACAACTGCCCAATGAATAAATGGGCTAAAGGCTTAAAGAGAAACATCTATGAAGAGGAAAGAGGGATAGCCAACAGACACATGAAGAAATGGTCAACCTCTCTAGCCATAAAAGAAATGCAAATCAAAACAACATTGAGATACCACCTCACCCCAGTAAGAATGGCTAAAATCAAGAACTCTAATAACAACAGATGCTGGAAGGTATGTGGACAGAAGGGAACCTTACTGCATTGTAGGTGGGAGTGTAAACTTGTTCAGTGTCTTCTTTCCCTTGCTCTCTCCTGGTCCCTCCCTCCTGTCTCCAACTACAAATTATATAGCTCAATTTCACCAGTGTCCAGTGAGCTCCACTGCTGCCTTTTTTACCCTTTTTTCCAGGAGTTCTGTACCTTACCCCCAACCCTTCCGAAGATGTACACTTGAATATACCTTTCATAAGGAAAAGAAGACAGAATCATCAAAAATAAAAATTGTAGACTAAAAATAAACAAATAAAAAGGAAAAGGAAAAGAGAGGTCTCGTTCTCATATCTTGCAGTTTGTTTTGATATATATATTGTTTTATAAAGGTAAGGCACTTAGTCATTTCACCTTTGTGTTTCTCTCCTAAGAGAATCCTCTTTTAATTGCATGTGTGTATATAGCTAGAATCCTGTATAGTTTATCATGTCCCAATGTGTTTTAGATCTAATTTCTGCATATCAGAAAGAATGTTTGTTCGTCTCTCTCAGCTTAATATGATTTGTTCTACTTCCATCCATTTCCTTGCGAATAAAATTATTTTATTCTTTCAAATTGTATAAAATTACACTGTGTATAGATACCATATTTTTTGACTCTGTTATCTATTGTGGGGTATCTGAGCTGTTTCCATATCTTGGCTACTGTGAATAGTGTGGCAATGAGCATGGATGTACAAGTATCCTTTTCATATCCTGGCTCATGATGTTCAGGGTAGATGTCTAGGAGTAGTATGGCTGGGTCATAGGGAAAGTCTACATTTAGTTTTTTGAGGAAACTTCCAGACTAGTCTCCAGAGTGATTATACTAGTTTACATTCCCAACAAAAGTACAGTAGGATTCCCTTTTCCTCACATCTCCACCAACAATTGTTGTTTGAATTCACAATCTTGACCAATCTAACTGGGATGAGCTGAAATCTCAGAGATGTTTGGATTTACATTTCCTTTGTGGCCAGGGATGATGAGACTTTCCGCATGTTTTTCTTTGCCATTCTTACCTCTTCTTCTTTTTAAATTTTTTTTTATTTTTTTATTGTGAAAATAGTGTACAGAGGGGTTACAATTACATGGGCAAGATGATGAGTACATTTCTTATC
This sequence comes from Dipodomys ordii, assembly GCF_000151885.1. Classification (NCBI taxonomy): domain Eukaryota; kingdom Metazoa; phylum Chordata; class Mammalia; order Rodentia; family Heteromyidae; genus Dipodomys; species Dipodomys ordii. The sequence continues at coordinate 7,606,381 of NW_012267296.1, forward strand.
AAGCATTGTAGCCTCCTCCTTTGTTGCCCCTTCCCTTCCCTTCCCTTCCTACCCCCACGCCCCCACCCAATCCTCCCCGCCCCCCCACCGAAGTTGTAAAGTTCGTTTTCACCATAATGACTTGTACATCTCATTGTTGCAAAAACGACTTGTTTTTCCCCTTCCCCTCCACCAATTATACCGACATCAAATACAATGAAAGCACAGGTTATACTGTAGGGAAGGGACATACAAAGCAACAAAGAAATTATCTTATAAATGCGTTAGAAACAATCTCATGAATGAAAAAAAATATTTGAATATATATCTTAGGGTTCATTTCCCTAACATCACCTTATCTGACCTTTTCTGCTTGACTCAGACATATACTAGATATTGCAAATAAGGGCAACCATGGGACCTGTGTTTCTTTGGGCTTGGCTTACTTCACTTAATATAATTTTTTCCAAGCCTTTCCATTTCCTCACAAATAGGGCAATGTCATTCTTTCTGAGGGAGGCATAGAATTCCATTATGTATATATACCACATTTTCTTGATCCATTCATCTACTGAGGGGCATCTGGGTTGGTTCCATATCTTAGCTATAGTAAATAATGCTTCTTCTGAGAAGACTCTCCTTAGCTCTCTTGCCCATTTAATCATTGGTTTATTAGGTTTTGGGGGGAAATAATTTCTTGAGCTCCTTGTATATAATGGATATTAAGCCTTTGTCTGATATATTGCTGGTAAAGAACTTCTCCCATCCTGTTGGTTGTCTTTCTAGTTTAGTAACTATATCCTTAGGTGTGCTGAATTTTTTATTTTGATGGAACTCCACATGTCAACCTTCTTTCCTATCTGTTATGCCCCTGGTCTCTTTATAAGAAGTTTCTAACTATACCTATAAGTTATAATGTTTCTCCTACTCTCTCTTGCAGTAGTTTCAAAGTTTCATGTCTGACATTGAGGGATTTGATCTACTTTGAATTGATATTAGTGCATAATGACAAACAGGGATCCACTTTTAGTTTTTAGCAAATGGCTGCCCAGTTTTCCCAACACCAACTATTGAAGAGGCTATTTATTCCACTGTATGCCTTTGCCTCCCTCATCAAATACTGTAAATGTATGGTTTCATTTCTAGGTCTTCTAATCTGTTACATTGATTTTTGCGTCTATTTTTGTGCCAATACCAAGTTGTTTTTATTTTTATAGCTCTGTAGTGGAACTTGAGGTCTAGTATTGTGACATCACCTGCATTGCTTTTTATTTATTCATTTTTTTGGCCTAGAACGGCTTTGGCTATTCTAGATCTTTTGTCAGAACTGAATATTGAACTTCAGTAACAAGAAAAGTGGCTTATCCAAAGTCTGAATGTTAGATGAGAACTCAGGATCCAGCATAGAACTCAGGAATCTAATGTTTATGTCCTATACACTGAACTACTGATTCATGTTAAATAACTGATTGAATTGCCAGCACCTTAAGTTAGTAGTTCTTGAATTTTCTGACATTCTCAGAAACAAAACAGAATCATATTATACAATGAATTTTAAAGAGCAGATTCTTAACATTACATTTTAAGGGTTAGAAAATTTTAATCTTATGAAGGTATTAGATATCATTTGAGCAACAGCTCCATTTCTCGCCTTTTTGTGATAGTCTAGTTGAGAAAAGAGTCTCAATTTTCCTGTCTGGGCTGGGTTCAAACTGCAGTCCTCAGATCTCAGCCTTTTGAGTAGCTAGGATTATAGGCATGAGCCACATTCAATTTTAAAATTGAATGTAGAACATTTTACGTGATAGTCACTATATTATTTAAAAAATACTGGGTCTAAATTGGGTATAGAGTCTCAGACTTAGAAGTTACTAAAGAAAAGTTTGAATGAACTTTCAAGACAAAGAACCCTTTTCAGACCTAGATATGGTAGCCTATTGTTATAACCTAGCTCAAGGAATAGATTGCGGGATAATGGTTTGAACTCAGGGTCTGAGCACCCTTAACTTTTACACCCAAGATTAGTGTTCTACCACTTAAGGCAAAGCTCCACTCCTGGCATTTTGGTGGATAAAGAGAGACAATAAGAGTCTCTGGACTTTCTTGCCCAGGCTGGCTTCAAATCACAATCCTCAGCTCTCAATCTCTAGAGTAGCTAGGATTGTAGGTATGAGCCACTGAAGCCTGGCCACATATTTTTTTGTTAATGCAAATTGGCATCCTACTGAAAATGAAGTCTATACAGTTAATCCTAAATTTAGAAGAAACCAAGAATAATTGTTCTCTTCTGGATCTCTAAATTGTTTTTTTATTTAATTTATTTTATTTTATTTGTGAACACACTGTACAGAGGGGTTACAATTACATGGGCAGGATAATGCATACATTTCTTACCAAGCATTGCAGCATCCTCCTTTATTTACCCTTCACATCCCTTCCTCCCCCCTCCCCCCCCAGTCCCAATCCTTCCCCCCTCCCCCCCCCCGTTAAATGATAAGTGTTTCAAGAAAAAATCTTCTGTTTACAGAAGACACTAAATATAACTTCCATGATATCTATGTCATAAAACAATGTAATTGATTCCAATTATATTGGAACTTTGTACAACAATAGAAAGATGAATGTAAAATGGGCTTTATACAGAATACAAAATACCTTTTAAGAAGGATTTAAAGAATTTTAGTTATTTTCATATAAAAGGATTAAAGATTGACTTTTCAGTGTTTTAGATATATAAACCAAACCAGAAAACTGATAGTTACTAAAAGTTACTAAAGAAAAAAAAACAAAAGTCTAGCACCTGTGGCTCATGCCTATAATCCTAGCTACTCAAAAGGCTGAGATCTGAGGATTGCAGTTTGAAGCCAGCCCAGACAGGAAAGTTGACTCTTTTCTCAACTAGACTATCACAAAAAGGCAAGAAATGGAGCTGTTGCTCAAATGATAGACAGCAAACCTTGAACAAAAGAAGTTCAAAAGAAGTTCAAAGACAGCATGAAAGCCTTGAGTTCAAGCTCCAGGACTGGGACAAAAAGAAAGAAAGATAAGATAAGGAAAGCAAAGGAAAAGAAAGAGAGGAGAGGCGAGGCGAGGCGAGGCAAGGAGAGGCGAGGCGAGGAAAGGAGAGGAGAGGAGAGGAGAGGGGAGGGGAGGAAGGAAGGGCGAAAAAGAAAGAGAAAGATAGAAAGAAAGAAAGAAAGAAAGAAAGAAAGAAAGAAAGAAAGAAAGAAAGAAAGAAAGAAAGAAAGAAAGAAAGGAAGGAAGGAAGGAAGGAAGAGGAAGGGAGGGAGGGAGGAAGGAAGAAAGAAAGAGAGAGAGAGAGAGAGAGAGAGAGGGAGGGAAGGTGGGAGGGAGTGAGGAAGGAAGGAAAAAAATAAATGAACCCTTTCAAAGAATTACTGGTATGGCAGTTGTTTCTGGAAAGATAGGCATGGTGGTGGAAGTCACCATGGTGTTTAGTTTGTATACAGTATCTAGGTAGCCAGAAAAAGGTTAAAGTGGATGCTAAAATCCAATGTACAAACTCCTTTTAAAGTCCTGCAGCCTGATGGGTAATGCCATCTGAAAGGGGAAACATTTGTTATCCATCTGACCAGAGTACACAATTTGTAATTGGATAAAAAACATTTTCATTAGGTACCCCATGGAAACAATTGTGCCTTACACCTTGGCCCTTCCTTAGCCATTTATATCAAACAAAATTGGTTCTTAAGTAAAAAAGAAAAGATAAAATAAAAAAGAAAAGATTTGGAAAGCTTTGTGGGAGGGCTAGTTGTAGAGAGTCATACTCTGAAGATCAGTGAAAAAGTATCTGTAAACCATCTAAAATATAATCAACAATGTATTGCCACAACTAGGAAGATGGCAGATACTAGTGATTTTGCAATCTATTCCCTCTAATTGATGTCTTCAAATACTATGTAGGAGATCCATCACATTCTCCCTATGTCATTTTCAAGTTCTTAGAATGTGTGTGTCTCTGTGTTTGTGTTTGTTGTTATCCTCAGAACACACATACACACACACACACACACACACACACACACACACACACACACACAATGTCCTGAAGCCTTTCCACATCTCTTACCAATTTTGCTACCAAGATATGATTTAAACTCAAAGCAAAACTGGTAGATTGGAGATAAGATGAATTTAAAAGACCGTTCAAAACCAAATACAATTGATTTACATTACTGTATAAGAGGGGATTTCATGGAGTTTTGGTTTCCATTATTTCTTTAGATTTTTATTAGCATCCATTAGTTGTATAAGGAATAATTTATTGTGACATTTCCATATATGCATACAATAAACTTGTCAAATGCACCACCTCCACCTCTCTCCTTCATTCCGTCTTCCTCCCTCCTTAAAACAATTTCTACAGATTTTATTGTAATATTTTCAATTATACACATAAAGTATTTTGATAATATCCACACCCATTCATTTTCTTTTTTAAAAAATCTTTATTGTAAAGGTGATGAACAGGGGCATTACAGTTACGTAAGTAAGGTAATAAATGCATTTCTTCTTTTGGGGGGGAGTCCAGTTGTGGGGCCTGAACTCTTGGCCTGGGCGCTGTCCCTCAGCTCTTCAGCTCAAGGCTAGCGCTCTACCACTTGTGCCACAGCACCACTTCTGGCTTTTTTCTTTTTGCTTATGTGGTGCTGACAAATCAAACCCAGGGCCTCATGCATGCAAGGCAAGCGCTCTACCACTGAGCCACCTTCCCAGCCCTACATTTCTTTTTAAACAGTGTTACTCCCTCCCTCATTTTCTCCCTCTTACCCTTACCTACTCCCCTCCCCTAGAAGTTGTATAGTTTATTTCCAACATAGTTTATAGTGAGTATTATTGTTGCATTAATTCATCCTTTATACTGCTGTCTCTGTGATTCCTTTCACTGCCATAGATTGGATAAACTTATACACAAGACAAAGGGTACAGAAAACTAAAACAGAAAAAAATAAAAATAACTACATACAGGTCATCTTAAGAACCTCTTGTTTCCAATTCTTGGAGTTCATGTTGATAGGCTTGATTATATATGGTCTTAGGCACTTGGCAATTTGGCTATTCTGATCCTCTGTTAAGAATATCATAGACATATTCTAGTTATTACAAATGAGGGAAACCATGCAACCTACTTTTCCTTGGCCCAGGCTTACTTTGCTTAATGTAATTTTTTCCAGGTCTTTCCATTTCCTTATAAATTACAGGAAATGCTAGGGATCCTTAGCTCAGGTTGAAACTTCTTCAATAAAGACTCAGAAATAAAATAAATCAAAGAAAGGTTGGATAAATGAGATTGGATTGAACTACAGAGCTTCTGCATGGCAAAGGAGATATCTAGCAAGATAAATAGAAAGCCCACAGATTGGGGAAAGATTCATTAGGCATACAACAGACAAGTACCTCATATCTAAAATATATTTAGGGCTCAAAACATTAAATCCCCCAAAAACAAATCACCAAAAAACAACCACCCCATCAGCAAGTGGACTAAAGACTTAAAGAGAGACTTCTCTGAAGAGGGAATAAGAATGGCCAATAGATAAATGTAGAAATGCTCAACAACTCTAGCCATAAAAGAATAGGATACCTAAGATATTGAACCAACCCAGATGCTCCTCAGTAGATGAATGGATCAAGAAAATGTGGTGTATTTACATATATATATATATATATGAATTTTATGCCTCCATCAAAAAGAATGGCATAGCCATATTAGTTAGGAAATGGAAAGACATGGAAAAAATTATATTCAATGAAGTAATCCAGGACCAAAAAACATAGGTCTCATGGGTTCCCTTATTTGCAATAACTAGAATATGTCTAGGATAAGCAGAAAAGGTCAAAAGCTATGTACATATGATCATATAAGATGATGTTAAGCAAAATGAACCCCAAGATAAGGACACAAGTGTTTTTTTTCTTTCTTGCTATTGTTTTTAATGTATTTATAATGTACTATTTGATTTTTTTGTTTCTTTTGTATGTTCTTCCCCCATGGTATAATCCATTTTCACTGTATTTTATTCCAGTGCCCTGCATCTTGTATATACATTTTTATAATTTAGGCAGGGGAAGGGAAATAACAAAATGCTGAAATAAGGATACAGGTTCACCCATTGTAACAATGAGATGTACAAGACACTATGTTGAAAAGAAACTTTACAACTTGGAGGGGAGAGGAGTTGGGGAGGTGGGAAAGGAAGGGATGGTAGAGGAAAAACAAAGGAGGAAGTAACAATGCTTGATAGGATATGTACTCATTGCCTTATTCATGTAACTGTAACTCCTCTGTATAGTATTTTTACAATAAATTTTTTAAAGGAATGCAAATCCAACAACATTGAGATTCTACTTGCCCCAGTTATAATGTCCATTATCAAGAACAACAGGTGTTGGAGGGGATGTGGCCAAAAGGGAACACTACACTGTTGGGGAGTGTAAACTTGTTCAGCTACTTTGGAAAGCAGTATGAAGGTTCATCAAACAAAGTATTTGATTCCGATGCCCTGAATCCTGTATGTACATTTTTCTGATTTGGAGAAGGGAAGGGAAATAACAGAATGCTGAAATAATGTTCCAGGATAACCCATTGTAACAACAAGATGTATAAGACACAATGTTGAAAATCAACTTTACAACTTCGTGGGGTGAGGAGGGAGTTGGGGAGGTGGGGAGGGAAGGGATGGTAGAGGAAAAACAAAGAAGGAGGTAACAAAGCTTGATGGGAAATGTACTCATTCCCTTACTCATGTAACTGTAACCACTCTGTACAGTATTTTTACAATAAAAAACTATTAAGACTTTCCCAGTGAAGAAAGCCACTCCTGTGGCTGGAAGATTGTTTCTAACACATTTATAAGATCATTTCTTTGTTGCTTTGTATGTCCTTCCCCCACAGTATAACCCCTGCTTTCACTGTATTTGATGTCGGTATAATCTGTGGAGGGGAAGGGAAAAAACAAATTGTTTAAATAGGGATACAGGTGGACCCACTGCAACAATGAGATGTACAAGTCGTTATGTCGAAAACGAACTTTACAACTTTGGTGGTGGGGGGAGGAGGACTGGGTGGGGGGAGCAGGGGAGGATGGGAAGGGATGGGAAGGGGAAACAAAGGAGGAGGCTACAATACTTGATAAGAAATGTACTCATTATCTTGCCCATGTAATTGTAACCCCTCTGTACAGTATTTTTACAATAAAAACTATTAAAATTTAATATATATATATATATATATATATGGAAAATTAAACATAGAGCTCCCATAGGACCCAGCAATCAAACTCTAGGGCATTTTCCCAAGTAACCACAAACAAAGCCGTACTATAGCTACCAGCACAACTATTTTTATAGCAGCATTAGTCACCATAGCTAAGATATGGAACCAACCCTGATGCCCCTCAGTAGATGAATCGATCAAGGAGATGTGGTATATACACACAATGGAGTTCTTTGCTTCCATTCATTTCCCCTATTAACTCTCCAATTCTATTGGTAGCTTCCCTATAAGGGCCTATCTTACTTTCTTATAACTCTTTTCTTCTATCACATATTAATTGTACAAAAAGTTTTATCATTTTGGCTGGGCACTGGTGGTTCACACCTGTAATCCTAGCTACTTAGGAGGCTAAGATCTAAGGACCTCGGTTCAAAGCCAGCCAGGGCAGGAAAGTCTGTGAGACTCTTATCTCCAATTAACCACTAGAAAACCAGAATTGGTACTGTGACTCAAGTGGTAGAGTGCTTGCCTTGAGCTGAAGAGCTTAAGGACAGCTCTAGGCCCAGAGTTCAAGCTCCACAACTGACAAAAAAGTGTCATCATTTTAATATATAGTTAATATATTATAATTTAGTTAGATTTCCTCATTTATTGATCTTTTCCTGGTTTCCCTTCTCCTCATTGCTCAATGCCTTTCAATATCTTTCCTTATGTTATTTATCTTCATACATAGACAACAATTATTTTGATATTATTCATTCTCCATCATTCTCTTTCCCTCTTCTTTCACTTTTCATTTTCATTTTCCTTAGATTTCAACAATTTCTTGAAATTTTCAGCAGTGTAGAATTAATTATGATACCTTGGTCCTCTGCATTTATTACCAAGATTTCTTTTTCTACCTAAGGCACACTTAAAAGTTTATCGGAGTTATTTATAACCATTGCTTCTCTTGGATTCTCACAATAACTTTAAAAAGGCCACCCATTCTTTCCTATTTTCAGATGAAGAAAATGAGGATTTTACAATACTACTTACCTGAGTCAATGGTAAAATGTGTGTCTACATGCCCCAGCACTGTAGCAAAATAATTTTCTGTATTATGACATTAACTTCAAGTTTCTTTGTCCAAGTTCAGTGGTTTGTCTTTACTGGCCATTATTTCAGCTAGAACAAGATATACTACAACAAAATACTATGCTACAAAAATATATTACATATGTAATCATAGCTATCGAAGTGGCTGAGACCTAGAAGATCAAGATTTTTAACCAACCTGGGAAGAAAAATCTAGAGGACTCTACCTCCATCTAACCAGCAAAATGTGATGTGGGAGGTACTAGCTATGAAAGCCTACTGAGATCATGAGGCTCTAAGTGCAAGCCAGGTACTGGCAGAAAACTATAAATATAATGGACTTTCTTCATTGAGAAAGGTAGGTAAATAATCTGTGTACAAATCAGATTACAAGTATCTTTCCAACATTAACATTCTTGGACTTTGTTTAAAATAAAATAAATATTTCATACAGTTATTAACTTTAAGCAATCTTTTATAAATAAAATTTGTTTTACAGTAATTTGTGGTTACTGGAAATTAACAATGAATTAAGAAATTACCTTATTAGTAAGAATTCAAATTTTTACACAGCTTTATCTACAGGCCAGTATGTTTTTCTAGACCAACTTTAGACTCCACATGTGAATATGCTAAAAATAAATTAAGCTACCTTGATAAGAAGTACAATACCACAGTACCTGACATGGTATCTAAATGAGTTCAAGTGTACAGTCAAAGACTAGATAGATCAACTGATTTGTTTTCATTTTTATTTACAAACTTTTAGTGGTAATGAAATAAAGGAACAACTCTATTTATAAAGGTTTTACAGTCATGTGTTTTACAGTCGTGTGTGTATGTGTATATGCATGCAAACGTGTAAACGAAATGGAGGTAGAATAAAGAAATGTTTGTCATTGTTAAAAACATGCATAGAATAGTCCTTGTGTGTATATATATATATATATGTATATATATCATCATTGTAAATTGAGCAAGCAGCTAAAATTGACTTGTGACATTGTTATTATAACTTTCTTCTGATTATTAATTTTTGAGCAAGCCTTTGTTGAAAATATCATTTACATTTTGTAAGCCAGGTATTGGTACTATGTAATTTGTACTGATCTATGAATATTAAATCAAGATTAAAAACATATATCTAGTTAGAAGTAAGACAGGCCATCAACAAAAGGAAATATCTCTTATCTTCCATCCCTATTTTGCTACAGATTTTCCATTGCTGGCAAAAACACAAATTCTGCAAACATAACATGACTATTTTGTACAGAGTCATAAAAGACTTTGAATAAAACTAACCTCTGGGACCCTACATTTGTTATTATTGGATTTTAAACTAAAATAACTTGACCCTCGTAACAGCATTACAAGTTCAGGAAATAATGAGCCTAAGGTAAACCTAACTCATCATGTCTAACTCAGGCTTCCCTACAATATTGCACAAATTCATCTTTCTAAAGCCAAGAATATTATTTGGCAGAATTATCTTGATCTCCAAATTTTTTATTTTTTAATTTTTAATTTTTATTTTTTATTGTGAAAATACTGTACAGAGGGGTTACAATTACATGGGCAAGATAATGAGTACATTTCTTACCAAGCATTGTAGCCTCCTCCTTTGTTTCCTTGACCTCCAAATTTTTGGAGTAAATCATTTCCTTTGGATTTTCTGCTTCAGATATATTGAACTGACTGGATTTCCCACGCATACCTAAACTTTTCTACCTTCCATGCCTTTGTCAGAAATCTTTTCACTTCATCTTCACTATTCCTAATTCTATCTATAGACTGTTGTTCTTATATAGGAGTTTGAACTTAAGGCCTTGCATTTGCTATGTTTGTTTGCTCATGGCTAATGCCACACCACTTGAGCCATGATTCCAGTCTGGCATTTTATTGGTAATTTTGCAGATAGAGTCTCATAGACTTTTTCTGCCTTAATTGGTTTTGAACTTCAGTCCTCCAAATCTCAGCCTCCTTAATAGATAGAGTTACAGGCTTGAGCTACCTGAATTTAGGAAACTCTGTATATACTTTAAGGGGCACAACAGATATCAACTGCAAGACATGAAATATTGCAGATCCTCACAGAAGTTACTTTCAACTCTTTCACCTTTTTGTTTCCTCTGCCCTATTTAATATTATGTCTAAACACTTCCTATTCAACCTGTATCCACCAACATCTTGCTCATATCTTTAATAATGTCAAATGTTTTATGTTTTCCACTAGATATCACCAATTATTCATTCATCCATCTAACAAATATCCACTGTGGATACAATGCTCGATATAAGAGACAAGATCTCTATCTTTTTAATGTTTTTATTCTAGTGGAAGAGACAAACACGATCAATATATAATTAAGGAAATGATAAAGTGCTGTGAAAGTTGGAAAGTTATTGAGTGCAGGAAAGTGTCAGATTTATTTTTATTTCACCAGTGTTCAGTAAATAAGTGTTATAAATAAGTGTTGAGAGTTTTAAATGGCTTCCACTTTAACAAAAATGAATTAACAATACTTTACTTTCTTCTTACAATCAGCAACTTGAAAACATTTTCCTCAAATTTTCTGATTTGATCCTCATAACATCCTTGTAGCATACATATGATTACTAGTGTGTTATTTCATAAAGTAGGCCGATATCAACCTAGAGCATTACTCAGTTTTAAAAAGTGGTTTCCCTTTATTCATTCAAGAAATATTTATTTATTTATTTATTTATTTTTGGTTCTGGTCGTGGGGCTTGAACTCTGGGCCTGGGCACTCTCCCTCAGCTCTTCAGCTCAAGGCTAGCGCTCTACCACTGGAACCACAGCGCCACTTCCAGCTTTTTTTCTTTTTGCTTATGTGGTGCTGAAGAATCAAACCCAGGGCCTCATACATTCAAGACAAGCGCTCTACCACTGAGCCACCTTCCCAGCCCCCAAGAAATATTTATTGGTGACCTACTGCGTGAGGAGCATAGAAAGTTCTTTGAGATGTTCTTGAGGAGTTTTGGATTAAGATGGGAAATGTGTAAATTAACAACAGTACACCACAAAGAATGATGGCCTCTGCCCTAAGAATGGTATGATTGCTGGATGCGGTGGCTCAGGCCTGTAATCCTAGCTAGTCAGGAGGCTAAGATCTGAGGATGGAAGTTCAAAGCCAGCCCGAGCAGTAAAGTCCATGAGACTCTTGTCTCCAATAAACCAACAGAAAACCAGAAGTGGCTCTGTGGCTCAAGTCATAGAGTGCCTTGACCTGAATAGCTGAGCGACAGCACCCAGGGCTACACTTCAAGCTCCCTGACTAACAAAAAGAAAAAAAGAATGGTATGATTTTCATATTCTGGCATTCAGAAGAGTGTGGGTTTCTCACTGACTTAGAGAGTCAGATATAGTTTGAAGAAATAGTTGGGCATTGTGCTAGTTCTGAAATTTCTCTTGTTTATATGACAAGTGTGTACATAATCTCCAATGTTTTCAGTGAGAGAAATAGCCCTGCCATTTTTGTCCTGCACAGTATAAAGGTGCAACTATAAACAGTGGGACTGGTTTCCACTTGTGGCTTATAAACAGATTCCATTAGCTGTTCCCAAAGAGAAGCTCTTATATTGCTTATAGCAAAGCCAGAATCACTGGAATAAAATGTGTAGCTTCCCAGAGTCATTTCTTCTAAGGGAATATCATTCATTTTACTGTATAGTTTCAATATTTTCAACACTTCATTGCATATGTGACACCTGTTTTTCAGGTAAAGATAAATTTGAGGACAGGCACTCACTCACACATGTAATTCTGGGTTCTCAGGTAACAGCTATCAGAAGGATCACATTTTGAGGCCAATCCAGACAAAAAGTTCATAAGACTCCATCTCAACCAATAGCTGGGCATGATGGTAGTGCTTACCTGCCATCCCAACTATATAGGGGCTTAGATAAGGAGAACTGTGATTCTAGGCCAGCCCAGGGTAGGGATGAAAGTCACAAGACCCCATCACAACAGAAAAATCTTGACCATGGTGGCTTACATTTGTCATCCCAGCTGTAGCAGGAGGATCTCAGTATAAGCCATCCTGAACAAAAAGTGAAACGTTATCTCAAAAACAATCAGAAAAAGGGGACTGGAGGTGTGACTCAAATGCTAAAGCACCTCCCTAGCAAGCACAAAATACTGATTCAAACCCCAGTACTGCCAAAAACAAGAAAAAATTAATTTTGTTTATCAAAGACATTGTCACCTGTATGCCTGTGTTGCTGCATTATATGCCAGTATGTGAGACAGCATCCAAGGAGAAGATCCTAGGCCTTTAATGTAATATTCTATAGTCTACCATTAAAGTAATCTTCTATAGTCTATCACCATAATGAAAAAGGAGAAGGAGCCTGAGGGTTTACTTGCTATAACACAGATCCATTAAGACCTGTGAGGACATCCTGAATTAGAAAATGCTCTTCAGTCTGAATGCACAGGATGCCAACACCATTTAGAGTAAGCAACCAAGAGTAAGCAACACTTTTGAATGAGCTACACTGTCTTCTTAAACTGCAGTATTTCAAACTAAATATTTTACAGAGATTGTGTAGCAAAGCCAAATGCCACAATTAAGTCCTATTTCAAAGATTAAAAGATGATATCTTAGAAATGTATGCAACAATGTGAACCTTTAAAGTACCTAATTAAAATGACTTTAGGAGAGTACAGCATGACATCTCACAGGAATGACTTATTTAATCACCAGTAAAACATACTTTAAAATAATCTGACAATTACTTCTGGAATGTTTTAAAAATTGTTTTATAAACCTATAAAAATGTACTTTCTTAACCATTTTAAGTGCACAGTGCAGTAGTGTTAACTATATTAGCATTGCTGTGTAACAGATCTCTAGAATTTTTTTGTTATGGAAAACTGAAAATTTAACCCCATCAAATAACTCCCTATTTCTCTTCCACTGGGCTCTTAATAACTAGTAGTCTGCTTTATGTTTCCCCGATTTTGGATACACAGTCTCCTATTCTTAAAATCATTTTCCATGATTTCAGTGAACATAATCAACAGCTAGTTGGGCATGGTAGTGCATGCATATAATTCCTACACTTAGGATACTGAGGCAAGAGGATTGTGGATTTGAGGCTAATTGGGACCACACACACACGCACACATACACACACACACACATGCACGCACGCACACACACACACACACAGACACACACACACACACACACACACAAACATAGTGGACAGCTAACCTTGGAGGAATAAAATTCATAGCTCCTAAAATGGCCATAACTCTCTAAAAGCATATTTCCTTCTCTGCATATATGTAAGAAATAGATTGTCATCAAGGTACCTATAAGAAAGAATCCCCTAAGATCCTGGAGATGGAATCTACTGGCATTAAAATAACCAATCAATCCTGTCAGTGAGGTGGAAAGAATATGTCAAACTTGTTGGCTGTACGACTCATTGATCTATTAGCTCAAGCAAAGCAGCTAATCTGACACCCTTATCTACCTGCAACCTTTAAAAAGGCCAGTATGATGATGGCTAGTGATTGATCACTGTTCTATCCTTGGAAGGCTAGAGTCTTATATCCCATTCATCTCAAGATCTAGGCAAGGCTAAGTTTGTGAAATGAAAGAGATGATATTGTTTCTCTTCATCAATTTTCTTGTCTGAATTCACAAGAGAGTAACCCAGAAATATGAATGCATTCCTGTTGCTTCTAGAGAGCTCACAATTAAGGAGTCACCCTAAAATTGTTTCTGAGTGTAGAAAATTCCTATCTGCTCTTAAACTTGATGTGAAAAGGTCAGATGCATTATTAGGATGACCTTTAGGCTGACCTTTGGTACAAAATTGGTCTTACTTTCTGATAACTTCAAAAACTGTATTTTCTTTGACAAAAATTTAAGCTGTAGGTGAAGTAGGAAAGTTCAGAAAAAGTCCCTTATGCTTAGGTATCTTGTAATAGTGTTTTATTTAATAAACTACAGTTAATGAAAGGTGAAAAATATTACTACCCATAGAGCCATGGCTTTCTCATTTCTCACTACTTTCTTTGTGTGGAGATGTTTGTGCTCCAGTTTAATTTCTGACTGCTCATTAGAATTACGTAGTGTACAAACTTGACAGTATTATGTTAAACCGACAGAATTTAGCTTGGATTTCCATTGGCTCTAGATCACCCATGATTACTCCGGAGATCAGTTTGCTTCTTTATCTGGTCTCCTCTGGTTTTCTTCTTTTGCTTATTTCACTATCAATAGAATGTTTGCAATGGCCTGTACAAGAAGAATGAATCTCATTAATACATCTTACTGCTCTTCAGTTTTATCTGCATTTGGTAGCAAATGAAGTTCTTGCACTTCTTTCGGTTTTAAATATTTTTCACTGAATATTTTATGTATCACCTAGTCATTCCCTTAGCTGTCCGTTCTACCTGCTACCTGCAACATATAACTTCCCTTAGGGTCATCATCCCCAACACGTACATCATCTGGCTTTTATCAATATTAAGCTAGTTTCTCTCTCCTTGCCACTATTCTATGAGGGATGGTGACAAAGCAGACAGGAAAACAAGAAAATTAGGTAACTGGGAAAAGTGTTCAGGGTTGTTGAATTACATATTTCTACCTGAGCCCTTGAATTAGCCAGAATAACCTTAACCAGGGTTCCCTCTGATCATTAGAAACTTTGTTCCTTTAGTGAGCTATATAGAGTTTTATCTTTTATCTAGTCCATAATGTGGATATCTGTGGCAGGCACTGCCTAACTATGAAGAGAGTATCAGAAAAGAGAATTTCCCTCAGGAATTGCATTGTCAGTAACCTGCTGAACCTACATAGCCAATGTAATATTTAAGTCAACAATACTGTTTTTTAGGGAACAGTTCAAGCCACTGCAATGTCAGATGACAATTGGCTGCACCCAAAGCTGTGCCATATTTTTTCCTTCCCAGATGAGTATTAAAAAAAAAACCTGTATTAGTCAGGCACCAGTGGCTCACACCTGTAATCATAGCTACTCAGAAGGCTGAGATCTGAGGATCACAGTTCAAAGCCAGCCTGGCCAGGAAAGTCCATGAGACTCTTATCTCCAATAAACCACTCAGAAAACCAGACGTGGCGCTGTGGCTCAAGTGGTAGAGTGCTAGAGTTGAGCTGAAGAGCTCAGGGACAACACCCAGGCCCAGAGTTAAAACCCCATGACTGACAAAAACCAAAAACAAACAAACAGAAAACCTGTGTTACTTAACATGTCAGACATCCCTTTTTGCAAGTGCATTTGAGCATGCCTTTCTCTCCACCGTTATGTATGACATAAGAGTATAGCCTACAATTTGGAGGAGCAAATTGGTGGGGAGTCCTTTTGTGTGAAACACACTTTGCATAGAGCCATTGCTGCCTTTGCAACTCCAATCAGTCTTTGACTTTGAAGTGTTTAGCTTCAATTAGTTCTAAATTTACTAGAACTGGCCTACTCCTTCCTTCACTTCACCTCAACTAGAAATTTATAAAGCACTTTCTCTCCATAAAGTGATACATAAATAGAACAGTCTCTGTCTTCAGAACACTTTTGATCTTGTGGAAGAACAAAGACAAAGAGGACAATACTTATAATAATAAGAGAACCAGTATGAATCCTCAAAAGTATTGAGAGATTATCCAGGCAAAATGAGTGAGGTACAATATGGTGGTTTACAGCTATAATCCCAGCTATTCAGGAAGTAGAGATTGAGAGGATTACTGTTTAAGGCTAAGAAGTAACTGACACCCCATCTCAACAAATAAATTGGGCTATGCTGGTAAATATCTGTCATTCCAGCTATAAAGAAGGTAGAAGTATTGTGGTCTGAGGGTGAGCCTGTGTAAAAATATAAGACTCTGCCTGAAAATAATAACTAAACACAAAAAGTCTAGGAGCATGGCTCAAATACAGTTCTTGTCTAACAAGTACAACGTGCTGAGTTGACACCTCAACATCATAAAAAAGGGACAAAATTAAAAAGAATAATACAATACTATTGACAGAGATGGAATGTAATTGGCCACAATGCTTTCTAAGTTAGGCTTGTCTAAAGCAGAAAAATGAAAGCATAAACAACATTACAGAATCAGTTTTCACCTAATGGGAGCTTCATATAAGGAAGAAATGAGAGAAAAGACTGGATTGTTAACATTAACTTTCTGCCAAAAATATTTTGTACAATACTATCAGAACCTTATAGTGTTTAAATTTTAGAGATTCTTGTTGCTTTCCTTTAGCTACTTACTTCACTTGTAACAATATGACAAACCTCAGACAGAGGATCATCCAGCTTTGTTAATATAACCATTATAAAACTACCTTCCAACCACACCCTAGATCTGAAAGCTACACTTTTAATGCACTTTAGGTTAACCAGCTAGTCAATATCACTGAATGAACTTGACCTTGAGCAATGCTAAAGTTTTAATGATATGGAGTGTCATAGATATTGGTAGGAATGCATGACAGAATAAGTTCTGGGTGACAAAAGACAAGAGAAGTCTCCTAGAATTAGTAAATGGGGCATGAAAAATGGGTTTGAAAGTTTCTCAGTTCTGCCATAATTTATTTAAATGAATACTGGTCAATGTTACAAGGACCCAAAAGTCATTGATAATGTATCACATTATCAAGCAATTATGTTGAAAGTTTGAAATGAATAAAGCATTAGTGTTGAAGTACTTAAGAAATGCCAAACTTGTGCTTGTCTGTGAAAACTCTCCTTAAGAAATTTAAAGAAACATTGAATTGTTCACAAAGCTAAATATAAAAATTACTTTTTCTAGAAATATGTGATTCATAATTTTCACTTAAAATAAATGTTATATAGTGCATTAGTAATAATGACAATAATAGAGACAACACAAATGAAGTATTTACCATGTGCCAGATATTGCTTAAACACTATATATATATATATATATATATATATATATATATATATATATATATATAAACTCATTTAATCTTCACAACCCTATAAAGTACCATTTTGACTCCTGTTAATAGGTAATAATAAATGACAGGATACTTTTTAAGTCTCTTTTTTTTGCCAGTTCTGGAGCTTGAACTCAGGGCCTGGGCACTGTCCCTGAGCTTTTTTTGCTCAAGGCTAGCACTCTACCACTTGAGCCACTTGAGCATCACTTCTTCCTTTTTCTGGTACTGAGGAATTGAACCCAGGGCTTCATGCATTCTAGGCAAGTACTCTATCATTAAGGCACATTCTCAGCCTCTCTATTGATAAGATCAATATTAGAAAATCTCAAATCTGCTTTCTTTTTATTAGGTCTGAAAAATATGAATAGAGAGAAAAGTTATTTAAAAGCTGAGGAAATTGAAGCTCAGTTATAGAAAGAAATTGCCTAACAACATAGAACTAACAAAGAGCAAGGGTTAGCACTGGAACTCAAATAATCTTTCACCTAGACTAGCTCTTTTTCCTGATCCCTTAACTAGCCTTATAAATAAACTTTCCAACTTTGTTCCTAAGCATGTTTAAAACATTGTCACATGATTTTCCCTAACAAACTCTATGATTTTTATCCCTGCCTTTTACACAAATTCCTTTAAATCTGGGCCCTTGAGCAAAGTGGCAGAAGGGAATCCTTTGGACTTTCAGTCAACTGTTATCTCCCTATGGGTAAATCATGCATCTCTCATTCCTTAGGCTTCCCTAACACACAGCTGTTCAGAGGGTATTTCTAGCCATGCTGTCACCCAAAGTGTATACCTGTCACTCAGTTCCTGAAAATGTTTTGCTCTGCCTTGAGCCAAAATAACTTGTCTGCCTTTGGAATTCCCTACTGAAGAAAGGATTTTGCCTGGGGCTCTGACCTTCAGATGATAGTATAAGATATATTTTTAGTCCAGCTTCTGCCTGAGCCTGATATATTGGCACAGTTGAGAGTACTCTTGTCCCTGGTTTTCTCACTACCTATGTTTTTCACATATATATGCCTGTATTTATTTCTGATTTGTGAAGAAAAGAAAAACAACCTTGTCATCTGTTTGATTTTACTACAATCCTGACTCCACCTGCCTCCTAAAAATGTTGGTCTGGGTTATATTTATTTCCTTCAGCTAAGAATTAAATACAATTTCCTTTTGGAAAATGTCATGCTGTCCCTAGAGATAATTTGCCTCCCTGGATCTGAGAAGTCCAACACTGTGACTTTGAACCCATTACAGGAACAGTAGAAAGAAATGAATAACATATTGACTATAGTGCTGTTTAATTTGAAGTAGCTTCCAATTTCTGATGTGCTATCTCAGAAACTATTTTGTAGCCAACCCATAAAGCATAAGGCCCTATTCCTATGATAGCATCTGAATTATGAAGATGTTCCTTGGCTCACAATGGCTAGAAGTATTAACAAAGCAGCTACATGAGATAAAGATTAAGAGGCACATACCTCATGATCATTCTCATTATATAATTCTCAGATGGTATCCATCCATAAAGGCAACTAATTAGCAGCATCCAGAATGGGGTGGGTTTGAGCATGACAGATAATGAATGCTATATTAGAAGCTATTTTATCAGTCCTAAGGGAAGTAGCAGGAAAGGGTATGTACAGGGAAAGGAGGGAGATGATTCAAGAAAAACTCAAATTAGCAACTCTTCTCATTTTCAGTGACTCTCATACTTATTAGAAACTCAGCTTGATATGTTTGTACTATGCATTATTAACTTATCAAGGCTGTGTCCCTGGAGTATAGAATAAATACAGTGCCTTTGCTGCTAGTGCTATTAGGCATCTTGCTACTTCACTGGGATAGCATTACCTATCGATGAAATAGCCAGATCTAACTTCATTCAACAATGTGCAGAACCATATGAGGTATCCTAGCCAAGCATGATGGCACAGGCCTGAAATCCCAACACTTGGGAGGATGAGACAGAAAGACTGCCAGATAGAGGCTTATCCTAGGTAACATTATATGCATTACATAGTGAGACTTTTCCCAAAGGGCAACCAAAAGAAAAAAAGAAAAAGAAAAAATAGTCTATCTTAGCCATCTCTAGATTGCCACTCCTTTATATAAAGATAAAATGGTCTTATGAAAATATAAATACTTTCTGACATGAGGAACATATTACACAACTATTAGTCTCAGCCATCTCAATGTCCCAGGTAATGTCCTGTGAACATAGGATATTGGATTGGTGAATTTTGATAATGGGAGAAGAAAGAACAGACAGTAGTGGCAAGTAGGGAACACAAATTGAAGACAAGAATATCACTAGCCCAGACTTTCTAGCAGTGAGGAAGAACTGATGTAGGAGGCAGAGAAAAATGGCAGACACTTGCCAAGACTTACAAAAGTAGCAGACAAGTATACGCTTCAGCTCCTTTCTTATATCTACTTGAACAGGCTAATTTGAGAGATACATGTATATCAGCTTAGAAGTCACAACCACCTGATATTCTGCCTGCAACCTTGTCCAGTCCAGCAGCTTCTTCTGAAGGGAAGAGTTACAAAGCTCACTGTTTTCATCCTTTAAAAAAATCACTCCTTAATAATAGACACCTCAATGTTTCTTTTGCTGAATGGACCATACTCTTGCTTCCACTGCTATCCATTCTTTATGTTTTACACTTTTCTTCTTGTTATTTATAGCCAGCTTTGATGCTTGGGTTCAAATTTAAATCAATTTAACTTTGGCCCTGTGCATCACAGGGACTATTTCTATTGCAATCTGGAACTTAAGATTTATCACAAGCAAACTACTCAAAATTCCAAAAGAGTCCCTCTAGCTGTCCCTTTGACCCAGCAGGCCTAGTGAGCAGTGAGGTGAGAAGATCTCTAAATCCCCACTGCCTCCTTTTCGCAATTGTCTATGCTACACACATAAATCTTGCCAACATCCACACCGATGAAAGAGTGATATATTGAGTTGATAGGGATGTTTTTACAGCAAGGAGCAAATTGTCAGAGATAAGCCTTCAGTGTGGACACAGACAGTTGGGAGGATAAGAAGTAGAAAGTATTCATTCCCAGCCTCTGACCTAACTCCCTCACTATCCCTCCCTGTTGTCCTGGCCTGGCTTCATGACTTCTGGAGACATTATTATTTCAGCAAATACATTTTTAGAATTCATAAGTCATCTTTTCAAAAAGGAAAGCATGTGATTCTGAGGGAGGGGTGTGTAGGATGCCTAAGAAGACTTCACCTGAAGAGATATAAATGACAGGATAATTTGGCTTTTCTGTTGATTGTTTTGTTTCAGACTAAAGAATAATTCATCAGCCAATTACAGCCAGAAGAACTGAACACATGAGTGGGCTTACATGAGAATAGAACTTTAGCCCCATCAAAGTTAGCTAATAGCTGGCTTTTTGCTGATTGTGACAGAATGCCTTGAATCTGTTCCTCTTTGCCTATCTTTAATGCAAAGCTTTCTTGTGAAGATAGGAGAGACACAGAAAAAGAAGAGCACAATTGCAGTACTAGAGAAGTCAGTGCAAAGATCCCAGTATCTGTCTTCATTGTTTTGCCTCTGACTGATACCACAATGCTAAAGTAAAAGCTTCACAAGGTTATAGTAGCTAGAGTACTAAACTTGGAGACAAGTACTCTGAGGTCCAACCCTATTGTCACCATGAACTTTGTAAGACCTTAGGAGAACCTTCTCATTTAACCCAGAACTAAAATGAGGTAGATGGGTCCAAATCCAGTGTTTTATGGGTAAAAACCTATAGTTAGTTACATAAGCAATCAAAATTATAATAATTAAATGCAAACAATTCATGGCTCAAAAGAAAATGTACAAATGTGATATGTTGAGGTGTTTGGAGGAGAATGGTCTTGGATGCTTCATTCCTCCTCAGGGGCTTATCTTTGCTATTATCTTGGCCTTGTATATCTTTTGTCACCATATCCACAAATTGCACACATCAAAATCCTGGTATCCTATAATTCCTAGCCCCAAAATAAATTCCTCAATAGTATTTTTTCTGATATTTGAAAGCAAGAAATAAACTCTGAGTGTCTACAACATGATATCTATCTATTTCTGTCTTGCAGTACTAACCAAGGTTCTTTATCTTAGCTTGGTATGATTTTTTTTCCTCTTACATTGAAACCAAAAAAGAGGTTGCAATCATTTCAGATTTCACTGTGCCTTCCTCTAGCATATATGCCAAGTGTTCAACACATGACATATTGAGTCTTTCCAAGCCAATATTAGTGTCTTGTCTGTTAGCGGTATGGGAGAAAGTTAATAAAGAGCAAATATATCTGTTGTATTTAGAAATACTTCATCTTGCTGGAGGATGGTGGCTCACGTCTGTAATCCTAGCTTCTTAGGAGGCTGAGATCTTAGGATCACGGTTCAAAACCAACCCGAGCAAGAAAGCCTGTGAGACTCATCTACAATAAAACCACTAGAAAACTGGAAGTGGAGCTGTGGCTCAAGTGGTAGAGTGCTTGCCTTGAGCTGAAGAGCTAAGGGATGGCGCCCAAGCCCAGAGTTCAAGCCCCACGACTGAAAAAAAAAACTTCATCTTTCACGTTTTTACTTTTTGATATTGCATCTTATGTACACACAAAAATGTTACAAAACTTATATAACAAATTTTTCCATATCATCAAATTCCCTAGTCATTACGATCTCACATAACCAAACTACACAATAAAATCAGAGAAGTCATGATAGCATAGCAGTAGGTAATCTAAAATAGTTCTTTAAACTGGGAACCTATGGCTCATACTGTAATTATAGCTACATGAAAGGCTGAGAGCAGGTAAAGGGAAATTTGAAGCCAATCAAGGTAAAAGGGAAAGTTTGAGAGATCTTATTTCAAAAATAACCAGCAAATGGAGGGGATGTGGACAGAAGGGAACCTTATTGCATTGTTGGTGGCAGTGTAAACTTGTTCAACCACTTTGGAAAGCAGTATGGAGGTTCCTCAAAAGACTCCACATAGAGTTTCCCTATGACCCAGCAATCCCATTTTTGGGCATTTATCCAAATGATCACAAACAAGACCACACTAAAGCTACCAGCACAACTATGTTTATTGCAGCATTATTTACTATAGCTAAGATATGAAACCAACCCAGATACCCCTCAGTAGATGAATGGATCAAGAAAATGTGGTATATATATATACAATGAAATTGTTTGCCTCCATCAGAAAGAATGACATTGCCCCATTTGTTAGGAAATGGAAAGACTTGGAAAAAATTATACTAAGTGAAGTAAGCCAGACCCAAAGAAACATAGGTCCCATGATTTCCCTTATTTGCAATAACTAGTATATGTCTGAGTCAAGCAGAAAAGGTCAGATAAGTTGATGTTAGGGGAATGAACCTCAAGATAAGTATTCAAATGTTTTTTTTTCCTTTCATGCAATTGTTTCTAACATATTTATAAGATGATTTCTATGTTGCTTTGTATGTCCCTCCCCCACAGTATAACCCATGCTTTCACTATATTTGATGTTGGTATAATTTGTGGAGGGGGAGGGAAAAAACAAATCGTTTAACTAGGGATACAGGTTGACCCATTGCAACAATGAGATGTACAAGTCATTATGTCAAAAAACGAACTTCACAACTTTGGTGGGGGTTGGGGGGAGGATCGGGTGGGGGGAGGGGGTTTAGGAAGGGATGGGAAGGGGAAACAAAGAGGAGGCAACAATGCTTGATAAGAAATGTACTCGTTATCTTGCCCATGTAATTCTAACTCCTCTATATGGTATTCTCACAATAATAAAAAATAACCAGCAAAAACACAGATGACAGCATGTGGTAGAATACCAGACTAGCAAGTTCAAAGTTTTGAGTTCAAACTGCAGCACCACCCAAATTATTTTACTTATTTATTATTTTGTTTGTTGTGCTAGGTATAAACCCAAGGCCTTGTGAATGCTAGGAAACTGTCCCTCACTGAACTATACTTGCAGTTCCTTAAAGACCTTGTTTAATTTTTTTCTAATGTGTTTTTCTTATCGAACACCTCATTTATCATTATACATTATATTTAGTGTTCTGTCCACTTACTCTCTTTAAACTGGATAGCATCTTACTCTTTTCTTGTTTCTAGGTCCTTTATATCTTTAAAGGAGACTGGCTGTTATTTGGAAAATATCCCTGAATTTACATTTATGATGAGACAACTCAAGTTTGGTAGGAATTTCATAAAGCAATATTGTGTGTGCATCAGTGCATCTTTTCAGGGAACATGTAATGTATGTTTGGTTACCTTTGGCTTTCTCCTTTATAGAAGCATTGTTTTATCTTGATTATTACCAATGCAAACATCCTTTGCACTTGCAAATATTGTTTTTCATAATACTTCTGACCCCTAATTTGAGCATACACAAGTGATTCTCTTCTAAAACAATATCACTTTGGTGTTTGCTAAATAGTGATTTTTCTATTTCCATCATTTCTCTAAAATCATTAGTTAAAATTGCACTCACATATACAGTCATGCTCTTGTCTCCCATTTGTTCATTTACTCTTTAACATTTTTATATCATTATGAGCTTATGAACTGATATTTTTACACAATAGCATTATGTTTCTTATTAACACTTTTCAATGGTTCTGTAAAATATGTCAACATGATTATTGTTTCCACACTAAAATCATATAACTATTTTTTTCAGTTAATTTTTTAAGATTGTTGGTCATTAAAATTATTTGGGTAAGACTAAAAGGATAATATCAGATAGGGAAAATATTATTTGTGGATTCTTTGTATATGTATAATATGTATATACTCACATATACATATATATGTATGTATAAAGAGAGAGAGAGAGAATGGGTTATAATCTAACACTTTTACTCCTTATTTTATTTGAGCCATGTTTTAAAGGGAAAGTTTCTCTCCTGGTTTTATTCTGTTCTGTGTTTACTAGCCTAGAAGTAGCCATGTGAATCTCTAGCTCTTAAGTAGACTCTCTTTACCCAAAGAACAGGAGGCCTATTTTCCCCAAATAACATTAAATCATAGGAACTACTAACATAATAGTATACAAGAAGCAATTTTTTTGGTACTGAAGCAGGTAGCTCTGAAGCCTTGACAGAATAAAAGTAATTTTCCTTGGAACATATGTTCAGGCATTATTCTGTTTTCCATTGTCAATATTGAATCCTGAATCAAGTTCTTTGCATTTGAAAATTGTCTAGAGACATTGCTCACAAAACAAGGCGGTAAATAATGCTAGCATTGCTTCAAGATGAGATTGGAACACTGGTGTTTGTTTCCTTGCTAAAATCAGTGTTGCATGAAGGCTATTAAATGCATTCATCTCAACATAGGTCCTGATTAAATGTTGATAACTAGGACAGAAGAGAAAACAGAGCTTGGGTCTAGGTCATGACCTTTCCTGTTTGGAGGGAGGATGGTGAAAAGAGGGTTATCTGCAAGAGCCAGTTCTTTTTCTGTCACTCCAAAGAGCAGAAAGCAACTCACAATTGCCTTCAAAGCAGTAAAGTGAAGAAAATCATTTCTTAGATGAGAGGGAAAGGAAGAAGATGGCTTCTTTCCTGAATATCCTGGCCTGACTTCAGAGCTGAAATCTGAAGAGTATCACGTCAGGTAAGTAAGTTTATTCACTCTAAGCAGGATATGATTAAAAGGGCCTTTTGGGAACATACTTCACAGGGTCCTAATTATTAGAGAAAATAGAAAATGCTTGTGGTATAGTAGAACCAGAATTGTACACAGGTTTTTCAGGGATTAAAACATAAACTGTGGCATAGTATCTTAGCAAATAATAAAACACTTTGCCTTTGGAAATTTAGTACAAGCATATGAGCATGGGAACATATTGCTGGGGTACCTCTAAAAGCCTTGGAAAGTCACCTATGCAAAGCAGGAGCACTGAAGCTTTCATTTTATTAGCTTTACAGTAAATCTGTCTCAGAGTGAACTCATCACAATGATCCCAAGAACAATATGAAATGAGACTCAAATAAGCTTTTCTAGCTTAATTGCAGGTATATATTGATGCAGACATATAGCAGAGAATAGGGTATGTGGTTTCACTTGGGATTGTAACATCCCTGGAAAGCTTTTTATAAAAGTGACTATCTTAAGGAAGCTGCTCTCAGAAAGAAAATGAAATGTAAGAGAAAAAAAAAAGTATCTGAACCAATGACACCAATGAATTGTATTTAAAAGTGAACCAACAAAGATAATACATTATGGTTACCTAAAGTGTTAGCTCTGTGAAAATTTAACAAGGAAAGAATGTTTCTCACACATTTGGAACCTTAATCCTACTGAAATCATATTTTTTCTGTCTTCATAAAACTGAGGTTCTGTTTGCTTCTGAAACAACTGCTTTTTATAAATCTGCTTTAGTTTTTATGAAAAAAATGCTAAAAATTAGCCTACTAATTCTATTCATTTTAACAGATTGTTGGTGTTTAGCAGTTACAGGAAATACAAAATAATGGAAAATAACAGCATTTTATTTTATTTAATTTGAAGGTAGCAAAGTGCCTGAGGAAAAATAAGTGACTATGCTTTTGAGTAGCTCCCTGAAAAATGATGGGCATTTCCCATAGAATCAGATTCTATCCAGTTGTCTAATGGAACCTCAGTAACATATACTTTTATTTATCTAAGAAACCGAATGAAGCCATGTTCCTTACTGGGAAGCCCAGCATGGGATAGATGACTGTACTATGTCTACATATAATAACTCCACAAAGGAGCATATAGTTGGTTATTGGTGATTCGCAAACTGTGAAGTCATCTGGAGTATTTATTTAAATAACAGATTTTCCAACCTCACTGCTGTGATTTGAAGTGGCATGTCACAGTGTGGACCCAACAATCTTCATGGTTAACAAATGTCTTATATAAGTAGTTCTTAAACACTTTTATGAAAAAAATAATTTAGGCTATTGGAAACAAAGGATTGGCCTTTGACAGTTTGTTACCTTATCCATAACTTCTAAACTTCTCCTTCTCTTTAGAATGCTTTGTTGTACTGAAGTAGTAAAAATAATGTTTTAGAGCTAACCCTGGACTCAGTATTGACTTGCTCTAGTGCCATATTATTTGTTTGCTTGCTTATTTGTTTTGCCAGTACCAGAGCTTGAGCTCAGGGCTTCCCACTTTTACCTGCCCTGCTTACTCACAGCTGGTGCTCTATTAGTTGAGCAATGCCTCCAGTCTGGTATTTTACTGGTTACTTGGAGATTGAATCTTATAGACATGGGGATGGCTTCAAATGATAGTCCTCCAGATCTCAGCCTCCTGGGTAACTAAGATTATAGGAATGAGCTGCTGGCTCTCAGCTAGTTCCATAGTATTAATTCTCTCCTGCCTCAGTATCGCAATGGGTGGGCTGAGAGATATGAGCCACCACTCACAACCTATTTATTTCTTCATGTATTGGATGCTTAAAAATCATCTTAACAGTGCAATCAGAAGTCTAGAAATAGATTGAAATTACTTTATGAATGTAAAACACTAGGATTGTAAATAAATGTGTTTCAAGCTTCTCACTGTCAGAGAAAGAAATTACAAATAGGAATCAAACATAGACTAGAATGAATTATTCTATATTGGATTGGAATTGGAGATTAAAGTGGAGGTATCAGTATGAACTTGTGTTTAGTTTAACATATGTGGATAGATACCAAAAATTTCATAAATGAATGGCTAAATGCATGTATGCATGTTTATGGTTTAGTATGCATACTTCCTATCTCACTCTACAAAGAGAGCTCGGGAGCAGATACCTCAGTAGTAATGAGTATCCCTTGTTCTCTGATTTTGGATTTTAATTTTCATTCTGCATTTACAGGAATCAGTATTCTCTGTTTTAATCCCTAATTCAAAGCATGGACAAAATATAAAAGCCAGGTTTAGAGTGTCTTAAAGACATAGAAAGCAATGAAGTATGCAAAAGTCATTGCTTAGGAGGGAGCATATCAAACAGATAAAGGATCCAATGTGAACAAAATGCCAATGCTCAAAAGTGGATACATTTGAGAAAAATTAGAATGATGATAGTATTGCATTATAATTCATAGAATAAAATAAATTCCCTGTGTCTATACTTACAGAAGTAAACTAATGGTTCATTTTCCTGACATCACATTATCTGACCTTTTCCGCTTGACTCATACATATACTAGATATTGCAAATAAGGGAAACCATGGGACCTATGTTTCTTTGGGCCTGGCTTGCTTCACTTAATATAATTTTTTCAGATAATGTGATGTCAGGAAAATGAACCCTTAGACATGTATTTTAATGTTTTTTCTTTCATGCATGTGTTTCTAACGCATTTATAAGACTATCTCTTTGTTGCTTTGTATGTCCCTCCCCCACAGTATAACCCCTGCTTTCACTATATTTGATGTCAGTATAACTTGTGGAGGAGAGGGGGAAAAACAGTTGTTTAAGGATACAGGTGGACCTGATGCAACAACGAGAAGTATAAGTTGTCATGTCCAAAACGAGCTTTACAACGTCTGTTCGGGGGGGGGGGGGGGGGGGGGGGGGGGAAGGGGGGGGGAGAAGAGCTGGGATTGGGGGGGAGGGAGGAGGCTGGGAAGGGATGTGAAGGGTAAACCAAAGGAGGAGGCTGCAATGCTTGGTAAGAAATGTACGCATTATCCTGCCCATGTAATTGTAACCCCTCTGTACAGTATGTTCACAAATAAAATTTAAAAAAAAGAAGTAAACTAATGGGAAAGAAGAAAGAACTCTAACTTATAGGAGAATTTCAATGCATACATGTAGAATGGATAAATGAAATAGGAAATAACTAAAAAAATAACTACAATAACTAACTAAAACATCACAATAGTCCTTGTTGCAGTCAAGAATAATAGGTGAATGTGCAAAGTAATCAAAAAATATTTCAATAAACTGTTGTAAGGTAAATAATTCCAGAAGCCACACTTTAAAATATAGAATATTGGAGTCTTTATTATATAGTTAACAGGCTGCAGGCCGCCAGTTGTTACAAAGGTCTGCATCATGCAAATACACATAACAGAGCTAGGAATCATGCTAAAGAGGAAAGAAAGAACAAAAACAATACCAACAAGCCAATTCAGCTCCAATGGAGAACTGAATTGGGACTCCATGATGACTGGAGATGAGCCAGGAGACAGGACACAGGACACGATCATGGCGACACACGTGGCATGGAGTCCTGTGGCTAGGCTCCTCTGGCTAGGCTGCCCAGGGCGCAGATCCTCAGGATATTCCCAGTCCCAGGCACTAGACTGACAGATTCAGTAACCTATCAGCCAAGTGCCTGCCCCTGCCTCCATGGGTCCAGGCAAACCCAGTACCTGGAAGGCAGGTGATGTGGGGGGGGTGCTGTTTCCTTCCCCCAGCATGAAGGCAAGATGGTCAGACCCTACTATCCACCCTGTGGCCAATATGGCACTGGCCGGACCTGGCCTCCTTACTTCAAAACAATGTATCTGCAGAGTTTTCAAATCTCTTCTAACAAAATAAATATATATTAGCCAAAGAGAAGAAATTATATATATACATTGTAGAAGCTTTAACCAAATAATCAATGTTTAATTCATATTGCCAATGATAATACATATACATAATGCACTGAAAAAGGACATGTGATGTTTGTGCATAAAGCCAATAATCTCAATCTGATCAAATGTGATGGGAGATTCTGGAGAAGAAAGAGCATATTCCTAGGAAAACTGGTAAAATTTGAATAAGGTCCATAGTTTTACATCACTATTTATGTCACATTAGTATTACACTAATGCTAGTTTCTTATTCTTTCTAAACAAATCTCTCCTGTTTAATAGATATCAGAACTATTTACTTGGTTTCCTATGTGAATATTTTCTGTCCAAAACTGAGTAATTAAATTAATTTCTCCCCATACATGATATAACCACTTTCCAAACCAGAAATTCACAAGGAAACTGAAGAACCTCTGGTTGAAACTTCAGTAAAACTTAACCAAATAAGTGGATCTGGCTGTAACAATCTTTTTCTTGGGTTGTGTAGCCAGACTTGACAACTTTCATATCACTAAACATCACATAAGTCATCACTACTAGAGTTTTTGACTTTATATTAAAGCCTGTAGAATATTTTATGATGTAAAGTAATGCTCTTACAGTAAGTATATCTTGAAAATATTTTGTATTGATTTTGTGGAAGCAGCTTTGATAAAGAGCTTATTTTTTGACTGCCCATGTAAATAGAAAGTAAATAATGTTTGGAAAGCACTTATATTTTTCAATGCTGGGGATTGAATTCAACCTCATACATGCTAATCTCTAACATTGCACTACACCCCCAGTCTATAGAACTCCTACATACTTTTATTTTGGAAAATCATCTCAGGCTATAAGATTTCTGCTGCAGCGTAAGTAATACTTGCTAGTGTGCCTGAAGTGTGTTATTGGAATCATTGTCCCCTGGTTTTAGAAGTCATTAGAAAAATACTTGTTAAAACCAACTTTGGTTCCCATGAGAAATGGTAAATGCCAACAGTGTGTAAACATTGAATTTTGAACAGATTCAACATTTATTCAAAAGATATATACCTTTCAATAATGGTTTTTCAGAAACTAGAAACAAATGAGACTTAAAGAAAATCTGATATGCTAGCCCCAATGTTTCTTGTTCTATCATGCTCCAAAAAAGTGCTGAATCAATTGTATCCTAACAACATGGTGCTTACTAAATTGCTGCATTAAATTTCATTAAAATTATTACTATGACTAAAATTAAAGAAAATTTATGTCAAGATGCTACTTTTAATAACCTTACATTATGATAGAAGTTATGGTTAGAAGTTATGATTGCTGATTGAACTAACTAAAGCTGTTTATTTGATTCATTCACAATGGTAGTTTGATCACAATAGAGAAATCAAGGAAATCTCTTCTCTGAACATTTTCTTCCCTTGGTGGTATTTTTGCTCATTTTTGTCCCATACTATATCCTACATCATTCTCCACTACTAGTGCCTATGCATAATTGACAATGCTTATTGAATAAATGAATGAGTGATGAATAAATGATCAATTCTGGGCTGTTTATTTAAGAGGAAATTGAAGTACTTTCTTACTGAAAATCATATAGAATCACATTCCTATCACATCTTATAGGATTTTCTCTTGTTATTGTACATATTCTGGAAAGCAATAGAAATGGAAGTAGATTTAAATCTCTTAATTTTAGTTTGACTTTCAATTGATAGGTTCAGATCATAAACAAGGCCAGAGATAGATTTGTGGAGGGACAGGATACATTGCTATTTGTGATTCTTAGCTCCAGTGCAAAATCTAAACTCATTTTGGAAGAGTGTTGGCATGTCAACAGATATTGACTCTTCGTAGTCTCAATGTCTATTTGTTGGCATGTACATTCAACTGGCCTGGTTTAATGTCACTTTGGTGTGAACCAGGACAGTGAAAAACTTGGCTGTACATATCCATCCAACAAAGCTGTCAGTTATAACAGGAACAGCAATTTCCAACTCTCAGGGGAAATCACACTTTGCTGGAATGGCTAAAGCATTGAGAAAGGCAGACAAGCTTGGGTTGCCTAGCAAAACAGCAATGTGAGGCCAATGACTCACACATGATAGCAGGGGTTAAGGGAAAAGTGTTACTGGTGGTAAGTTTTCTTATGTTCAGAGTTCCATTTTAAGGTACGTAGTTAAAAAAGAAATGAAATGGCTGAATGTGATCCTCTTTGGATCTCAATACATAAACATTTCTCCAAATGGACACTGCTTTCTATTAGAAATGCTAGAAGAAAATTCTCCATATTTTGATATCTTCAGTTAAATATTTGTGGCCAATATCTTGCAGAAGTATTAGGTGAAGACAGGTGCCAAGGGCTTACACATGTGATCCCAGCTACTATGGAACTGAGATCTGAAGATCATGGTTCAGAACAGGCACAGGCAGCAAAGTCTGTGAGACTCTTATTTACAATTAAGCAATAAAAAAATATGACTGTCACTCAAGTGGTTAAGTGCTAGTTTGGAGCACAAAATCACAGGGACAGCACCCAGGCCCTGAATTCAAGTCACAGGATTGACACAAAAGCAAGTATTTGACGAGGAAATATTATGTTTGGGGCTCTTACACTTCTGTATACATGCGTTCTGATGCCTTGGGTAAGGCTTATCCACAGGTAAATTGTTGAATGAATAATATCATTTGAAATTGACTAGGAGGACCCTTGTGTTTAATGGGAATCATGGACACCTCTATAATTAGAAAAATGAATTTTAACAGCCTACCAGAAATCAGGAATTTTATGCAAATGAAATGAAACTGTGACTCACAGAACATGAGAATCACAGAGGGAATTTCCCTCCAGGTATGATTTTTTTTGACCAAATACCTACCTTATGTGGTTGAGACCCACAGAGTTTCTCTCCTGCATGGTGTTTTACAATATTCTATGCTTTTCTGTGCTATCTTCCCAAAGGGGATTAAAAGCAGTAAGAAGGCTAGAGGTGTGACTCAGCTGAAGAGTACCTGCCAAGCAACTTGGATTCCAATCTCAGTACCATCAGAAAAAAACCAAAAACATAATTCATGGAGAAGTAGCTTAGAAGAGTACTTAGGTACATACATAAGGCCCTGAGACTGACCCCAAGCACTGGGGGTGGGTGGGGGAGAACCATATAAATTGGTTGGGGGAAAGGGTTCAAGTGGGACTGAGGACAAGTCCCAAACCATAGTTTTGTCCAAAAATGGATATGTTTTCCACATCTCTACCTTTGTTTTTAACAACACCATTCCCAACCCATAGAGGTGCTCAATTTTCTTTAACCAATAAATTGCAGTTTCTTAACACACAGTTAGAAATTATATATTTATTATTCTTAAAAGAATTATACATGCTAGATGTTACAAGTTTTATCTTATAGAGTAGGAAAACCCAGACCAAGGTTTCAAGATGTTTAATAACTAACCTGAAGTCATATAGCTAAATGCAGTCTATTTAGATATTTAAACTTATGTCAAAACTCTCAACATGATAGCACATTGTATCTGCTGGCGACCAGAAAAGCTGATGTGAATCTAGGCTTTGGTTTTAAAATCACTGTGGTACCCTGACCAAGTCACTTCGTGACCTTTAAAATGACAGGGTTAGGCTAAATTATTTATGGCTCTCTTCCAATTTTGAAAGCCTATAGAATTAATTACCTCATCTTTGTAGGTAATATACCATTGGTCTCCATACTGAAGCAGAACTGAAAGTTATATCAAACTAATGCTTATTTCTCATAGACTCAGTGAAGAATATCTTATTTAGGAACCAACCAATGTTAAAAACACATTCCTTTTCAGATATGTAACTATAAAAGTTATTTCTGGGGCTGGGAATGTGGCTCAGTGGTAGACTGCTTGCCTTGCATGCATGAGGCCCTGGGTTCGATTCCTCAGCACCAATAAGAAGAAAAAGTTGGAACTGCCACTGTGACTCAAGTGGTAGAATGCTAGCCTTGAGCTGAAGAGCTGAAAGACAGCTCCTAGACCCAGAATTTAGGCCCTATGACTAACAAAAAAAATTATTTCTGGTTGTTGCTGTTTTGTTATTTTTACTGGTACTAAAGTTTGAACACACAGGGCCTCATACTTGTTCTGTTGAATTACTTGCTCAGCTGGAGCTATACTACTTGAGCCATGCCAACAGCCTGGCTAGATATTTTGGAGACAGGGTCTCAAGGACTCTCTTTGCCCAGTCTGGCTTTGAACTTCAACCCTCTGGATCTCAACATATTTACTAGATAAGATTTATAGGCATGAGCCACTTGTACCCCACCTAAAGACTGTTTTGCTTTTTTGTTGTTGTTGTTGTTTTGTTTTTATGGTTGGTCGTGGGGCCTGAACTCTGGGCCTGGTCCCTGTCCCTCAACTCTTCAGCTCAAGGCTAGAGCTCTACCACTTGAGCCACAGAGCCACTTCTAGTTTTCTGAGTGGTTTATTTCTTAGTCTCACGGACATTCCTGCCAGGGCTGGCTTTGAACCATGATCCTCAGATCTCAGCCTCTTGAGTAGCTAGGATTACAGGCATGAGCCACTGCACCCGCTGTTTTTTTAATGTTATATTACATGTTGAAAATATGTTCATGTATATGAAGTTCATGATAATGACATTATCCTCAAAAATCCTTTTATACAATGGCCAAAACATTTTCTTTGGGTTTAATATGTCTTGGTAACATATTAGACTAAAAGTTTGTGAACATTTTTTTCTTGACTTACTGTTCATCAGTCCCTTCTTTGTGAGCAAGTTGAAATTGCAAAGTCTCCTGATGCTTTCTTTTCAGTTATCCAACCTTAGATATAGGCACTTAGACTGTGAGTGCAGTTACTTTATTAATTCAAAATCAATGGGTGATATATTGGACTTTTATCAACAGTGTGACCAGTCAGCATGTTATTATCTACATCTTTCCTTTGTGGCACATTTCTAATCACAGTACCTGATAATGGCCAGTATCTTAGGAATTCTACTTTACTGGGAGTTGAGGGTTCCTGATCACATTGTGAAGCAAAAGCCTTTAATGCAAAGCTCCTAAAAGACCTTCCCTGATCCCCATTCTTTTAACAAAGAAGAAACTGATACACTTCATTTATGGTCCTATTCACTTAGCAATTGAGCTATTATGATCCCCTGTTAAGAATATCCTGGATATATTCTAGTTATTACAAGTAAGGAAAACCAAGCAACCTACTTCTCTTTGAGCCTGGCTTGCTTTGCTTAATATAATTTTTTCTTTGGATTTCCTTATGAATGGGGCAATATTTTCTTTCTGATGGAAGCATAGAACTCCATTGTGTATATATACCACATCTTCTCGATCCATTCATCTACAAGAGGTTTTTATTATCTCCTGTATGCAATTATTTCTATTTTTTCCTTTTTTAGCTTTCTGTAGCTTTTGTCTTATATATCTGACCTGTGGAAAGGAAAGGGAATCACAGAAACAGCAGGACAAAGGATGAACAAAAGCAACAATGATACTCACTAGACACTATGAACAGTACAACTTGTGAGGGAGAGGAATAGGAAGAGGTAAGTGGGAGAAAATGAGGGAGGGGGTAACAGTATTTAAAAAGAAATGTGCTCATTAACTTACTGTTCATCACCTTTACAAAAAAGAAAATGTAGTATATATACACAATGGAATTCTATACCTCTATCAGAAAGAATGACAATGCCCCATTTGTTAGGAAATGGAAAGACTTGGAAAAAAAATTATATTAAGTGAAGTAAGCCAGGCCCAAAGAAACATAGGTCCCATGGTTTCCCTTATTTGCAATATCTAGTATATGTCTGAGTCAAGCAGAAAAGGTCAGATAAGTTGACGTTAGTGGAATGAACCCCAAGATAAGTATTCAAATACTTTTTCATGCAATTGTTTCTAACATATTTATAAGATGATTTCTATGTTGCTTTGTATGTCCCTCCCCCACAGTATAACCCCTGCTTTCACTGTATTTAATGTTGGTATAATTTGTGGAGGGGAAGGGAAAAAACAAATCGTTTAAATATGAATACAGGTGGACCCATTGCAACAATGAGATGTACAAGTCCTATGTCGAAAAACGAACTTCACAACTTTGGTGGGGGTTGGGGGGAGGGTTGGGTGGGGGGAGGTGGGAGGAGTATGGGAAGGGATGGGAAGGGGAAAAAAAGAGGAGGCAACAATGCTTGATAAGAAATGTACTCATTATCTTGTCCATGTAATTGTAACTCCTCTGTACAGTATTCTCACAATTTAAAAAAAGATATAAAAATAAAATAAAATATTGTTTAAAAAAGAAGAAAAAATTGAGCTAAAGAGAGCTCAGCCCAAAATTTATTGAAATAGGTCTTCAGAATTCTTTCTCTCTCCACATCACCTTCCTATCTGAAAATTTTTTTTATCAATGTCCTTTTCTTGCACATCCCCTCTCCCCAGACATCCAGCTCATGAATATTACCCATCTCATACTCCCTTCTCCAGTTTGTCCTAGCCCTCACTGTCCTCCCTGGCCAATCTTAAGTGGAGCCCTACAAGCACCTGACTTCAGTGTTTTCCCCAATACCAGCCTTCTCTTGACTCCTTTCCCACCAAAATAAAATTGAAATTTTCTCAGATTTATTCCATGCCCTTAGGACCTTGCTCACAGCAAAACTGCTAGAGCTAATAAGAAAAACTAATGGATGCTAATGTTGTGATCTTGTTAATGTGTTACCTCTTCCAGGAATGATATTTGCATTTTAACAGAGACTTTCCAGAGACAAAGCCAACAAGAAATGACTTTCCTGAGGATTCAGGTAAGTGGGGAATATCATTGTGGATGAGACCTTTTGTCCTAGCATCACAAGATAGAGACTGTCATTGTGCCTCAAGCTAACAATGTTACCCTTAAGGATTTGTCAGTCTAGTAAATTAGTATATAGCTGTGTGCACAAGGATTTGAATGTTTCTTTTTAAAGCACCCAATTTTCAAAGGTGTTTTAAATAAAATCTCCCCCAGAAACAGACTGTAAAGTACAGAGAGAAAGTAAAGTCTTTGGGGCAACAAGACCTTCAGTGGATACTACTCAAGGTTAGACACAAAACCAAACTATTCTTTTTTTTCTTTCAAATTAGAGTTTTATTCAATAATCATATATCTAACTATTGTCTTTTTCCAGCTTAATTTACACTCATCTAGTCTGAATTTTATACAACTTGGTTTTGCCTCGTCTCTTTTTTCTTCATAAACCTCTCTTTTTGCTTAGTTTGTTCCCTTTGACTCATTTGTCACCTTTTCATATTCTTTCTCACATTTTCCTTTTCCTTTGGCTCTCTTTCCACTCTTTCCTTTCCCAGCCTTCGCACATAAATGCAGAGGAGCTCCTGATGGTTTGGATTTTAAAGCCTTCAAGGAAATCCCACTTTTCAAAGGGAAAATTCAGATACTTCTTATAAGGCAGAGCCACAATTGTGGATTCTATGGAAAGGCAGTGAGGGCATTAGTCTCACCATATTCATGGGTTCTGTGTAGCTGTGCACAACCAATTATTCATTGAAAATACTTTTAAATTATATCTATAGCGATTGTGTACAGAGTTTTTCATGTTATAATTCTCTCAGTAATGGTGGGATGCTTATTTACATAGGCTTAAGTATTATAAATAATATAGAGATGACTTAAAGCATTGAGATGGTGTACATACATTATAGGCAAATAGTACAACACTTTATATAAGAAACTTGAGCACCCATGGATTTAAGTATTTATGACAGATAGAGATGCGGATTCACTTGAAAATGTTTTTATGTTTTATTTTATTTGACATGTATTCTGTAAGCAAGGGCTTTGTTTGTATATACTGAGTGTGCCAATAACCTCCTTACTCATAATACTTTTTCTCCCTATAAGCACTGTGTTCCAGACACAATTACCCTGCCTCCTCCTTATGAATAAACTTGCATGACAGTATCCCTGTATTTTGTGGTCCTCCTATGTAAATGACCGTTAGAATCAGTTGAGATTCTCAGACACAACCTACACTAGAGATTCTTATTGTGCAGAGCTAAGATGGTATCCTGGAAAATATATCATAATAAAGTATATTGGGGACCTTAATGAGGTTGAACCAGGATTATTGTTTTACAGTTTCTTGAGATAGACTTTCCTCACCAAGTAGCCCAGGCTAACCTGTAACTGGAGAACCCCTTGGCACAGCAGAAGTGCTGGGGTTACAGGCATGTGACCACACCAGGCTCAAGAATACACTCTTTGAGATGTCTCATAGATTTCAAAAGCCATAAAGCACAAATACTCTGAAATGCCCAGTAACCAAACAACCTGGAAAGTACTTCAACAAGAGGCATTTCTTCCATTTAATTTTGCTAAGAGATCAATTTGAAGTAATGAAAAAAGTATCACAATTGTTTATTTGAATGTCATTTGCTGTCACTTACTAAGGTTAAAAGAATTGTATTTTGTATTCTCAAGCTCTAAATACATACTTGACCTTTTTCAGCTTCTTTAGAAAACATAAAATTTATATAAATTAATAATTATACTAAATATTGTTAGGATCCTCAGATCTCAGCCTCCTAAGTAGCTAGGATTACAGGCATGAGCCACAGGTGCCCGGCATTAAAATGTTTTATACCAGGGCTGTGAAGGTGGCTCAGTGGTAGAGCACTTGCCTTGCATGCCTGAGGCCCTGGGTTTGATTCCCCAGCACCACATAAGCAAAAAGAAAAAAAGCCGGAAGTGGCGCTATGGCTCAAGTGGTAGAGCACTAGCCTTGAGCTGAAGAGTTGAGGGACAGCTCCCAGGCCCAGAGTTCAGTCCCCACGAGCGGACCCCCAAATAAAATTCATTTCCCAAGAGTTACTTTTCTTGGAGTTGTCAAGGTATTAAAAAATACAACATATTTTCTATAGCCTAAAGAATTAATCTTACCTGGAATGATATTTAGCTAGCAGAAAAAAATAGCTTCTGAATAATATCTTTATATCACAATACTTGAACCTACAACTTAGTCTGGAACCTGTACTTTTAGCATTTTTGTCATATCCCATGGGGCTTGAACTCTGGGTCTGAACGCTCTCCCTGAGGTCTTCAGCTAAAGAGGAGCACTCTACCACTTGAGCCACAGAGCCATTTCCGCTTTTCTGGTGGTTTATTGGGAATAAGAGTCTCACGAACTATCCTGCCCCGGCTGGCTTTGAACATTGATCCTCAGATCTCAGCCTCCTGCGTAGCTAGGATTACAGGCATGAGGCAACGGTGCCCAGCTCAAGACCTTCTTGAAATATATGTTCTGGTACTACTTGTTCTCTAAATCTTGTTTGATCCTTTTTCCTTCATAATCAATATTACTCTGCTTTGTGACCAGGTCCCTTAAGGCATTTTGATCCTGGATAATGAATCTAAGGTGTTAACATGTGCTAATGAACTAATTTATTAGCCTCCCAGGGAACATACTTTGCATTTTAGCTGAGACGTTTTAGAGATGCAAGTTGCTCTTCCTGATGGAGTCACTCTTGGACAAAATCTTCAAAATCTCCCCATGGGCTATCAAATTAAGTTCAAATGCCTTGCCTTGGCCCTGAAGAACAAAAGCCCTACACATTTTCTCCCTTTGCAACCTTGCTAGGCCTTTACTCACAGAAATACATTTTGTGTGTTCAGCAAACTAGACTACTCACTTTGCCCCAAATATTCCCAATAAGTTAAACCTCTCCTCTCCATAAATGCTTCCATAATCTCTGATCTCTGACCTACCTTCAGCATTTAAGCCATTATCAGTCAACCTTTGAGGGACTTTAGATTAGCTGTTGGAGGATGTGGGGAAGAATTGAAACAAGCAATGAAGAACAAATGTGCATCAAATTAGGAAGGTAGTAGAGTTTCAGACATATATTTTACCAATTACATATTATTCTCCAGAACTGAATGTGGAAAAGTATGTCTAGTAGTCACCAGTTAGAAAATTTGTCCTAGATGAATCCCAGCATGGAAAAATGGGACCCTTGATAACTAAAGGATATAATAAAATATAAAGAATATCTCCAGTGATCACAAAACTGAGGCTTCCAGAAAGGAAGTGGTGTGTTGAAAGTTACATTGCTAGTACAGTGGAAAAGTTTGGAATTGTGCTGGGCATCAGTGGCTCACCCTTATAATCCTAGTTACTCAGGAGGCTGAGATCTGAGGATCGTGGTTCAAATCCAGCCTGGGCAGGAAATCTGTTGGGACTCTTATCCCCAGTTAATCAAAGAAAAAGCTGGAAGCAGTGCTGTGGTTCAAGTAGTAGAGCAATAGCCTGAAGAAAATAAAAACAAAAAACACCCCTGGACTGGCAAAATAAACAACAACAACAAATTCAGAATTGTCTCATAGTTCACTGCTTGAAGCCCCCAATCAGAAGAACTTTGCCCTATGAAGATATAACTTGTCTGTATACCTAAAACCTTTGCTCATGTCACCCCTGCTCCAATCCAAACTGTGACCCAGAGTTTACCCTATTTAATCATTCTACTAGAAGTGATTCCCTTAAAATGAAACTTTTTCTTCCCTTGTATGCAGTAAGGTGTTCTTAAATCACCTTCACAATAGGGTACAATACTACATAAAAGCCTTTCATTTTTTGCATTCATAAGCCTCAGTCTTTAGTGAATCATGTTTTTTTTATACTTTTACTTTCTAGGCCCTGGTGAGATTGTCAAGTTTTAAGGATTTTCATGAAAGAAGTGGAGATTGATTAGTCAATAGTTAACCATGTCTTGAAATTCTACATAGCTTAGAACTGCCTTTCCAAAGTATCTTCTTTATTTTTCTGGTTTGGGAGAAGTGACTCTCAGAATCTAATGGTTAATTGCAAAGGTAAGACTATGGAATGCTTGACTTACAGCCAATATGCAAGAACATGGTCATGAATTATTAAGCTTTATGTTTCAATTTGATACAATATGTCTTGATGCCTGATTTGAAAGATGAAGAAATTAGTGCTCATATTTTCTATACTCTAACCATTTCTTGATTTTGTGAGATGTATATAGGCATTTAGTACTCAGATATACACATATAATCATAATATATAACATTCACAACTTTAACCAAATAAATGACATATACATTGTATTTTGTAGCTGTAAGCCCTTTGATTAATACTTGAGGCTATGATTAAATAAACTAAATATTCACTATAAATCCTTTATGCACAACTTCTCGATTCTTCTTTTCAGTTGGTCAGCCATTCATCATACACTATCTTTAAAACTAAAATACTTCATCATTCAGTACTTTTTTCCTTCTTTAAAGAGGACTGATGATTGCTATAGATTCTGAGTTCTTTCCTGCTTTAAAATATCTACATGAAGCCAGGTACTGGTGGCTCATGCCTGTAATCCTAGCTACTCAGGAGGCTGAGATCTGAGAATGGCAATTCAAAGACAACTCCAACAGGAAAGTCTGTGGGATTCTTATCTCTAATTAACTCAGCGAAAACTAGAAATGGTGCTGTGGCTCAAAGAGGTAGAGCACTAACCTTGAGCAAAACAGCTCAGAGACAGTGCCCAGGCCCTAAGTTCAAGTCTCATGACTGACAAAAGTCCACATGATAAAACAAGCATAGTGGTGTACAGGTTTAAGCCCAGCACTAAGAAAGTTAAGGAAGTAGGACAGCAAATCAAAGGCAAGACTGGGCAACATAGTAAGATCCTGTTTAATGAAAAAAAAAGTATGCCTGTTGAATTTACTTTTGCCCTAAAACTCAGCTAGTATTCATGGTTTGTACAGCATATTTTATAATACTCTGTAGATAGTAGATAGTTTCCCGTTGTCTTCTGACATTAGCTTTATCTGCAAAGAAGTGTCTTATTGACTAGATTTTCCTTTGTCTACATGACTCTCTTTCCATGTTTATCTACCTTTTTTATTCAGTAATGTAATTAGGATATTACTTGATTTTTTATCCAACTAGCATATTCATTTGGAATATAATATTGTCTTTAGATTTTCAAATTTAGTTTTATGTTTAGAAAATCATTCCATTATTTCTTCCAACACCTATTCTATTCCATTAGTAGAATACAAGTTATTCACTTTCAGTACTTTTCTCACCAGATCATCTTGGTTCTTCATTTCTACTATTTTCTCTCTAATTAAATTTCTTTTTCTTGTTTCTTCTGTGCCAGTACTTACTGGGGCATGAACTCAAGGCCTCCCATTCTCACTGAGCCCTTTGTCTCTAACTCTGCTTTTATGATTAATCGGAAAGAAGAGTCTCACAGATTCATCTTCCTTGGTCTGGCTTTGAACCACTATCCTCATATCTCAGCCTCCTGAGAAACTAAGATTAAAGGCATAATCCACTGGTGCCAGCATGGCTTTATATTTTGCATTTTCAGTGGTTTTTTTCAGAATTGTCCTCTATTTTGTTAATTTTGTTTTTAGCAACTCTGCTGAATTCCTCAATCTTTCTTCTGATTACTTTTCAAGTTGTGGGATTTTGTTGTTGTTGTTGTTGTTGTTCTCCATAGCCTGTTCAAATCTTTGGTTAAACTGGTTGAGTTACATTGTCAATCCAAAATGCTATCTTTAAAAACAAAAGGCAGAACTAGAAGCATAGCTCAAGTGGTACAGAGCCTGCCCAGAAAGTACCAGACTCTGAGTTCCAACTCAGTATGGCTACAAAAGAAATGAAGCAGAGATTAAGAAATTCTCAAGTAAATAAAAGCTAAGGGAATTTGCAGTTAGTAGATGTCCCCTACAAGAAATGCTAAAAGAATTGCTTTAGGCTGAAATGAAATATCTCCCATAAAGGTAACTATGTAGGTAAATATAAAAATATTACTGTATTGTTTGTAATTCCTCTTTTTGATTCTCATATGATGTAAAGGACAAGTGCATAAAGCAATAATAAGTATATGTTGATAGACATAGAAAGTATAAAGTTTATATTTATGAAGTAACAGCCTAAAGGGAGAGATAGAATGGCATTGGATAAGAACTGCAGTTGGATGAAAATAGTGTTAATGTATGGCTTTTAAAGCTAATTTGGAATCAGTTCATAAGAGTTTATTTATTTTATGCCACCACTAGGGCTTGAACTCAGGTCCTGGGCTTTGTCTCTTCACTTTTTACTCAAAGATGATGTTCTACCCAGTTGAGCCATCTGGTTAATTGGAGCTAAGAGTCACATAGACTTTCCTGGCCAGGCTGGCTTCAAACTTTGATCTTCAGTGCTTGCAGCCTTCTGAGCAGCTAGGATTACAGGTGTAAGCCATCATCGCCTTGCTTCAAAAGAGTTTATTATAAATTTGTTATGTTAACTATAATCCCCATGGTAACTACTACAACATGAACAGAAAATAAAATAAAATAAAAATTATACATTATAAAAATTGGTCAAAGTCAAAAAGGCACTCTTGCAAGAATTAAGAAATAAAATGATGTCATATACAAGAGAGCAAAATGGCAGAAGTCATTCAATATTAGATGGACATTACTTAAAAGACACAGTGACAACAGGGCACAGATGGCTTACGCCTATAATCCTAACTACTCAGGACGCTGAGATCTGAGGATAGTGGTTCAAAGCCAGCCAGGGCAGGAAAAGCCATGGAACTCTTATCTCCAATAAACCACCAGAAAATCAAGAAGTGGCTCTGTGGCTCAAATGGTAGAGCACTAGCCTTGAGATGAAGAGCTGGGGGACAGCGTTCAGGCTCAGAATTCAAGCCCCATGGCCAATAAAAGAAAAGGCACAATGGCAGAATGGCTAAAAACATAATCCATCTATATTGATTACAAGATACTTTAGACTTAAGGCACAGATAGTTGGAAGTGAAAGGATGAGGGAAAAAGATATTCCTTAAAAATAGTTACCAAAAAGGAACTAAGGTGTGTATTGTATTTATAGTCAAAATTGATTTTAAAACCAGAAATGGTGCCAGATGTGGTAGTGTATGAATGAATGTCTCTAACAATGAAGGAGAGAGGTGGGAGGATAGTGGTTAAAGTTCAACCTGAGGGTGTAGCAGAGGCAGGGGCAGGGGCTGGGCAAGAAATCCTGTCTGACGTTTGGAAAGGTGTATAACTCTCTTCCATTTTCTTCCAGAATAATTAAAGGAAACTTTTCCTAAAAAAAAAAAAGAAATCCTGTCTGAAAAATAAACTGAAAAAAGAAAAGACTTGGGGCATGACTTCAGTGGTAGAATGTTTGCCTAGCAAGCACAAAACCTGGAGTTCAATTCCTAGTACTTCCCAAACGTTACTGGGATAGGGATGTAGCTCTGTGGTGGATCCCTTGTCTAGTATGTACAAGGACTGGGTTTGCAAAAAGAAAGAACAAAATAGAGGATTATAGGAGTCCAAAACATTATATAGTAATAAAAGGCTCAATATTTAACAGCTAAAAGTTGGTCTCACTTATGAGATCAAAATATATGAAGTAGCCTAGGCATGGTGCTTCAGGCCTGTAAGCCCTGCTCTTGGAAAGCAGAAAAAAGATCACAAGTTAAAGACCAATGTATTATAACAAGTTCTAATCCAGCCTGGATAACTTAGCAAAATCCTTGTGGAGGGAAGCAGAGGAGGAGGACAATGAGGAGGATGTTGAGAAAGAAGAAGAGGAAAAAGAGGGAAGGAAGAGGAGAGGGACGACAAAAGATCATAATTCAGCTGTCTACACATTAGAGAACTTGAAAGATATGGTATTAAACTTAAAGGAAGGAAATAAAGATAACAGAGATAAATGAAGTACAGAAAAGAAACTATTTCCCATCCAATTGTGAAGCTAGGAGAGAGAATACATTTTTGAGAGTTATCAGGACTGTGACACTATAATCCCATTTATTGCAGAAAGCAACCTTATAAACTACATTTGTCATTACCATTTGGCAGAGGGCCAAATTGTGGCTCAAAGAGGTTAGAAAAACTGTTCAAGGATATAGAGAACATATATATAGTTACCAAGCTAACTTTAAATCTAGGTAGTCTGAATCAAAAGCCTTTTCTTTGGGCTGGTGGGTATGAGGATATACAGGGGGAAGTACACTGGGATTAGTAAGACTTAATAAAAATAGATATTAAAATATAACTCATCTTCAGCTTAGTAGAGCATATTTTTGTTGGAGAAGAGGGTGCTAGAGCTGAACCTAAGGCCTTGCACATGTGTACTTTACTACTAAATTATATCATCAGCCCTACCTTTCAAGTTTTCTTCATGAGTAACTGAGTAGACTGTGGTATTAATAATTGATATTGAGAAGTCAAAAGAAGCTAATATAGCAAAAATCATTTAGGATATGTTGAATAAGAGATGTCAGAAGGACATCTAAATGGATACATCTAGTACTTGAAAAGTAC
This sequence comes from Dipodomys ordii, assembly GCF_000151885.1. Taxonomy (NCBI): domain Eukaryota; kingdom Metazoa; phylum Chordata; class Mammalia; order Rodentia; family Heteromyidae; genus Dipodomys; species Dipodomys ordii. The sequence continues at coordinate 7,650,523 of NW_012267296.1, forward strand.
TTCTAACATTTTGGCTCACCAATTTTGTGCCAAGTGATTTACATATTTACACTCATTTATGTAAGTTGAGAAGTGAAAATTTAGGATTCAGGACTCTGAAAGTTGATTATCTTCAGAATAGGAAGGAGATCTCACAAAGGAAGAATCTACTAGTTTTAGTAAATGCCTGAATTTGACAAAGTACTCCAAAGTCTCAGGATTAGATGTCTGAGAGAAAAATATTGTGATCTATGCTTACTAAGAACAAAAATTATAAATGAGAAGTGACTGCACATACTGATAATCCCAGCACTCACGAGTCTAAAGCAGGAGGATGAGCAGTTGGAGCCAGGCCTGGGCAACATTGCCAAGAAATGAAATCAAACAAAATGAAAGAAAAATAATAATAGCTTATGCTCATAGATTTCAAAGCATTTTTCTAGCTAGGAATTGGTTTGTGATGGAAGATAATGTATCTGTTTTGACATTTCATGGATTTGAAGTAGCATCAAAATGTCCTTGTGGAAATATATAGGAGGCAGCTGAGACACAGACTTGGAGTTCATGTGAAAGGCTAAGACTTCAGATAGAGATCTGAGAGTCATCCACATAGATGTGATAGTTGACGTGGTGCCACATTAGTGGGCAAGATCTTAAAGGAAGAGAATGTGAGGAAAATTAACTCCCGGAATAACTCTTGGCTTCCCCAATGCTCCAGGCCTTTTTGGTATGTCAACCAAAGGCACGAACTTCTCTTTGGAATATTACTCTCTGGTAGTAATTTGTTATTTATTACATTGAAATCCATACGCCAAGGCTTTCATTCTTTAAAAGTTAAGCCTCCTTGAATTCTCCTCAGTTAATTCAGAGGCATGAACTGAGAAACTATATGGTTCTTCCAGATCTCTGGTTTACAGATAGAAGTGTTAGTATCTTGTCTCCCTTTTCATCTATTAACTCAAAGTTGTACTCTTCCCAACATCACTAAGAAAAAGGTATGGCATCCTACAGCCTTTTCTGTATGATGTAAGAGAAAAAACTAGCTCTTGGTATTTGGCACTTATTTGCTATCTCAGCTGACACTGGAGATCTCAATATTCCTTGATATTAGAGACTTCATCTGTTAAACCTTAAAACAGACCTTAGATCCAGGCACTGGGGGCTCTAGCCTATAATCCTAGCTACTCTGGAGCTGAGATCTGAGCATTCTGGCTCAAAGGCAGCCAAAAAACTATGTGAGTCTTTTATCTCCAATTGATTACCAAAATCCAGGAGTGGAGCTGTGGTTCAAGTGGTAGAGAAAATTGAGCAGAAAAATTCAGAGAAGGCACCCAAGCCCTAAGTTCAAGCCCCAGAGACCTTAGATATCAATCCAACCCTTATTTTTATGAATGGAGAAAATAAGACTCAATAGAATGTTGTAAAGCAGCAGCATTTTGTATTTGTTAAAAATCTGATCTTTAGAGTCTGACTAGTTGCTTGGACTTCAATTCTCAACATTAGGCATATTTTCAGTCTCCTTACACTTCACTTACCAAATCTGTCCAGTAATGATTTCAATAGTCTATACCACGTTGTGTTATAAGGATGAACAAGGTTAGGGCATATAAATATTCTCTATGTTGCTCAACACAGAATAAATATCTAATACACTTTTACTATTGTCATTGTTATATTAAGGAAAAAGTAGTTTTGTCCAGAGCTATATCAGAATTAAATGATACAGCTGGGGCTAGACTGAATGTTAAGATTCTATTTTAGTGATTTATTTCCTCTACATCCAGTCATTTCTCCATGAAAAGTTTCATCAAGAAATCTTGTCTTTTCCAACACAATTGTAATATTTAGTGTTGATATTGTTATTCAAAACATTCTGAGGGTAAATGTTTCTTACCATAAAGTAGATAAAACAAAGAAGAAACTCAATTTCCATAATTCACAATTAGAATGAAGAAAACACTGTGAAGGAATTAGCATTTTCCTAAATGAAGTGGAACACCTTTCTCAACATTTGGATTTGATTTTTTTTCCTTCCCAGTCTTTCTATCAACTTGGAATTTATGGTATTACAAATGAACTATGGGCCAAGGGCATCGTGAAAATCTCCAGGTTTAAATTGACTTTAGAGGAAGTAGTTGTGAATAGCTCCATGAGGCTAACACATTGCAGGGAGCTAGGGAAAGGGCAAAAAGTGAGAGGTGAGTATTAGGGCAGAAAGGAGAGAAGCAGAGTAAGATGGCTAGTGGAGGTGGAACTGGAATATCACAAAGGCAGAAAACTTGAGGAAATAGTGTGCTTTGCAAAGACAGGTTCCAAGGGTTCACACTAAAATGTAGAAAGAGATTTCTGATGAATTTTTTACTTTCAAAAAAAGGAATAAATGAGCTAAATGCTCAAATCTCTAATCCTACACACTCAGGAGGCCGAAATCTGAGGATAACAGTTCAAAGACAGCTAGGGAAGGAAAGTTCAAGAGAATCTCATCTCTAGTTAATCACCAAAAATCCTGGAAGCAGGGCTATGGTTAAAATGGTAGAGTGCTAGCCTTGAGCAAAAAAAAAGCTCGGAAACACTGCCCAAACCCATAGTTCAAGCCCTAGGACAGGCAAATAAAAAAGGACCAAATGAAAAAAAATAGGAGGGATTTGATTCTCCTTTGGCTCTCTGGTAATGGCTGAATTTATCTGAATGCAACTTAATTTCTTTTAGCTGTTGTACTATCACATCTAGAAAATAGGTTAAAATCAAGCAGAAACAAATAGCTGCTGCCCTCAGATGAAAATTAATAAGTTGGTAAATCTGTAATTCTGTTGACAACTTCTTTTAGATACTGCTTTCCTCTTGAAAAGACTGTCTGTGCCTTAACTTTAGCCTGAATATTTCCCTAGCTGTCTTCTTGCTTTACTTCATGTGGCAGGGCATACTAAGAATAAGAATTCTATAGGTTGGGAATGAAACATTAATTGAATCAAATCAAAAGAACTTAGAGAAGTAATCACTGATTTTTAGAAATTCAAGGATATTTTTCCTCTTGGCTATCGCTTTTTCTAAAAACACTTTTATAGGTCTTATTAACAAGGTGACAGATAGCTTTTTACAATCTAAGGAATTTGAATTCCTTCCTACGTTTGGTTGTTTTTTTTTCTTCTATTGCCCACTAATCTAAGTCAGTCTAAGGTTTCCTTGATACACCTAAGGAAATAATTGTATAGTACTGAGGCTTTCAAACCATAAGAAGAAAAACTAAAACTTCAGCAATGTGAAATTACTTCTCAAAATAGTTAGTTCAATTTTTATAGCAGTGATTAAGAACTTGGAACTATTTGCTTACCCATTGTAGGGGATGATTTATCTTTCATTCAAACAACAACTATTTATTTAGTGCTTACAGCTCTGTGAAAACAAGGAGCTATGCCAGTTACTATAAGGAAAATTTCACGTATTATTTTCAATAGAGCCATTTGAGAACAGATTTAGTTCCTTTCTGGTGATTCTCTTTACACATCTATTCCAACATCTGGTCACCATTTCACACCTTCAGCCGTTGGCACAGTATCTTGCTACCACTTGGTCCCTACTTTGTCAAATGCTTTTTATCCTTTCCATTTCCATGAAGAATAGGATGCTTATGGTTGTTTTTATGAATGAGAAACTTTCCCTAAGTCATATGTAGTCCCAAGATACTTCTATCAAGGACCAGTTTTGCCATGAAAAGTCCTATCAGGAGTTAATACCTTTTGCTCCTATAGTTTGCTTTCCCTATGGCCATTGGGCTGTGGCCAGAAACAGACACTGTAGCAGACCACTTTCCTGGCATGCCACTCTAAATCTTGAGTTATATTCTGGCACAAACAAGTCTGTGCTTGGAATAAGTGCCAAAGTAAGAGAACATAAAAGGAATAATAGAGAAGTATTAGGCCCAACAGCCATGTGTCCAGGACAGCATGTGAATTGAGAGACCCCAATCTTCAAATCATAAAGCCAATCTGTATATCTTATTTAGAATAGAACTTAGCCCTAGTGTAGTTCTCTATACTGTAGAGCAAATGTGAATGCTGAACTCCTGTTATTTCCTTCTCTAGGGTTCTCATTTTTCCATCACAGATGAGATGCTGAAAATTGGAGCTAAGAATTTAAGACATCCTAATGGCTTCTTTATTGGAAGTGCCTTTTATGGTATATTGGAGCTTACGGCACTATTCTTGGGCTCTGTTTGTACCCTGTTTTCTCCATGTCTTATCTTTAGACTTTACTTCTGTCCATGCCAGTTAAGATGTCAAGTTACCAAATTCTGCTTGCTTATTAGGACCCTGCTTTGGTATGTGCTCTTGTGCCAAGCCTGGATCTGTAAGCATTAAACCCACTGCCTATTTTAACTCTCTCCATATCCTGTTCCCTTCATTTTAACATGATACCCGAGTCACTGATTTTAGTTTTTCCCTTTGTATCTAAACCCCTTTGTTCTGCAAGAGTTGGTTTCTTCTTCCTCATTCTCCTCATAGTACCTATGTATAGAACTTGCTCTCCAGAATGTTCTTTTTGCCCTACTGGCACACAGTGTTGTCTGTGAGAACAGAGGAAGCAATGTACAGTTTCTGGACAACAGACACAGGACAGCCGCTTCTTGCATTTGAGCCCAGATCCCAACCCCAGTTAGGAAGCTGACAACACTGATGTAATGTCTACATAGACAGGGTTAAATCAGACATGGCCAAAGATTGGGGAGTTCTGACTTATGATTGGTAGGGACAGAGATTCCTGGAGTCCTGCCACTCCCAGAAGGGTATAAATGGACAGCATTGAATTAGAATCTTCACAGGTGGTAGAGAGAAGAAAGAGTGACTAGCACAGGCTCGGAAGCAGAAAGCAGCAATCAGGTGAGATTTCTAATTGTTGTAATATGTACACTATCCTGAGTCGGTAAGGATGTGTGTGTGTGTGTGTGTGTATGTGTGTGTGAGTGTGTGTGTGTTCACATGCACACATGCTTGCATGCACATGTTTATGTGTGCTTTGAGGGCACTAAGAACTCTTCAAATAAATCTTGTTTGATTCAATGATTTCTCCCCAGGAGTTATAGATTCCTCCAGTTTTTCCCTCCTCACACCTACCACTAGATAGCTTGTGCCTGAAAAGTTGTTGGTGTTTATATATAAAGGTAGAATCTTTTCCTGAGGAAGACAGGCCTCTCTAGGAGAGATTTTGAGCTGATGAAGAATAAATACATTCAGCTGTCTCCATTAAGGAGGAAACTGGCAAGAAAAGGGAGGGTGAAAGCTCCTGTTCCCAAGCCAGATATGGCTTGAAGGGAGCAACCAGGGAGATGAGAATTCTGTGCCAATGCTAAGAAGGCCTTGCGGGTGATACCAGAAGGGTTGGCATGAAACCTATTTGTATAAGAATCCCTCACACTTGTATAGTGCTTTATCCTTTGCAAAGTCCTTCCACATCCGTGATTTCATTGGGTCTTCTAGCATTTCTGTGAGTTGGTCAGATCCGGTGTTAGAGGTAAAGGAACATGTTCGAGGTCACAAAACAAGCCAGTGGATAAGGTGGAACTATAAAACCAGGGCTTCTACTCCCCAGTCCTGTACTCTCCCACTGCAGCTGGCTGGCAGCCTCTGGATGAATCTCAAGGGCCAATTTCTCTGTGGTGAGTAGATTTCCAGAGTGTTCTGATAGCCAGCATGGAGGCTCCAGGACAAAGAACTAACTTATCATTGGTTATTCTTGGGGCTTTTTGTCTCAGTATATTTTAAGAGCTTTATCCAAATTTAATTTTGCCTTGCTTAAAAGCTAATTTCTCTTCTTTTTCCTAATAGATATTTAGTAGGTATTGTTTTTTGTTGCTGTGTATGGTGCTGGGAATCAAGCCTGTGGCCTTCATATGCTAGACAAGTGTTCTACCACTAAGCTGTAGCTATGCATTACAGCTATTCATTTCTTAAATGAGAATAAGTCTAATTGTTCAGGCTGGTAGCCTCAATAAACTCACTAAATTTTCTTTCTGCAGTTTTGTCAGTAAACAGCAGGCCTTTCAGCCCTTGTGATAGCCATAACACTGGTTTCTTATCATAGCCAGTCATTTAAAGTGTGGCTGCCATTTCTAAAGAACATCAGGATTTGCATTCAATAACAGAGACAAACAGGGCAGATAACCTCTCTTCAAATCATTCTCTTCAACCTCTGGTTGTTAAGGTGAGCTGCAAAATGGGCATTTCCTCTCCACATGTCAGTGGCCTGAAGTATTCCTAGAATATGACAAATGTGACCAATCATCGAGTTGTAACTCTAAAGCAATCTTTTGGTGCATGCATATTGAGGAAATCATTTCATGAACCTGTTTTAAGTTTGTGCAGACACACACATATCCCTTGCCCCTTCTACAGCCACTGCCACTCCCTGCTCCAAAGCATATCAACCAAAGGTGGCTTTATCCTTCCTCTCTTTCATAAATGCACCACCAGGCAAACCTCTCAGACTTGCTTTGCTATTCCCTATAATCCAAATGATGAGAGGGAGGACACAATTGGATTTTCCATAGGTCTCAAACTACTAAGATGACTGTCTTCAGGCACATTATTGAGTAGAGATATATGACAGCAGACTCTCCCCAATCCTACTACTTTATAGTTGTGATGCAGCCTTTTAGTGTACCCACAAGTATAGAAATCACTTCACTTTTTTTCGGGAATCAAGTAAATCTCTGGCTACAAAAGGCAATTTTGAGGCTATCTTCTATTTGAGTCTCTCCAGCTACTGAAATACATCATTACTGTTTAAAATTAAATGAGAGCATACAAGTATAATACCTGAAATAAGTGAATGTTCCCATGCATCTTGAATAATCAGATACTGACTTACACTTTAGGGGTATAGGGGTATCTGATTTACATGATGCCCTGTAAGTCTTACGTCTCAATTAATCAAAAATACCATGACTACGATTTATTGATGATTTAGAAATTTACACCATCAAAATGAAAATAAATATAATCTTTATGTTATAAACCTTAAAACTTTTGAAAGTTGCTGTGGGTCCTGTACACAATACCTTCCTCCTTCCTAAAACCTGCAATTTGTTCCTCAAAAATAGTTTTCTGCCTTCTTTTACATATCAGTTTGCTAATACCATTCTTCAGATGCATTTGCCCATACCCTGGGAGTTATCCACCGAATCTAATATAGTCTATTCAGAAAACCATGTAACAATTTGACCTGAATGCATAATGTTTCAAATGAGATTAGCCTTATTTGAAATTGTACTGAGTTGTTTGATTTGTTTTGGTGTTGGCAGAGTTTCTAAACTTGCATTTTTTTTCAGCAGCCACTTTTCAAAACTGTCAGGATATTCTTATGATCAACCAAAAATCAGTGATTTCTAATGCATACAGATGTTAAGGCATGTCCTTTGTATAGTTAACTTTTTAATCTAAATTCAGATATTTTGCATTATTTCCTGTATTTCATGTGGCTAGCTCTACCTAGCTTTTGGAATTGGCATCAGATCAATTTGTTCTCCCTTACAATTTTTTCATTTGCTAATTTAGAAAGAATTCCTTTTCTATTTTTAAGACCCAAATCACAATGTGAATGTTGACAGAGACTCAATACATTTGGTGAGAATCACCATCTGACTATTAACCAATCTCCTCATTTAGTCAACCTTAATTTTGTCTATCCAAACAATAGGGAAAATATGTTTTCATCCTTTAAGTATAAAGAATTAATCCAATCTTTCAGTCTATTTACATTATCAGAAAAGAAAATGAGGTTGACTTGGATTGACTTCTCTCTGAACCCATGTTACCTTATTGAAGAAGAAATGGGCTCTGCGTTGCCAGTTCAAGTTATATGGATGAAATGAGGAGAAATTACTTGCTGTCAAACTTCAGAGTACTTGTACCACTAGGACACCTCCAGAACTAAAACTCAAATTCAAATTGATGGAGCTCATGTTTCAGAAGCAGCCATATTTTCCCTAACACAAAGCTGAGCCAGAAGCCAACATAACAGACAAATTAAAGGTGAAACATCAAGAGAATATAACCTTAGTCTGAAAAGAAAAGCTGACATGGAGGAGAGAAATATTACTCTGTCATTTTTTCCTGTCCCTTTGAAGTATGATCTTGTTTCTTTCTTCTCAGCAGTTTGGGTTAGAGACCAGGTGGAAATTGAAAGAATGTGTATTGAAGCAGCATTTAAAAGCAAACAGAGGCAAAGGAGTTAGGGCAGCTGTGGTGTAGTAAGAAGAGAATAACTTGAGTTCAAGAGTCTGACTCAAATCTGAACTCTAATACATGTTAGCTGAGTGAACTTTGGCAAGTCATTTCATTTTTTGAGATCTAATGTATTGGTTTTGTGTTTTTTCATAGATGGATGGGATCTCATGTATTTGTTGTAAAAGTTAAAGGGGCATATGGCTTTTTGACTCTCAAAGCCGTTCACAAAATACAAAAGTTAAGAGAAACTGTGCCCAACAGGAATTCACCTCCCTGCTGTTCTGGGTGTGTGTGTGTGTGTGTGTGTGTGTGTGTGTGTGTGTGTGTCATTTTTGGAGAATCTTAACTTGCTGTTTTGTCAGGTTTCTTAAGTGCAATGTGTGCATGCATGCAAACCTAGGTTATATTCTTACCTTAGGACTTATGCCAAGCTATTATTAATGATAGGTTTTAGTATTAACTCTGGCTTTTATGCACAAAGGTACTTTTTTAACCTTAGAAATGCAAAGTATGTTTTACTTATAATTGGAATTACTTATTACTAACTTGGGTTAGCAAATCAATATTATTTATTTCCTGTTTTACAAATTGTAAAGAGAACACATAATTGGGTAGATAAGTGGTCTACTACATGGACTGTACAAAAGAATTTATCTGGAATGTAGAAAAATATTATAACTAATATTTATAGTTAATTTTAATTCATTCCTTACATTTTCTACATTTTATTATGTGTTTATACACATATGTATGTATTATTGATGCATCAATATAACAAACCTACAAACTTGAGATCCTTAGAAAAATTTAGAGGTCACTCATTTTGCTGATGATACCAGATACCTTTGGTTACAAATTCATCACGCCTGACATCAAATGCCTCTATTTCTCTAAAGATTCAGCTCCTCTTTTTGATCTACCTATTTCTATCAATATTGTTCTCTTCATAACACAAGGTAGGAAGTTGGGAGTCATCTTAAATTCTCTTTTCAAATCAATTATAAAACTAGTTGCCAAGTATATTTATACAATGCCTTTCTTATTTGTCTCTTCTTTCTAATTCTACTGCCATTATACTAGTTCATTTTAAAGACTTTAAGCAATCATGGACTACTACTATGCTTTAATAGCTTCCAATCTTTCCTACCTCTTGATCCAATTCATTTGTATGTATATGCCTACATGTCTTTCCCCTGGTATTGGAATAGGGGCTACTTAGAAGCAAACAGTTATGGATGACATATGTTATATCTTCATCCATTGTGCCCTGAGGTGATAGGCACTCAAATGTTTCTAAATAGGGTATAGTAGACTGACATCTGACTTTCTGTCTAGAACTAAAAATGAGATCTTGAGGTTTGGGACTCAGGTAACTCTTTCCAATTTTTATAATGAAAGTTAATCTGTCACTCAACAAAAAGCAGTGGTTCCCAAGTTCAATTTCAGATATTTATTTTTGTTAGCTACATGGCAGAATTTTACTTTGTCTCAGAAAAAGATTTCATGAAAAAATATGTGCATTTTGGATGACATGCCACTTATCTTTGCTAAGACATGCTCAACAAAGGAGCACTTGCTCTCATTTTTTGTACCTGTCTTGGGATTCAGAGCTGAATTCTGGGCTATACTTTATTACTAACTTCCTATGATTGCCTGGATGAATTGCTATAAATCATACAAGATCACTATGTTTATAGAAATAATCAGGTTTTCCCTCCTCCTCCCCTTTCATAACTTGCCTGTAGCTACCTCATAGGGATGTAAGAAATGTGATCTTACATTGAAATGATTTAGGATTCTCAGAAGAAAAACATATATTCAGAGCAATGCAATGAAACTACCTCCTGGGAAGAAGGGGAAATACAAGGAAGTGCTGACTTATTCCTGTACCATTATGGACTTGTATTGTTAACTTGTTTGAAAAACTTTAGAAATGATGTGTATCATGTTGTATCAATTCAGAGGAATCATTAAAGGAATAGATAGAAAACCTTATCTTCTTTCCTGCTTATATCACAAATGCACTTCGTCTGCCAAATACTTAATACAAAAATAATTGTCTCCTTCTGACCCCATTTTCTTTCCTCCAAAATTCTTGCAAACACTGGCTACTATTTTTTTTCTTGCAATACTATTCCCTCAATGTTTCTTGCTACTAACTTTATCATTTCCACTCAAATGCCCCTGTAAAACTTTCAAACTCAGTTTTGTGTGATATTTAGAAAAGAAACCATGCTCTTTCTTTTATGTGTGTATGGGTTGAGTAGGTTCTGGGGCTTGAACTCAGGGTCTGGGCACTTGAGCACTGTGCTCAAGGCTGGTGCCTTGCTGGTGCTCTACACTTCGGCAACAGCTCTACTTCTGGCTTTTTTGATAGTCAATTGGAGATAAGAGTTTCATGAACTTTCTTGTCCAGGTTGGTTTTGAACTGCAATCCTCTCAGCCTCCTGAGTAGCTAGGATTACTGGCTTGAGCTGCTTGTGCCAGGCTCAGAAACCAGGTTCTTTCTATGAATCTCTCCTGCTTTATTTTTAAACACCAATTCATTGGCATATTTAATAGATACGTTCTTGTCATCTAGTTATGTGTTTCAAGCCCCCCAGATTCACTTTATGTTGATATCTTATTGTTTCAACCTCAAAAAAAATGATGCAAATATTGGCAACAGTGGCTGGACTGCTACTTCCTTCAGACTGATTATAGCCAACTCCTTTAGGTCTGTGAGACAAAGAGGCTGCTGACATCACTATTGATTTCTCTGTTTCTCCCACGTCAAAGCAATCTGTTAAATCAGTGCAAAATTGATTTTTGCAACTTGAAGCTACAAGGATACAATTGGTTTCTAAGCTGCCACATCAATCAGATATTTTAAAAAGTCGTTAGTGTGCCTTGCTTTTAATGCATAGGTGTGCCCACCAACGTGATTAGATGATGTGTTCTCTCTACCTATACACAGTTTTCCTTGACAATTTCAGGCACAGAATAAAAAAATTACGGAAGTATACCATATTGTGTGGGATACTTCATATAGCTTACTTTCTGTGACTCATCCCAATGAAGTTGTTGTAGCAAATTTCTAATACTCAGGGAATACATTCTTTTGGTCATTTTGTGCTGATAAGAAAATCCCATATGTATTTTTTTGACCAGCTTCTAATTTGTGGGAATTAACTTGCCTTTGATTTGCTGCTTTCAGTAGTCCTGTGGAGTAAAGTATTCTTCTCTTGAGGTATTAGGGTCTCTACATTATCTCCATTTCATACTTTGGACTGAAACTTATTATTATAACAGGTTGCCTGAGCTTTAACTCTGTCAAATGTACTCCACTACACAATCAGTTTTTTACAAAGATGTATGAACAAATTTCTGCCAGTGTCATGTTTATCAAGCTGTTTCCGACCTTAGAGAGTACAAATAACTTCATAGTAATTGAGAAGGATGCGATTTTGGTTTCTTTTCTGTGCTGAGATTTTATGAAACTTTCACATGTATTGGAAATGGGGTTATATTGCTTTGTAGGGATTTTCCATATGTGTGCAGAGAAGGAATTAGAATGATCCAGATGGTGTTAAACAAAATGAACTTCGGACAACTATACAGTACAAATTGTTTTCCAAATTTAAACCCCCACGTCTTCAGAGAATAGTTCCTGTGGCTGTTTTCAAATTTTATTTCAGCTGATTTTTATACAAGTTCATCAGGTAGAAATAATATTGCTGGCTTTGGAAACATTAAACTAAAAATACTGATAAAAGACAGTAACAGAAACTGTTTCCTACTAATTGTCTTCCTACTGACTGTATTCTTAACTACAGAAGCTCATTTTCAAGCCCATGTTTAACACTTCATGTTAATTAAAGATTAACTAATTTCATATTTTCTCCATTTTTATTATTAATTCATTGTACAAAGGAAGTTTCATTTGGACATGCAATGCAACTTATCAGACTTGCCCCTTCTGTCACTCTTGCTTATCCCCCTTTCCCAAACCAATCTCAACAAGCTTTATTGTTTCATTTTTGCACACATGTACACAAAATATTTTGACCATATTCACCCTCCTTCACCCTATCTGTTCACTCACCTTTCTCACTAGTACTCTCGGCTCCTGGTTAGAAACTGTTTTGTGTTTTTCATTTCATTTTTTAAGTGTATGTTAACGGTTCATGAATGTTTCACTGATACTTCCCATTCCCATACAATGTTTCATTTTGTTATTGTCATATACAGATCAACTATATTGAATGTTACTATGATCACAAGGGAAGGGGTTGCATCAGTCTGCTCCTCCTATATCCTGCCTATATTCAAGGGAGTGTCTCTTCATCATGAACGGAAAACAATTTCATAAAATTTTCCCTAAATTCCACACACAAGAAAAAAAGAAACACTTCATACCAAAAAAATGAAAGTTAAAAGTGGACTACTAGGGATATGGAAAGGTATGAAGGGGAAGAGAGTAGAGATATGAGAAAATATTCGAGGGGATGAGTATGATAAAAAAATGTATTACATGCAGGTATGAAAATATTACAATAAAGTCATTAACTTGCATAAATAATTATACACTAATAAAACAACATTTTACGCACAAGATATTTTTTGTATATAATTGTCAATCCTGATTACAATCTCCAACAGAAGTAAAACTTAGAGATGTGAACTCACATGTCTAAGATCACAAAATTGTGAATTGGAGCACTGACTCTTCTTGATTATTAATGAGAAAAACAGACTGACTTGTACCAGGACCCGTATAAAAGTGACCAAGGAGTTATCTCCTAAGAGGGCACAGCATTGTTGTTCATTTCACATAGAATGAGAAAATTGTTGTTTTGGGTTTATGCTATTATTAGGTAATCAAAATATAAGTGAAAATCCCTCAGATTAATATGGTATAAATTCTTCATAACATGAAAACATTTGCTTGATATTATTAGAATGCTCTGCTTTTGGACTAGAAATATCCTGATAAGATGAAATAATATCTATAAATGTCACGTTCTACTAAATTGTCACTGGGACATCCCCAGATATGTGAACACATTCTACCAAGCAGAAAATAAATCTTTATCCTTTTGCTAAATTGTTTTATCTAAATATATAATATTTTTGTGATTTTTGTAGATAAAGTGATAAAAATAAGTATATATCTCATAGAAAGAGGGAAAGGTTAAATCATTATTGGAATGTAAGTTGTCTATCTTAAAAAAAGAAAGAGGGAAAGGGAGAAGCAGAAGGAAAGGGAGAAAGTGGAAGAGGGATAGAGGGAGAGAAAGAGAAAGAAAGAGAGAGAGAGAGAGAGAGAGAGAGAGAGAGAGAGAGACCTTGGAACAAGTGAGAATGGCATGGTTTCTTCCTCTGGCTCTGTCACTGAAACCCTAGACACACTTGTAAGTATATGGGCAAACATTCCTAAATGGTTGGTTGTAATGACAGAGATATGTGTGGAAAATGCTTTGTAAACTCTGAAAGTAGCATTTGAAATTCAGATACTAAATGTAATAGCTACATCTGAATATTTCATTCAATTAGAGATTTTGCTTCATGGCCAAATACTCTTTTCTCTTTATTAGTTCTCTCTTACCCTTTCTTCTCAGTTCAACTTATAGTTATGATAAAGCATAGCTTTTTATCCAATCAACTTGAATGTCAACTGCTGGTGAAATGAATATGGTGAGGTTTTACCTCTTTTTTAACATCAATTTTGTGTTTTTTTATGCATCATTTCTCTTAATGTGTTGGTTAGTCTTTTGATCCTTATAATACTTTTACAAATATTTTAAGATTTGTCAGATATAGTACATCTTGGAAACAAAATGACTTCTTTTGGTTTTTCTAAAGGGCATATAGTATTTTTCAGCTAATTTACTCTTATTTTAATAGCTCTTTTTAATGACAATCACAGCCCTAAATAATTATCAAAACCTTCAGGGTCTCTTTTAGCACATTGTTTTTAGGAAAAGATAATTCTCTATAGCTTTATAATTAAAACTTTGGCAAAAGCAATATAACAAAGTACAGTGAAAGTCAGCTTTCAGGGTTACCACAATGTTGTTATAGTATAATCAGGGAATTAATGCACTACCTTCTATTTTGCATATCAGCTGTATAGACCTAGTTACTCTCCAAAATTCTTATATAGAATAGAATCATACTCATTTTAAAAGATTTTCTTCAAATATGACCATTTGGGAGCAATTTCCATTTTCTTGTTAACTATTTCTTCTCTGTGTTCATGTAAAAAGCCAGTGGTTCAAATGCAGCATTTAGATGATGCATAAGATATTTTATTCGTAGTAGTCTGGCCTTTGCAGTCTATTTTTTCTGTTCTTGTATCTGGGCAGTCAAGTGTCACTAAAGGAAGCTGGGATTGTTTAAAAACCTTTGTCACATTTCTCAAACTCCAATTTTATTCTCATCACTTACACTCATACTGACCTTGACAAGTAGATATTACTATATATGACATCCCTCAACTCCTCACCACCTCAGATCTCTTGTTCTTTCACTCAGTATAATTTCCTCAGTCTCTTCTATCTGTGGTGTTGGAGACCTTCATTTATTTACAATGCTAGCCCCTATACCCATGGGCTTATTTCTACTCATAGTCTGCTTTTACAAGAATTTTACTTCATCTATCTTTCATGTCTACAGTCTGGGCCAACTAATAACAAATGAAGTAAGGAAAATTTTCTTCCTTACTTCTTTATGTTTTATTGTTGTCTCTGAAAGCTTTCCATCAGGTCCTTTTAAATACACACAGTGCCATTCTCTCAACTAAGGACATATTTGCAAGTACAGAAGACAAATTGCAATGTTAATTTCTCTATTGCTAAATAGGCAGACATTGGCTCTACTCAGAAATAATTGCATGTTAACTTGGGGATGATGGAAGTATTGAAACTTACCATCTTTGAAAACTGTAAATCAAAGAAGGCATATGGGTGAGATTTCTACTATTAGCAAAGAAGGTAGTTATATTACCTTAGCCAAAGGCATGCATCTTTACAATGCCTCTTGAATTTTACCAGATAGACAAGTGCCTATATCTGGCTAATTTAAAATGGACTCTTTTCACCATTTAAAATATTCTTAACAAATGGGGCAATGTCATTCTTTCTGATGGAGCCATAGAATTCCATTGTGTATATATACCACATTTTCTTGATCCATTCATCTATTGAGGGGTATCTGGGTTGGTTCCATATCTTAGCTATGGTAAATAATGCTGCAATAAACATAGTCGTGCTGATAGTTTTAGTGTGGTCTTGTTTGTAAACATTTGGGTAAATGCCCAAAAGTGGGATTTCTGGGTCATAGGGGAGTTCTATGTGAAGTCTTTTGAGGAACCTCCATACTACTTTCCAAAATGGTTGAACAAGTTTACACTCCCACCAACAATGAAGTAAGGTTCCCTTCTGTCCACATCTCCTCCACATCTGTTATTAGAGTTCTTGATTTTTGCCATTCTAACTGGGGTGAGGTGGTATCTCAATGTTGTTTTGATTTGCATTACTTTTATGGCTAGGGAGGTTGAGCATTTCTTCATGTGTCTATTGGCCATTCTTTCTTCTTCAGAGAAGTTTCTCTTTAAGTCTTTAGCCCACTTATTTATTGCGCAGTTGTTTCTTTGAGGATTTGTTGTTGGGGGATTTAATTTTTTGAGTTCCAAGTATATTTTAGACATGAGACCCTTGTCCATTGTAGAGCTAGTGAAGATCTTCTCCCAATCCGTAGGCTTTCTATTGATTTTGCTAGCTATGTCCTTTGCCATGCAGAAGCTTTGCAACTTCATGCAATCCCATTTGTCCAACCTTTCTTTGATTTGTTGTGTTTCTGGGTCGCTATTAAGAATATTTCGGCCTGTGCCAAGGAGACCTAGGGTTTCTCCTATTCCTTCCAGTAATG
>NW_012267296.1:7667019-7735772 GCF_000151885.1 Dipodomys ordii
TGTATGTCCCTCCCCCACAGTATAACCCCTGCTTTCACTGTATTTGATGTCGGTATAATTTGTGGAGGGGAAGGGGAAAAACAAGTCGTTTAAATAAGGATACAGGTGGACCCGTTGCAACAATGAGAAGTACAAGTTGTCATGTCGAAAATGAACTTTACAACTTTGGTGGAGGGGGGAGGATTGGGTGGGGGGACAAGGGGAGGCTGGGAAGGGATGTGAAGGGTAAACAAAGGAGGAGGCTACAATGCTTGATAAGAAATGTACTCATTATCTTGTTCATGTAATTTTAACCCCTCTGTACAGTATGTTCACAATAAAAAATAAAAAATAAAAAAAATATTCTTGCCACAGTCAAAGTATTTTCTAGAATTATTTAATAAATATTTCTGGTTTGATAATGTTAGCAAGAAATATTTTACGATGGCTCTGGATACTTCCATAAGCATCTTGTATGAAAAAATTCTGGAGCAATAAAGAGTTTGGTACTTTCATATGGTTAATGGATTTAGATAGTAATTTCTTATCCATATATTTCATTGGGCAATGCTTCAATCATTCTCCTAAATAATTTCTCTTATTGATTACAGCTACAATATTTATTTTTCAAATGCTTTACTTACATTCTGAAATCTTTAGGATAGAATACTTGCTCTCTCAAATATTCAACTTGCAGTAGTTATGATTGGGATAGCTGTTATTTTGGACCTGCTGGAAATTCTTATTTAAGTTTTCATACAGATAATCTTCTAAACAGGTGACTTCTTTTTTGTTTTGCCCAGCTCAGTTCCTGCCCTTTGAAACTGAAGCTTGTATAAAACACAATTTTAATTTTAAAATGTACTTAACGTTATTCATTACCACTTCTTTTAGAGAGTGTTTTGATATCCATAATCTCTGCTAATATGGGGCACAGCTTTCTATCTGCATGCTGTAGTCTAGGCTATTCTTTCTCCTTTATTGGACACAACCTTTAAATAAATACTTGAACAGAGAATAACTAGAAGTTAAAATAGATTCACTGAGAGTTTCTTTGGAATACTTTTAATACTCAACAAATTCTATGATGTGTAGCTTTTGGAAGAGAGCATCACTGGAATTTTGTTCCATGAAGCCAGTATCTTTAAATAACTTCATGGTAACATTAGTATAATTTTCTATTATGTCAAACATTTATAGTTTGTTTCCTTCACAGGAAACAATCTCTTTATTTTCTTTATTTATTTTTATAAATATAAATATAATATAAATATATATTTATATATAAATATAAATATATTTATTTATTCTTTATTTTCTTTATTCTTTGTGCTCTTTATTTTCTTTCATCATTCCAAGCAACAGCTCCATCTTCTGATGCATCAGCTACAGAGGTCCTTTTAATTACTGTTTGGTAAAAACCCCAGTCTTCTGCAACCTTCTGTTTAATAGTATTGATTTTAGCTGTAGTTAGCAAGTTTTCCTCTGCAATGGCTTACTGCCAATCTACAATATTTTTTTAAATCTGTTTTCGTATACTGAACGGGGATGAAAAGAATGGGGTTAGGAGAGCAGTGGGGATCCATTGCTGGCCAGTCATTTTTTTGTTATTTTCCAGTTGAATGGCTTAATAAGAATAGTGTAATTCCTATTGTCTATCTAATGTGAGCCCTGGGAAATGTGACCGGGAGGTTGGCTGACTTGTATTTCCCAAACCTTTCTGAAACTATTGTTTTGGTGACTCTTGAACTTTTTAGTAGTATCTAAACACAGGAAAATAACAGTTCTTTCATTGCCCATAATGTGAAATTGGCTTTTACTGAAAGCAGCAATCATCACTTTTGCTTTACATCTTCTTAATTTGGTAATGATAATTGAAACTTCTACTAAGGAACCTTCAGCATATTTTCATTTCCTTCCTTTTGGATTGTCAAATCAACTTTAGAGGTACAAAGTGACAACCATTCCACGATGAAGAGCACTGGTGTGTGATGACACTTTTGTGATCATTGTACAGATGCAAAGTAATATAAGCCATCAATTATTTGTAGTCTCCTTCTATAAGGGCTTGCTATAAACCTTAAAGAGAAATGTGTGATTTGGAAACTGGCTTATTTGTGAACCCTCAATCCATGATATGCGTGACATGGATATCACATAGGAAAGGCTTTGAGATGTAACAAAAGATCATTATGTAACTGTTGAAGACATCTAACCTATGCCTATCAGATTGTAGGTTGTCATATTTTGAGAAGAGTTATTACAATGACTTAAGAATCATACCAAGAAGGAAAATTCAGGAGGAAAAGGCATAGGGGAATAAAAGCAAGCACACTGACTCATTCTGTTCTAGCCCAACTGCTGTTCAATACCTTCTCCATAAGGGACTGTGATTTATGAGGCGAGGTGGGTAGTATATTACCTTCCTATAAATGATGACTAAGATAATATCCAGACTTTATCATCCTTTTCCTAACCAGAGAAACAGTCATTTTAAAATACTGGAAAAGATTGTCTTTGCTTTATTTTAAATTAGTTCTCATTTCAATGAAACCATTTTGCTTACATCAAAACGACTCAGTAAAGGAGTCGTGAAATTCCTGAGTGGAAACCACCATAACTGGAAACTGAAGCTAATAAAAAAGAAAAAAATGACAATAGAACTTTAACAGTGGGTAAAATAATAAAAAAAAACCAGAGGGGTTATTTCAGAAAATGTGAAGGTAAGTAATAAGGATGCTAAGAACAAGAAGTATGAAGATAGGAATTTATCACCAGAAGAACTAGAGTTCTTATATATTATAAATATATATAGCTCACCAAGAATAGAGGGTAAGAAATAAAATATTGTTCCTTCATTTCTAATTATCATTCCTCTCAAAAGGATTTATTTTCTGAAAGGAGAAAAAATAATAATTCCAAAATGGTTGAACAAAGACGTTTTTAAAGTTGTTTGAATGTTAGCTGTACTGTAGGTTTCAAAGGGACTTAAATAAGAAGTTATTAAAACAGATATATTGTGGAAATAAGGAGAAGATGAGAAAACAAAATGAAAATGAGATGGATGAAAAACAATGGTAGTGAAATATCATGGGGCAGCATTTTGTGGGAGAAACATGAACAGGGAAAGTATTTACATGCTCAAAGTTATTGCTAGTTAAGGTATATTTTTAGCCAGGTGTCTGGTTCATAGCTATAATCCTAGATACTCAAGAGGCTGAGATCTGAGGATTACAGTTTAAAGCCAACCTGGTTATGAAAGTCTATGAGAGTCTTATCTCCAGTGAACCACCAAAAAGCCAGAAGTAGAGCTGTGACTCAAGTAGTTGAATGCTACCCGTGAGCAAAAAACTCAGGGAGAGTGCCCAAGCTCTCAGTTCAAGCCCTAGGACTGGCACAAATAAAGATTGGCTGGAGCCATAATTCAAGTGGTAGAGTTCCAGCCATAAGCAAGCAAGCCAAGCAAGGGTGAAGCCCTAGATTTAAATTCTGGTACTGGAAAAAAGATAAGGCAAATTTTTAATCTTTTGTCTAAACTTAAACTTCATATTGCTATAAAGGTGATCAAAATTAAATAGCGATTAGGTTTCAAGTTCTGGTATGAGCTCAAAGAAAAATAAACTCTCAACTGGAATCTTATTTAAGAGCAATCTAGCCACCTCCACACTATTCATTTAGCAGAGCAGAACAGAGAAAGCACTGAATATGGATTGAGTAGTTTAGGATTTCTAATAATTCAACCCACTGTTAATGAAAATGTCTTCTTTTTATACCCGCCTTAAGTGATGAATAATAAACTGCTTTATCTACCTCCATCTATACCTTCATATCTTGTTACAGTAAACTGAGCTTTTAGTTACATTCAGAAACAAGGAATTCTCGCTTGTGGACTGCTTTATCCTCAGGCCCTTTTGTTACTGTTGATTCACACGTATGAGCCATTTGATTTTTCATTACAGCTCTAGGGAGTAGACCCCATCTGTAACTTGAGCAGACAAAGCCAGAAGGGCAAAATAGCAGTGCATACAGCTTGTGATTCCGTTTAGAGCTTGTGATTTCCTTTGAAAATTAACACTCCTACCAACAAGTATGTATTGATCACATAATGCAAATCGGACTTTAAAAATTATCTGAGATGTGGAACATATTATTTTCTCTTTAGCCTGTTTTATTGGGTATAATGTCGTAAGCAGTGTGAAGCTAAATAATCAAAATAACTATTTCTATTACTCTACGTAGAAGAAAGGAGCTGACGGTTATAAGGGAACTAAGTGTTGTTTTCAATCAAGTATTTTCTCTGGTGTCTGGTTCTCTCTTCAGAATCCAATGTTGAAATCAGCCCAGGGATTATAGTCATGGAAACAATAAACAAAATCTAGGAACCAACTAAACATTATATCTACCCCCAAAATTATTGTTCTGTGTAAAGCCACAATAGATTCTGCCAGGCTAGACACCAAAATCCTCTAACTAAACTGAAAGCTTGAATTTCATACATTACTCACAGAGAGAAGGTCTAGGAATATGTGTGTATATACACACTGAGTTTATTGAGATAAAAATTGAGCCAAGCAAATTGTGTGTTCTGTCAATTATTTGTCAAATCAGATTGTAACCTAGATTTCTAGTTTTGATAGAAAATCTATGAGATTTCACCAGTTAGAAGACTATTTTTAAGGGGGATAATAACATTCACCTTTGTGACCATAATTTTCTGCAGGAATGTTAGGTAGGTTGTTAATTTTAGAGGATATTTGGAGTTATATCAGTACATGCATCAGTAAATGATTCCACATAGCCTGAGTTAGTGTATACTGTTCAGAGGAGGAAAACATTACTCATGTGTACATTAGCATTTTCATTTTTACTGCAGCAATATATCATTCCCTTTTTCCAGGTGCTAAGAAATACTGCTGCAGGATGCACTATAGATCTAAGGTTAAAAAAAAAAATCGACTGCCTTTTAAGAAGCTGCTCATTTAATTACAAATATCAGCTAAAATCCAAGGGAAACATACTTCATAGTCTCTGCTTATTTGTTCACTCCCTCCCAAGAGAATTGGTGCTTTCTGCTTCTTTTGTGTGATTACTTATTGCAATTTCTGATGCAGTGCTTTTTCGGTAATTAGGCAGATGGGCAGGAAGGGTTCTAGCACCTCGAGCTGACTCAGAGGACTCAGGGAAAAAAAACAAGGGGCACAGGATACAGCAGCTGCAAAGAATGATCATTTAGTCTCTGACAATGTGCACTATGAATGAATATGTAGGTGTGAGCCCGAGAGAGAAGAGACCTAGAGACAGAAAGGGAGATGGAAAGCTAATAGTGATTCATCACAAGTATAAAAACAGAAATAATTTTAAAAGCAATGGGTGACAGCCTATTTTAAAAAAGCCCATTTAACTCGTCACTAAGGAGAAATTGTCGTGCTTAATGCTATCAAATATTTTTCCTTCAAAAACCCCATTTGGATGATTTGTAGGACTTCATTTTCAAATTTGTATGATAGGTACTAGATAAACTGGATCTTAAGCGTGAAAAATCCAGAGATAGGGTAATAATAAAAAATAAATTTAAAAAACGTTCCTCATCCATTATCTGAGTTCATAACAACAGAGAGAAAATGGATTTTCTTCATTTTAAATAAAAAAGACCTTTCAGAATTGTGTTTATGGGAAATAATTAAACACACTTTGAACCTCAATGCTTTCAATTGAGCGAATATGAGTCATTCTCAAATGAACATGTCAGTGGTATTAACATTTTAAAAATGCCATCCCTAGCATGTATGTAAGTTGTAGGGTGAAGCCTAATGAATTGATTAGTGTGTCTATGAGTGAGCCTCTGCAAGGACTGTGCAGAGGCCTGGAGAAGCATATCCCCATTTGGCCTATCCTTGCAATGCACAAACACTAATTGAGTACTGCTAGAAGTTTAGTTGTGAAAGGGGCACGGACTCCAGATGTTTATTTTCCCCTAAGTACTAACCAATGTGATCCTTTTACTGGTTTACTTATTTTTCAGTATATAAAAAGAAACTATTGCAAATGCTTTTGAGTATATACATAATTAATAACACAGACCTTTTTCCAAGCACTTAAGTACTTGCCAAACAGGAAGAATCAAGTTATTAGGGAGGAGAAGAAAGAGAAGAGATGCCCAAGGCACTATTTGATAAACTATAGATGTCCTTTTCTGTCACTGACTTATTTGCCAGGGCATGGGTTTGATGGGTAAAAATAAAAAGGAAGAGAATGAGATTGTGAGCTCAAGAGATTCTGGCTGCAATCAGTGCAATATGGATTAAGGAGCACTGGAAAAGCCCCCAAATCTATCTCTCAAATGTCTTCCCCTTATAGATCCTAAAAGTGTCACACTTTGGAATTAGGAATATGACTAAGGTTCTTTTCATGGTCCTCATTTAATAAGCAGAAATTCATTAGGCCTTTATCATCTAATATAACTGTTCTTAATATGTTATTTTCTTAGATCAATTCCAATAGTCTATCAAAGCTAGACTAGAGAGGAACAAACAAGATAGGTTAGTGAGAAATACATGAAGCACACAGACGGCTATTCCAGACAATAGAGAACCTGTGAAGTAGGGGAGATGATATAAAGGCAACAGAGGCCTAAGTATCATGAAAGTGGAGCCACATGAGAGAAAGAAGATGTAAGTATAAGACAAAATGCCATCTTCCTCTATTACAGCTAAGGGGAGCATCCTAATCTAGTCTAATATTCTATTCTCTTGTGTATGGCACCTATTTTCTCCAGTATGGGTTGAGCAGATATAGCCATGGTAGTGAAAGACAACATTTAACCACAGGCCTCCTCCTCTGCCCTTTTGGAGATTTTTTCTTTTCATAGTTGCCAATAAGGAGGGAAGATATAAGCAGACAAGATAAACACAAGAGGCCAGGAAATTGTTCTTTCATAAGGGCATTGGATATAAAGCTGAGAAGAAAGGTATTGAGAAAGAGTAGAATGACAAAAAATTGGAGATGATTGTCTCAAATATTTGGATTAACAGACTTTTGAAAAACCACTTATAAGAAAATTATGGGAGTTTTTAATGTACTAATTATCTTGCTCATATAATTGTAACTCCTCTGTACAGTATTTTCACAATAAAAAAAGAATGAAAAATTTTAAAAAAAGAAATTATTGCTCATAGCCTTCGTGAAAGAGTGATAGGGCTCCGCTCAAGTGTGTTTTCTATAGAATCTCGAATTGTTTGTATGGTGCCTCATTTGTTCTTACCTCACCCCTGTCTTGCTTTTTGAATGAAAGAAAAAGGGCAGCGACTTTCTTGTTAAAAGAAAAAAAAAGAAAGTTATGGGAGAAAGCAAAAAGAGGGTGGGGGTGAATATGACTATAGTACTTTGTACACATATATCAAAACAGAACAATGAGACCTGTTGGAATATTTTAAGAAGTGGGGAAAAGAAGATAAGGGATAGAGATAGAGGAAGTTTTTGATCAGGGTACATTGTATAATTGTCTGTATAATTAACGTAAGCTAAGAAAAAAATAACAAAAATTAAAAAATCAGGCCCCAGTGATTTACACCTGTAATCCTAAGTATTCAAGAGGGTGAGATTGGAAAGATAGCAGTTCAATTCCAGCCCAGGCATCAAAATATATTAAACTCAATCTCCAAATAACCAGCGAAAAGCACGGCTCAAGTAGTAGAGCACCAGCCTAGCAAGCATAAGGCCCCAAATCCAAACTCTTATAATGCTAAAAGAAAAAAAAAAGAGAAAGAGATATAGATTAATGCAAAACTATTTGAGTAAAGAATAACAGTCTGAACCTAGTAAGGAGAATCAGCAGGAAACCAATCAGCTTGCAGAAATCCCTTATTATTTATCTTTAAAATGTCTTTTCATGGAATCTAGCTGTGAATAAGAAGAGTGATGTTGATAAAGAGCTGCAAATTGCATACTATGAGTAATTTATTAGTGTTTTAACCCTTGAACACTCTCATTTTCAGGCATGTTTTAAAAAGGTTAAAAAGAGACTTTGCCTGTGTGGTCCTAATACAAGGTTGGTAAAGACAAAAACTCTCTTGTACTTTGTTAAAATACAAGTTCTCATCTAAAATGGATATCGTTTTCATAACATTAAAAGGCTCTTTGGTTTATTTATGTGGTGGAAATGATATTCTGTTTGGGTTAAGACTTGGAAAAACTGGAGGGACTCTACTGCAAACAAACGAAAATAATTATCAAAATGGAGACTAGGTCCAAACACAATTAAGGCTATTCTGTCTGAAGAAGAGAAGGATGAGGGATAATACAATTTGTTTTCTGTAAGTAAATGAGTGAGGCTTATGTGGAGAAAAGGGAGATACTGATCAGCTTTCTCCTATGACTCCAAAAGATTTAGCAGGAAGAGGTGCTTGATATTAGAGAAAACAGATGTTGGTTTGCCAGAATCAACTTGTATGAACATTAGCATCAAAAATAAGACAAGCCCATGAGAATAAAAACAATGTGATAAAGATGGAGTCAGAATTCCTGAAGCATAATAATCATAAAAATGTAGGATATATATATAGAGAGAAGGTTACTGTCATCATCATCATAACTTTAATTATAAAGATACCTTAAAATAAAAATAAGTGATGATCCTTTGTGAGATTATTTTATTTTTATAATTTATCTGTATTTTCAAATTATCTTACAATGGACACACTCATTTACAAGTGAATAAAATGTGATTAAATTTTTCATGCTAGGAGATTCAGAAAAGTACCTCTTCCTAAAGACTGGACATTTTTACATTTTCTTACCAAAGCTCATTTGACTGTTTCCTCTAACTTTTATTTCTGTCTGTCTTCTTGTTACTTCTCTGAAGATGAAAGAAGGATGGCCAATAGACACATGAAGAAATGCTCAACCTCCCTAGCCATAAAAGAAATGCAAATCAAAACAACATTGAGATACCACCTCACCCCAGATAGAATGGCTATTTAAAAAATATATCTAATATATCTTTTGTCAGTTGTGGGGCTTGACCTCTAAGCCTGGGTGCATAAATATCCAGAATAGAGGAGGGACAAGGGTGTCTGCACCAATCATGATGATTGTTCCTCATATTGGCAACAATCATGGTATACAGCCTATTATGTAATGAAGAGTTGTGTTTGCACAAATCACAGGTGTTCTGTTGGGCCATACACAGTGGCAGTGCCTTCTGGAATTGAAGTGTTGTCATGAGGGCAGTCCAGCTTGCCTGGTGGGGAATTCTTTGCTCAAGTCAGTCAGGACCTGGAAGAAGGGTGTAGCAGCAGTTTATTAAGCGAATTAAGTTTTGCCAATCTATAACATTTCAGCACATTTAAAGGGAAAAATTTCAAAAGATTTCTTAAAACAGACTCATCAGAAATAGTACTTTAAGTATATCAGTGTTTTCACTATGTTTAATTTCTGTCTCTATGTTCTGGGTTCTTATCATCTGTTTTAAAACCAGTCATTTAGATTACAAACAAACAAAGGGGAGCAGTGATGTCTGTCAGTTTATGGTTGGAACAAGAGATTGATAAATTCAATAAATCTGACTTCCATCAAAAATGTTGAATGGAACAGTTTAGAGGTGTTCAGTTGGTACAGACATAATAGTATAGGCAGGAGATCTGGATTGGAGATTAAATTTGTGATCTGTGAGCATATAACAATAAGATCACATGAAAACAGAAAAATCAAAGGCTGAAAATAAAATACTAAGAAATGGCATTAGCAAAAGGACCTTTGAGGGAAGTTAGAGCAACTTACAAATAAAAAATGGAGAAGCAGTAAGGTACATAGGAGTCAAACCAATAGTATCTTAGAAAATAGAAAATAGAATAAATATTTTAGTTAGAAGGAAAGATTAATGTGACCATTGAATTTAATAAAAAGTCAGCCATTCTTGACTTTGACAATTTCAAACTATCAGGGGAGCAGAAAGGAAATAATAGGAGATTTAAGAGGGGAAGGGAAAAAACAAATTGTTTAACTAGGGATACAGGTGGACCCATTGCAACAATGAGATGTACAAGTCATTATGTAGAAAAACGAACTTTACAACTTTGACGGGGGGTGGGGGGAGGCGTATAGTCATGGAGATGGAAAGGCAGGGATGGTAGGGGAAAAACAAAGGAGGAGGCAACAATGCTTCATAAAAAATGTGCTCATTACCTTGCTCATGTAATTATAACCCTTCTGTAGGGTATTTTCACAATAAAATACTTATTTTAGAAAAGAAATAAAAGCCATCCATATTGGAAAAGAAGAAAAAAGAATGAACGAGAGAGGCAGAGTCTGAAACAATGAGAATAGACAACTCTTTAAATAAATTTGTCTATTATGTAAAAGCAAGGGAAGTCATGTTTGTTTGCTTTTTTTGAGCTTGAAATCAGGACCTGGTTGCTATCCCTGAGCTTTTTTGCTAACGGCTATGGCTTTACCTCTTTGATCCACAGCGTCACATCCAGTTTTCTGGTGGTTAATTGGAGAGGAGTCTCACAGATTTTCCTGCCTGGTATGGCTTCAAACTGTGATCCTCAGATCTCAGCCCCCTGAGTAGCTAAGATTCCAAGCATGAGCCTTAAGCACCTGGCTTGTTTGCTTTTTAAAGCTAGAAACAAACATTTTTCATTGTTGTTGAGAGGGAAAGAATAAATATATATGATAGAGACAAAGGAGGGAGAGAGAACAAGAAGAAAGAAGAAAGGAAAGGAGGGGAGAAGACAGGAGAGGAAAAGAAAGGAAATGAGAGAAGAGGAAGGGAGGATAGAGAGGTAGAAAGAGGGAAGGGAAGGGTAGACAAAGAAAAAGAAGGAAAAGAAGTAGAATAATAGAGAGGAAGGAGAAAGCTTGGATTTAGAGATATCTCAGATGGCAGTCCTTAGATATCAGTAGAGATCAATAGCAGATGTAGATCTATCCGCTGTGTTGACAATGGGCTCTAGTGTCCACAGACATGAAGTAGGCAGGAAACTTTTGTATTTATCACCAGTGAAACAGTGGAGAGCATCTACAACTGAGGTCACTTACTCAGCTTGAGAACCATTCAGGGAAAACTATAGCAGTACTAAGAGAGGGCTGTACAGGGTGGGGAAAACAGCTACCATGTCTCAGAGAAGCCCATCCCAGCCACCTGGGAAAGGGGCTCTATCCTGTCACCTTCCATTTATCTTTGTTGTATTTTTTATTTTAAACAGAATAATAAAAATATTTAGAGTCATGTAGAAGCCCAGAGGTGGGTCATCTCTTCTATTGTGACTAGAAATAGAATCCCGAGAATATGAGATTTGTGGCATGGTATTCAATTTGAGGGCTTGTATTATGGTGGATTTTGGCTTTTCTACATAGTAAGAGTTCCGATTGTCTGAAGGAACAGAGGCATGGTGAAAATAGAGCAGAGCAGGTTTGGAATATCTGTTGCAAGTAGAGGAAGATAAGATTGTTACTAGCTGACACTGAAAGAAAGTTGAGATTTATATATATATATATATATATGTTTGTATGTATGTATATATGTGTGTGTGTGTTTGTATGTGTATGTATGTATGTATATATGTATGTGTGTGTGTGTGTGTGTATGTATGTATGTTGGTTGGTTGGTTGGTTGGTTGTGGGGCTTGAACTCTGGCGAGGGCACTGTCCCTGATCTCTTCAGCTCAAGGTGCTCTACTACTTGAGCCACAGCTCCACCTCTGGTTTTCTGGTGGTAAATTGGAGAAAAGAGTCTTATGTACTTTTCTGCCTTGGCTGGCTATGAACCACAAACTTCAGATTTCAGCTTCCTGAGTAGCTAGGAATATAGGCATCAGCCACCAGCACCTGGCAAGACCAAGTATTTGGATTACACCAACTATAAATCCCCCCAGCTACATTCAGGAGCACAACATAGTACTTCAAGAGATACAGACATTTCGACTGATAGCTTGAATTTTAACATATTGATGGACACGTTAACAACAATAAAAAAGTGAATAATTTGCAAAAGCATAACTGAAGTGATAGATGATCGAGGTGGGTTGATAGAGAATTTGAGGCAGAAATTCTTTTGATTATTCTACTTTTTACCTGACTAGGTTTCAAAAGTTGTAGCCCAAGCATGTAGGGAGTCAGTAGACTTATGTAATTGCTAGGCTTCCAAACATATCAAAACATCAATAAATTTTACTGCACAGTAGAGCTTATTACATAGGCTTATCAGACTAGCTATGATGGAAATAATGAATTTTAAAAGAGAAATGTTAAATATAAACCACCACAGCCTTAAAACTAAGATATTAGTGGCAAAAACTTGGCCAAGAGAGAAAAGCCACCCAAGTGCAATTATCGGTATTGATTCCTTGTTCAGTAGTCAAGTGTTTGGCTTTAGTGCGATATTGGAAGCATAATAAAGTGTTATTGGTAGCTTTGTTTACTGTTATCAGCTCTGGCATTAACAGGTGCTTCTAACTCATTTAGAGAGTTAAGAAAAGTGATAGAACTTGGTGATTGATGTGATATACTGGATAGAATGATGAATGGTAGATGGGGAAATGTTACAATTGGGGAAGGGAAGAGTTGGGAAAGGGATATTTAGGAGGAAACCATAACGATGAGTTCTGTATAGACTTGAGAAAACTGTAATAATGATTAATAGCTACGGAAATATTTTTTCAAGAACTGTTTAGCTAGGCTGAAGGAGCCTTAAGATCTGTCTTTGGCTGTTATCAACATAGATGTTATAAAAAGTCATGCAAATAAAAGAATGAAAAAAGGAGAATTGAAAGTTAAGTTTATAGAAAAGTGTAGAAGAATGATGAAATGAATAAAGAATGAGCATGTGGAGACAAAAAAATCTAGATGGTGTTAGAGGAACTAAAGAATGGATACAAGTTGGAAATGATGAGCAACAGCATGTTATAAAGAGAGAATGTGGATTTATTAGAAGAATTTCATTAGTGCAGTTGGAGAGTACAGTTGCTCTAGTGAGGTGGAAGTTCCATACAAGGAAGAGCTGTGAAGGAACAGGAGATAAGGATAGAGGAAGAAGTAGTTCATTATAGTTGGCCAGACCAATGACTCCAGGAAGTTGTTAAAGATTGAAATTATTACATGCATGCATTGTTTGTAAAATATGCTAGTTATTCACCAAATTCAAGCCATCAACCAATGAACAATGCCAATAAAGACCTTTAGTTGATTGTGCAATGGTGTTGGAATATTAATCCTAGAGTCATGACAGCTCATGTTTAATCATTTATAATTTACCCTGACACTGTTTTTTTAATTTCATTTTTTAGAATAGATTCCCATTGGCATATATGGCAGTATAAGTGATTAGGTTATAAACACACAAGCTCAGTTTGGGGGCTTGGAATACTAATGATATTGAATGCTGCAAGCTAACAGTTCTAAGTCAGTCCATATAAGTCATTTCTCTGACCTCCATTTATGAATGTAGAAATACAAACATCTTTTTAAATTTTTATAAACATAATATGTTTAGAAGCAGTGTCAATGATACAAATATACTTTGGAACTGAATAGAGAAGCTGTGTTGTTTTATTTAGTTGTTAAGGAAGTGGGAAAAAACAGTGAAGAACAAAATGAGTTGCCACTTTATTGGAAATTAGCTTCAGGTTTTTTGCCTCATTCTCTGTAATCTTGTTTCCTTTCTCACATTGGCAAGTAGTAGAAAGGGCACAGCCTTGACTTAGATTTCAATTCTAATTTCAGCTATGCGCTAAATTATCTCTGGCCACTTAACTCCGTTTTCTTATCTGATGCAATAGCTTTGATTATTTTGTGAACATAAGAGGTATCTTATTTAAAAACATCTAGCACATGATTTGTCCTAATTTTCCCTTCTTATATTTTCTTATTCAAACCTAACCACAATTATCTATGAAATTGAGTGCTGTTTTCACTGTTTTATTCATATCAGCCACAAGTCTTATATCCTAGAGTAACTAACAACCATGGACTTGATGTTAGGGCAATTTATTCTAATACCTCATGCAAATATGTTTTCTAAGTATACTTTTGAAGAATTAATTATTATAAGAATTATTATTTCTTAAAATAGTAATACTGTTTACCTTTAATCTTTTTAGGTTACATTACTAGGGATAATAGGATTACTAGTTTGGTGGAAGAAAATGTCTGTCACCTATACAGTCCTTAGAATGAAACTCTGCTTATGCAACAGAATTTTTTGCAGTCTTCTTCCCTGTTCCATTTAAAGAGTAGGACACATTTTCAACCTGATTATTTAAGAGCTTTTAAATTAAGACAGAAATAGTCCACACAAAATAAATATTTGAATGAAGTAATTTAATATATGATTGATGATACCACATCTTTAGTTTGATGTCAGCTGCCATGAGTCAATTTTAGGATTAGGTAGAGTGAAAATTATAAATAAGTAAAATATAAATTCAGTGTCAGACTCCAGCTGTCCTCTATCCCATAAGCACTGTGCATCCATAATATCAAATATTTATATTATTTTCTGTACTGGAGATCAAACCCCATGGCACTGTGCATGCTAGGAGAGTGTTCTTTCACTGAGCTACATCATCATCCCTTGGTTCTTTAGACAGTCTCATTATGTAGCCCAGGTTGTTTTCAATCTCAGGATCCTGCCTTATCCAAATGCTGGGATTATAGCTTATACCATCAAAACTACCTCCAAGTATTTCTTAAATTGGTAAATATTTTAATATCCTCATCCCCTTAATAATCTTCTACAATTTACTTTTAAAGTTTTATCATAGTTTACATTGACATAATACGCTGGCTTATTATGATTTAATATGTATTGAAGGCTAGTGACATAATATATTTTCAATTGGGTTCATAGTCCAACTTGATTTATTCATGTTGATATTTGTAGCATCTAGATATGATATAATTAGGGACAATCTAATTATTGATGGAGGGGGCCAATTGGCCCAGAAGGTCTAGGTGGAGGTTGAGGAATCGATAGAGTTCCAAGATGTAAATGCCAAAAATTTAAGTAAGAAGGATAAGTAAAATCTCAGGGAAAAATAGAGGAAGAGGTGTATTTTCCCTTTCTATGCTTTAGGGATATGAAAAACTTTAGGTTTTGTAAGGAGTAGAAACTCATTCAACCTTTCTTTGGGGTCCCTTCCTCTTGTCCAAGAAAAAGTTTGACCTAATAGTTTCTGGGCTTAAATATATATTTCATTCAACATACAGCATTCTCTGCATTTTCAGAGAGAGCAAGTTAAGGTGAGGTCTCTAATTTTGGGAACTTCTTTTCCATCCCATCCTTTTCCCTTCCTCATATATTAAATTGCAATGCTTCCCAGCTCTTCCACTTTTTCATTTCTAGTCACTTGTTAATTTGTTTTGTTTTTTTCAGGCTCTACTACAGACAAAACACACTTACAGATAGTATTTTCTTTGAGTGCAATGAATTCTAGAAGGGCACAACGTAGAGCCAACTCCAACTTGCGACTCTGCTGTTGCCTTCCACTCTTTGAACATCAGCAGAGACCTGAGAATCAGGTAAGGTTGTCTAGAAACATTTGGGTTTTGTTAGGTTCTCACTAAGGGACATAGGAATGGGAAATGTTGAATGTCTTAATTTTTTGATGGCGTGCAGACCCACCAAATAGGTGTATCATATTTGAGACATTCTCTAAGGAATTTCTGCAAATTCAATGAGCCATATCTTTGTCAGGACTAAGTTTGGGAGGTTGGATAAGATTGGGATTTCTAGCAACCTTGACATGCTGCAGTGGGTAAAAACAAACAAGACAAAATTGATTAAAGGCCAACTCACTCATGGAGAAATACCAGATTACATAAATGAGTACAAGATGGTTCTGAACTGGTTATGTAAAATATAGCAAATAATCATGTTTGGGCTTCTGGGAGGTATAGGTAAAAATGTCAATAATAGAATGTTCTTTGGTCATAATCAGCAAATATTATCTTATATAGATAGGTCAATAGCATAAAGACGCCAAGATGTAAACTTGATAAATTCCAACTGATTTAAGTTTCTATCATATCTTCTTTAGGAAATAGTGAATTCAGTTTCCAGGAGTGTTACCTAAGTGAAATATGAAATATTTATAGAAAATCCACAGTAAGCAAGTCAAAGTGATTCCTTTGAACGTCTTAGAAAATTGCCCTTGTAAAAGAAGCCTGCGTGAACTGAAGGGTTAGCTTAAACACAGTCTTCAAATAGTTGGAGAGATATCATGCAAGACTAGAAGGGGGTGTAAAGCAACTGTTCAGTAATTACAATCAAGTTACACCAAATAAAATGAGCTGTAATTCATAAGTAGGGTCAGAAGTTTGTTTTTTTCCCCATGCAACCTATCTCCTTATTCCATTGCACTAACAAGTCAGAATTATTTAAACTAAAGACAGATTTAAAGATTTTTCCCTTTTGAGATTCTTTAAATCAGACCAACAGCTGCTTTACAAAATGGTATTAGTATATACTAGCTATATGACAAAGTGAATCTATCGGTGGATTTTTGGATAGCCTTTTTAAGTAGTGTAAGTCAATAAAATAAGGTTCATTTGCCAGTTCAAAAGGGAAAATTAGATTCCTAAATGTACATTTTGTTTCTCATTATAATTTAGACAGCATTCGCCCTTAGGGTACTTTTAAACAGTTTCATAGACTTTAAGATTTCCCAGACCTCTTTTAAATTTGTAAATATTTAACACCAACCTTCCCCCCGCCAGTTCTCAATGTGACTACATGTTTGTCATTTGTTTATCCTGACTTCCTACTCTGTGTTCTAGCAAAACAGAACTGATACATATGAAAATAATTGTTAGTTAATCATCATATTTCTGGTTTAGCAAATTATTCTAGCTCTTACTTTTCTGCCTCTAGACTTTCTGTTTCCAAAGCAGATGTTTCTCAGAATTGGTTGAAATAGGCTGCTAAGCTGTTGTCAACTCATTTATAATTCTATACATAAGCTTACTTTGAGAGATAAAGCCCGACATTGGAGAAAAGTGAGAATTTTAATGTGCTACTAACTCTCTGAGTATGTATGATTGAGTACTGTGGTGGGCCTGCTTAAAGGGATGTTTATTTTTCTTTCAATTTCATCATAGCAATGTCTAAATGTACCAAAGCTGGATGACCAAACAACTGGTAATTTCAGGCAATTAGCCACTTGTTTGGGCTTAAAGATAATCAACACTCATTTTTGACTTTTTTTCCCACTGAAATGTTCAGTGAAATTTCACTCAATTAGTTGCTTCACACGAAGTGTAGAATTGGAGCAATTATCCATACAATTTAAACAAAAAGATGACCTCTTTGACCTCAATTATAGTACCTGGATATTTTAAACAAAATGTGGGTTTTGCTTGAAAACTGGAAAAACAATTGTGACAAATATTTACAAATGTAACATTTGTCCAGAAAACTCCTTAAATAATCAATTTCTGCATCAATTTATGTCAGTTGAACATAACTGAAATTAATTCTAGTTAATGTAATGAATATTATGCTCATTCTTGATAAGAAAGATATTGTTTGATGGCAAATGAAAATTTTATTTTTTCTTTGTGAGAACAAGCTTATTAGGAAAAAGGAAAAGGTGACAGATTCACGCTGTCTCTTGTACTTACTATTTTACTATTGTACCAAAGATGTGCCTAAAGAAAAAGTTACTCTAAAATCAGTATTAAAAAGGATAACAAATCAAATAATACAGAGCATCCTATCAAGCAGACACATATAGTTATACTGGCCAGGCACTAGTGGCTCATTCCTGTAATCCTAGCTACTTAGGAGGCTGAGATCTGAGGATCATCGTTCAAAACCAGCCTGGGCAGAAAAGACCATGGGACTCTTATCTCCAATAAACCACAAGAAAACCATAAGTGTTGATGTGGCTAAAGTGGTAGAACACATGCCTTAGCTGGACAACTGAGGGATAGAACCCAGGCCCAGAATTAAAGACTAACGATTAAAAAAAAGATAATGGAAGCTGATGGTGGTACCTATGTATCTCCTAAATAAACAAAAGGGCTGGTGGAACACTTGCTTTGCTTGTGAAATGTCCGAAATCCCAATTACCCCATGCCTTGAGCTGGAGAGCTGAGGGAGATCTCCCAGGCCCAGAGTTCAAGCCCCATGACTGATAAAAAAAAAGTAATGTCTTTTCTCCATTGCAAACATGTATCTTTATTCCAACATCAGATAATTACAACTATGAGTAGGAACAAGGCAATAGAATTCTCTTGTAGCTGAACATGGCTTTACGGCAATGGAAAGTACAATGCAACTAATTTGCCATCATTACTTAGCAAATTGGCAAACCAGAAAAGCAAATCAACCCTGATAATCAGAGTGGAGAACAAGTCATAGATTTAGTAAATTCCAAATTGTGAAAGGGAAGATGTCTATACAATCACACACACAAACACACACACACACACACACACACACACACACACATTCTACTACCACCACCACCAGAACTTGTGACTGGATTTTGGCTGAGTATGATCAAGACAAATAAATGACTGAATGGTTATACATTTGCAGTAATTAATTATTAATACAGCACCCTCCATCTTCAACTCCCTTCCCTGCCTAAAGTTTGTAGACAGGTACATGAATTATCTTTCATAATCCTAGTAATTACTGCAGGAGATAAATCCAATTACAGAAGTTAAAAAAAATTAAGAAATGAAACCTAGGAGAACTTACATGACTAAAGTTACACAGCTAGCATGTAGTAAGAACCCTGATTTAAATCTAAGTCTGTCAAGTGCCATACTATGCTGACACTTGTCAGTGACAGAAAAAATATTAAGAAGTAGTCATTAGAGCTGGGTAGGTTGCTCAGTGGTAGAGCGCTTGCCTTGCATGCATGAGGCCCTTGGTTTGATTCCTCAGCTCCACATAAGCAGAAAAAGCCAGAAGTGGCGTTGTTGATCAAGTGGTAGAGTGCTAGCCTTGAGCTGAAGAGCTGAGAGACAGTGCCCAGGCCCAGAGTTCAGACCCCATGACAGACAAAAAAAGTAGTCATTAAAGCAATTGTTAGTAGACACCATTACATACAAAAATTTATTGTATTATGCAGGTATACTTGGTATCTGATTTGGAATATTTACTACCTTTCAAAATATTATTTAAAGATGTAGGCTCAATGTCCCAATTTTCTTTTAAACACATACAAATCCACTAAAACTCTACTTGAGGCTTCAGTCTTTATTACACATGTCATTCTCCAAAGCCTTCTTGCCTTCAAGGCAATAAGAAAAAGAGACATACACAAAGATACAGGTAGTAAGAGAGATATGCACAAAGATAATCCATGACATGAATAAATATTTATTCAGTGGTTATTTGCAGAGAATCTACTGTATGCTACTGTGTTGGGTGGTGGAGATATGCAATAGTGACAAAAGGTAGCCTGGCCCTACCAACTTAGTTTGCATTTAGTGAGGGAATTAGAAATAATAAAAGATTTCATTGTACATGTACACGTATGTTTGTGGAGTGTAAGTGCTGCAAAGGAAACACTGATGCTATTAGAAGCAAAAGCAAATAAGGGAAACCATGGGACCTATGTTTCTTTGGGCCTGGCTTACTTCACTTAATATAATTTTTTCCAAGTCTTTCCATTTCCTAACAAATCATTCTTTCTGATGGAGGCATAGAATTCCATTGTGTATATATACCACATTTTCTTGATCCATTCATCTACTGAGGGGCATCTGGGTTGGTTCAATATCTTAGCTATGGTAAATAAGGCTGCAATAAACATAGTCATGCTGGTAGCTTTAGTGTGGTCTTGTTTGTGAACATTTGGGTAAATGTTTCACAATTAAAAAAAAGAAACAAAAGCAGAATAATTTTAACTAATCTGTCATTTTTTAATCTTTAAACAAATATTTATTAACTACCTCCTAAGAGCCAGAAAGCAGAAAAGCTGTTCAGATAACATAAGTGAACAAGATAGATACAGTTTCTGTCACAGTGAAGTTGCATGCCCAAAGCATTTGTTCTGTAATGGCTTTATTTGAATTCAGGTTTTATAATTTGTTAGCTACATGACCTAAGACAACTTG
Source organism: Dipodomys ordii (assembly GCF_000151885.1). NCBI lineage: Eukaryota > Metazoa > Chordata > Mammalia > Rodentia > Heteromyidae > Dipodomys > Dipodomys ordii. The sequence continues at coordinate 7,687,072 of NW_012267296.1, forward strand.
CTTAACATTTCAAATCTTCATTTACTAAATGCAGATACAAATACCATTCATTTTATAATAAGTTATCAACAGATAGTAAAAAATATGATTCATAAGTGTTCCAAATGTAAAGTGCAGTGTACAAAGTGTTTAGTAGAATATTCTTAACTTAGTAAAAGGGATGGGGCTAGGGAAAATATTCCTAAGATAAAAGAGGGACAGGAATATTGGATGAGTGGGAATTAGGGAAGTAAGATCTGAGAAGCTGGTAAAAAGGTCATTGTGGCTAGAATTTCATGAGGAAATCTTAAAGTGAAAGTGAAGATATACAGAGAGTCTTGTGGTCCATTGTAAGGAGCTTGAATATTATTTTATGTACATTGTAGATCAAGTGAAACTTCTCAATAAAGGAAATAGATGGTTTCATTTTCAAAAAACTAAAAGAACTTGTCAAACACATGTGGAAATGAGAAAAAATGGAAGAATGATAGACAACTGCAAACAAATGACTGTGTTTAAGATATGTCATTAACAATGCATAAAACAGAATTTTGGTGTATGTAGTGATTAGGGTTTGAACTCAGGACCTGGGTACTGTCCCTTAGCTTTTTTACTCAAACCTGACACTCTACCACTTGAGCCACAACTTCTTTTCTGCTTTTTGGTGGTTAATTGGAAATGAGTCTTGTTGATTTGCCTACCTACCTGGGCTGGGTTTAAACTATGATCCTCAAATCTCAGCCTCCTGAGTAGCTAGGATTATAGACATGAGCCACTAATGCCTGGCAATAGTGGAATTTTTATGGTAGAGAGAAATAATGAATTTGGCTTGTGACTTATTAAATAGAAGTGATGAAATAATTTTATATAAACATGTTTAGAAGACATGGTGGTCTGGCTGAAAATACTGATTTAAGTGTCATTAATATATAATGATATGGTTGAAGCTATAGGAGTAGATAATAGATGGCATCAGAGAGCAAATGTGTGCATGTAAACTGAAAGGAAAATATTTTCATGTTTGAGAGGAATTCAGAGGAAGAGTTGTCATCATGTCACCATATAGTTGAGGAAGAGTTATAAAGTTATGAGAAAATCTAAAGGATACCTGGGGAGAAAAGCTAATGGTTTGGGATGTTTCAAGCCAACCATATTTGAAAAAATAATAAGAACAAAAAGGTCTGGGGTGTGACCCAACTGGTAGAGTACCTGCATAGCTGTTCAAGGCTCTAAGTTCAAACCTCAATACTGAACAAAAGTCTCAGCCTTTGAGGACTAATATTTCTTCCTTGTCTCTCCTCCTAAATCAGACATAGGAAAAAATAAAACAAAAAACATTTTAGAGATATTAACAAGTTTCTGGAGGAAAAATGGAAGGACCTAAGAGTTGCCTCATTTTCTAAATTATCCTTTTGGATATTGCCAATTTCCTTGCAGCATTGTATTTTACCATGATATTGATGCCTCAAATTCACTGAAGAAAAAGTTCTAGTGATGTAAAATAAGCTTTATATTATATTTTAGTCATGGCTTTCTTTCTATAAATTGTACTTATTTATTTTATTTTATTACAGAACAGACTAAAACAGTAAATAATCATAAATATTTTAGCTACAAATTCTTCTTACCAATGATTGAAAAAGAAAACCTGCCAGAGTTTGTATTACTGATGATACACACTTCATTTCTATAATGGTTATAAAGTCAGGCTGATTAAATATTTTTTGGCAGCTTGAGTTTCACCTCTAAAAACAATATGGGATTATCTATTATGATGAATGAATATTTTAAATCAGGATCTTTATTCAAGTAAATAGGGCAATATAAACAATAGACATAATTATCATTTATTCATTATACATGTACATCAAAATACAGATTATTTTAGAAGTACAAAAAGGAAAGTAAAAAATAATGTACTTTTAAAATTGGAGGCATATTTGCTCCTATGGTAGACGGAAACCATCTAATCTAAGCAGAGCCCTGTGCCTCAGATAAAGGTTTGAGTGTTGGTTCTAATAAGGCTGAGATCAATAGTGCATTGTTCCCTTTCTATAATGCACATGAAATAAATGGATCATAGTAATTTGGGTCTGAGTAAATAGATAGCCATATCAGAGTAAGACAGTTAGGATTGATGAATATCATTATTTGTGTAGTTAACATGAGTGTAAGGACAGAATAGATAAATACCAAAGGTTCCACTCACCTATGTGTGTAGGGTTTATAAAATATCAAGGCTTTAAATCTTTCTAAAATACAAGGTCAGAGGTTCAGCTTTCCAGGAAGAAAAGTATACTAAGGGTGGGTAAGTGGACTGAACTTATCTATTGCCAATAGAAGATGGTAGTCATGGGTGGGCCATTTGTAGGTCTAATACTATGGTGGTCCCTGCCCATTTTCCTATGGCAGGCTTAAAAATATTATTGAATAGATGAACTGTAATAAAGGGCTTTGTTTAGGTTGCTAAAAACCAGTATTATGAGTTAGGTGATCAGAAATTTTATGTAGCCACTAAACTTTCAGAGGTGCGAAGAGCATATGGCATCAAGCTTTTTCTATTTTTATAAATTATTAATGAATGCTATCATTCTATAGTTTATCTACTGCCCACTCCTCACCTCAATGACTAAAAGAGAAATATATTTATTTTTCTTATTTCACAATATTGAATTACCCAAATAATGCAAATAATTATCATACAACATGGGTAAAATAGGAAGATTTCTATATGTAATTGAATATTACATGAATAATTTCTTTAGTGGTATCAAGAGTCTTATCAGGCTAGGCATGGCAATTCAAACCTGTAATCCAAGCTTCTTGGGTAGTAGAGATAGGAGGATTGTGGTTTGAGCCTATTCCAAACCAAAATTTGTGAGACGCTAACTCAAAATCAAGCTGGGCATGGCACTTCATGCCTATGCTACCATTTACTCAGAAAGTAGACATAGGAGAACCATGATCTGAGACTGACCTAGGCAAAAACCACAAGACCCTTTCTGAAAAAAAAAAAAAAGCTAAAAAAAATGACTTGGTTGTGGCTGTAGTGGTAGAATAGTTACCTAGCAAGTACAAGGCCCTGAGGTCAGTCTCCATTACTGCCACAAAAGAAGTCTTGATCAGATGTCAGATGTAATTGTCTGTCTCTCCCTCCACAATTCCTTGTATTAAGAACATGATGTTATTCAGTAAGGGAAAAATTCCAACTTCACAAATTTGCATATAGGATTATTTAACATATAATATACTCTAATTCTCCATTTCATTACACTCAATGTTTTAACATACTTTTAAAAATGATATTCTGTTGTAAGGAGAATTGGAACGTGGGCTTGCCACTATCGTATCAGGGAATGCCATCAATCCAGTCAAAAGCTCATGAGAGGCAAGTCGTTGGAGTTCAATATGCCCAGTGAAGTGGGATGGCCATTTTGGAATAAACTTAGCTGCAGAAAATACACACTCATAGACAGGTTAGAATGTCCATGAGTCATGGTGGCAACTAAAAGTTGATAAGTAAAGTGATTTTTAAGGAGCGATTAGGAGAGTGTTCACTAGATCAGAGGAGGAAGTAAAAGGAAAAAGACTTAGCGGCAGGAAAGGCAATATATATGGTAAATGTGGAGATAAAGGGATGGAGGCAGGGTCTAGTGAGAAGGAATGAGGTAGTAATGAGGTAGAATGAATAATGGATATAGAAGTAAAGATTTTTAAAATTGTATCTTGACTTTTAATGTTACAATAAGTCTAATACAAAAATTTAGTCTTTTATATAAATATTACCATATACTTACCTTCTTGATTGCATCAACATCCACTTTACTAGACAGAATTAACCTTGTTAACACACATTAATTTATAATTATTTGTAGAATAAACCATTACATAGCCAAGATTATTGTATACATGTTCAGTGAATGTAATTTTAATACTTTGAGATACAAAATTTATGTAAAAATATTTGTAGGCTTTTATTCAAATTTCCATACCCTGAGTTCAATCCCCAGAGCCAGCATGCACACATACACACACACACACACACACACCAAAAAATTGGTTCATGATGTTCTAAGAAATGAATTATCAGACAGAGAACTTTCTTAAATAAAATTGAACACACTTATTGTGTTACTGGATCATAGGAACAGATAAGAAAATGATAAATGACACAGTAATGTCTTAAACACACCCTAAATCATATCTCTTCAATATAAATTCAAGCAAAGTATGTAATCGAAAACACCAAAATTTTATGTAATTTTTTGACAATGGTTTTTGAAAGACGTATCACTCAGAGTACAGAACCTGAAAAAGGGAATATTCTTAAGGGAGAAAAATGGGTCAAGGCTGTTAAGAGTTAGCTCAAAACAGGGTAAAAAGAGTGAAAAAGAACTGGGAAATCAGAAAAGAAAAATAAGGAACGTTGAAGGAGGTGAGTTATTGTGGAAACAACCAGCTGGTTATTATAATTTGATATATTCTGAGTTAAGGGGATGTATGACATCTGTGGATAATTTAACTTCTATTAATATGAGTCATTTATTTAATTCCCATTTCTTTGGTCTAGTGAGTATAGATAATGTGGCTCCTTAAATTATCTTGATACATAGGCATGGTAAATAAATTATACATGTAAAAATGTGTTAATAAATAATTCTAATTTTTCTACTACTAATTTACCTTCCAAAAAGCAGGTATAATTAAGATTAAACAATGGGATAATTAGCAATGGCATGTAGCCACCTGGTAGGGAGGAATGTTAATTACTGAGCAGACTGGTCCTATGGTTATCATTTCTATTTAAAGAAGTTTAAAATATCACTTTTTCTAGAACACTTCTCTCTCAAATTAGGATCACATGAAAATATAGTAATGTGATCATCAGAAATTCAGTATCATAGGCCCAAATTACCATAAGAAACTACAAAAAGTAGTATATAAAAAGTAATATCAATTTTTAAGGAAATATTTTCATTATTAGTCTTTGTTGTATTTCAACAAAGATGTTTTGTGATATTCAATATAAATATTACCTTTGAAATCAATTATTTTCTCTGAATAGTATTTAAGAACATATATTTTCAACCCATCCCAAACAAAGAAATCTAAGAACAATCAAATAATAGTTCTATTTTCTTTAGTATCACATGTAAAAGAAATGTGGCTGGGTACTGATGGCTCATGCCTGTAATCCTAGCTACTCAGGAGACTGAGATGTGAGGATCACAGTTCAAAGCCAGCCCGGGCAGTAAAGAACGTGACACTCTTATGTCCAATAAACCACCAGAAAACTGGAGTGGCACTGTGTCTTAAGTGGTAGAGCGCTAGCCTTGAGCTGAAATGCTGAGGGACAGTGCTCAGCCCCAAATTTCAAGCCCCACAACTGACAAAAAAAAGAGAAAGAAATGTGAATAGAATGCATTTATAAGTAATTTCTCTGTAAGTTAATAAATCTAATTTATAGTGGCCACACCCAAATAACACATCAAATTTAAATATGTAAATTATTCATCAAAATCTCTTAGCATGAATGACCCTAGGTTATTATATTTTAGGGGAATCTCTCTGAACCTTCCATTTCTGCCCTTTTTGGAGGGACTATGTTGTTTGTGCTGAACTGGAAGGAGAATGACTCAATATGTTAGTGGGAGGGAAAATCAGGTGATATAATAGGCTATTGCTACAAAGGATATGAGGTGTGATTGTATGATCAAAACAAAAACACATTCCCCTATAACCAAAGTAACAAAGGTTAATTTGGTCACAAAGGATTCCACCCTTTTAAATAGTCTCATTGAGTCTCAAAATGCCCTTTTGCAAAATCTACTATTTTTCTCATTCCACCCACAACTTAAAATTACCCTCCATTATTGTTAATTTTTTGGAGACAACGTCTCATTTTGTAGCATAGAATGGCCTCAAATTATTAAGCCTCAAGTCTCAGCCTCGGGAATGCTGGGATTACAGGCATTCATCAGCAGGTCTGATTTATCCATCGTTATTGGTCATACTTTGTGTATCTATATGTGTATGTATGATTCCCTTTTTTTCAGCTTGTTTGATATCCTTTATTATATCAAGTTTACAATTTTGCACACTATAATATGCTATTTTTAGAGTATAGTTTTATAAGTTCAACAAACATATATCATCATATAACTACAGCAAAGACTATTTCCATCACCTCCCAAATTTTCTGGCCTGTTGAACAAAACCTTTGCACTCTCTTCTTCTCTAGCCTCTGACATCCATTAACTGTTTTCTTCCCCTGCTGTAGGCATTTTTCAAAATATCCTATGAATAGAATCATGCATATGAAAATTTGTCAGGCTGATTTTTTTTCACCTGAATAGTGTGTTTACAATTTATCAACTCCATTTCAGGTACTGTAAGTTCTATCCTCTCATTGTTAAGTAGTATTCCTTTGAATGAATATACCACACTTTATCCATTTTCTAATTGAAAGGAAGTTTGGTGGTTTTCAAATTGTGGAAGTTATTGTTAAAACTGCTAACAACATTCATATAAATCCAGGTATGTTGGTGTATGCCTATAATTCCAGATACTCTGGAAGCCAAGGTCAGAAGATCATGATCTCAAGACTAGCCTGGTGAATTTAGTGAGGCTCCGTCTGGGGAAAAAAATACTTTTTAGGAGCTGGGAAAGTGGCTCAGTGGTAGAGTGCTAGCCTTGAGCTGAAGAGCTCAGGGACAGCGCCCAGATCCAGAGTTCAGGCCCCACTACTGACAAAAAAAATTCTTTTTGAAAAGACTTTAGATATAATTTCAGTTGTAGGTGGTAGAACACTTGTTTAGCATACATGAGACCACTGTGGATTCAATGTCCTATACTGCAAAAGTAAATAAAATAGATTATACAATAAAATGAATAAACAAAATAAGCAAAGCAAAACAAAAGCATTCACAAACAAATTTTTATGTGAACATAAATCTTCATTTTCTTGGGGATGGATATCATATGAGTATATGTTTAACTTTGTAAGAACAAGCCAAACTGTTTTCTAAAGTGATTATACCATATGAATTTCCATCAGCAATGTTAGAGACTTCAAAATAATACCCATTCTTCCCAGGCTTGGTAGTTTAAGCCTGTAATCCTTGCTACTTGGATGGTGGAGATTTGGGAATCTAGGTTCAAGGCTAGCTCAAGCACAAAAAGTTCTGAGGCTCTATCTCATTCCATGGTTGTGTAAGATGGCACTAGTCTATCATCCCCAGTGACAAAAGAAAGCACAAGTAGGAAGATTACTGCCTGTATAGGTCTGGGCATAAAGTGGACTTATTGTGAGAATAACCAATGACAGAAGGGATTGGTGATGTGGTTCAAGTGGTAGAGTGCCTGCCAAGCAAGGTCTGGAATGAGTTCAGTCCCAAAAATTACAAACAAGCAAACAAAAATAAAAGAAGCCAACAAGAAAACATTCTCCACAATATTTGATACTGTTAAAGTTTCTTTGGTTGTCTTTTAGTTATTCTAATGGGTACAAAGGAATATGTTAATTGTTGTTATAATGTGAATTTCCCCAATTGCTAATTATGATGAGAATTTTCTCATGTGCGTTTCCCTCATCTGTATAGCTTCTTTGGTGGAATTCCTACCAAGCTGCATGTGTTTTTTTGGGGGGGAGGGGGAAGGGTGGTGGTGGGTTCTTTTACTTAGGTTTTGAGAGCTGTTCATATATTCTTGGTAAAATTTCCAAACATATGATCTGAAAATATTTTTGTAGTATGTGGTCTGTCTTTTTATTCTCCTAATAACATTTTATTAAGAGGAAATATTATAAAGGTTGATGAAGTATGCTATTTTTTCTTTTATATATTAAATTTAATTTTATTGTCAAGGTGATGTACAGAGGGGTTACAGCTACACACATAAGGTAATGAGTACATTTCTTATCGAACATTGTTACCCACTCCCTCATTTTTCTCCACTTTCCTTTCCTCCCCAATCCCCCCCCCTGCAGGTTGCAAATTTCATTTCCAACATATTGTCTTGTGAGTATGGTTGTTGCATTGGTTCGCCCTTTGTCCTCTGTCTCACCATTTTGTTGTTCCCCTTCCTTTTATGAACCATGAATTTAGATTCAAATCTAAAGAACAGTTGCTTAATGAAGGGTCACATTTTTTTCTTTTTTTTACATTCTTCATATTTCTGGTCCACTACTTGGGTTTGACCTTAGCTTTTTCACTTAAGGGTAGTCTAACACTTGAGCCACAGCTCCATTTCAGCATTTTGCTGACTAATTAGAAATAAGAGTTTCATGAAATTTCCTGCCAAGGTTGGCTCCTATCTTAGCCTCCTGAGTAGTTCTTTTCTACATTCTTAATTCTAGGATTTTTTTTTTTACAATTTATAGGTTTTGCATTCATATTCATAATCTATTTTTGTTATTCTTTGTGTTTGCAAGGAATGGATCAAAGTTTGTTTTCTTCTAGAGGTACATCAAAACTTCACCAAACAATTTTTAAAACTTTATTTGTTCTCCAATGAATTGTCTTTCCAACTTTATAAAAAGTCAACTGACTATATATGTATAGACCTTATACCAGAAATTTGTATTCTGATCTATGTGTCTGTACTGACCCTAAATAAAACACATTCATGATTACAAGAAACTTTAAAGTTTGGTGGTATAAATAATTCAACACATTGATTTTTGGCATTCAAGAACTTTGCATTTATCAATTACAGCATCAACTTACAAATTTCTGTAGAAATTGTACTGGGATGTTAACTACAATTGCAATGAGTCTATAGGTCAAATTGGGAAGAATTAACATCTTTAACTAGTAAGTCTTCAGATCTAATGCTGAATTTCTTTCATTTTTGTAGTTTTGTTGATTTTCATGTATCTTTTTGATACTGGTTTCAAGTTTAATTCTATTGCAGTGTGAGAACATACTTTGTGTGATTTAATATATTTAATCAGTTAAGATTTAGTTTATGAACTTGGATTTGGTCTGTTTAGTAAATATTCAATGCATACTTGTGAAACATACATTATTCTGAGGTATTCTCTAAATGTCAATCAGCTCACATTGGTTCAACAGTTACTTGGACCTTCTGTAACCTTACTGATTTTCTGTCTTGTTTGTTCAATCAATTGCTAAGAGAGAATCTAAGTCTTCTGGAAAATAATGTTGAATTCAGGCTTTTATAAATGTGAATTTATTTCTCCTTTCAAATTCATCAGTTTTTGTTGAATGTATTCTGAGGTTTACATCCACAATTGGGATTCATTGAAATATTTGGTGAATGGAACTTTTTTACCTCTATGTAATTCCTCTTTTTATTTTTGATAATAGTGTTTATCTTGGAGTTGATTCTGACTGATAATTATACAGTAACTCCTAGTTCCTATTGATTCCTTTTTTCATGGAATATCATTTATTCTCTTAAAATAGGAGATTTTTTTATAGAGAAGATATAGTTGGTCTTGCTTTCATATCTAGACTAGCCATTTGTTTTGATGTTTTAGATAATTTACATTTATTAAAATTACTGGTTTGTGTGAATTAATGTCCTACAAGGTATTTCCCATTTGTCCTTTTTTCTCCATTTTTATTGTCCCAATGACAATATTTTACACAAATATTTTATAAAGACAGGAAAATTATGTGAGTTAATATTAACTCAAATATATATCCATATTTTAACCGGTTTTGATGTCTCTATTTTTATTATATGATCTGGATATAGAATTTGTACACAGAACTGAATAAGTTACCACTGCCCAATTACTGAGCACTGGCCACCACTAATCTCCTTCTTTTCTAAGATTTTTGTAATTTCATTGAATTGAATTATATACTATTTAATCTTTTCGATTTAGTTCTTTTTTTAACATAGCAAATGCCCTAGAAATCATTTCAAGCTGTTTCGCTTAGCAATACTTTGTTCCTCCTTATTGCTAAGTACTGTTCCATTGCATGTACCAAGATTTGTTTATTCACTTAGAAATCACAGAGTATTTGATTCTTGTCCAAATGTTGGCTCTTATAAATAAATATTATAGACATTTGTATACAAAATTTTGACATGAATCTAGATTTGGTTTCTCTAATATAATGTTTCTCTAAGATGCTGCGTGTGTGTTTACTTTATAAAAACTGTCAAACTTTTTGGAAAATAGCCACACCAATTTGAATTCCCACTAGTAATGACCAAAATTTTTATTGCTCCACATCCTTACCAAAAATTGATAAAGTTAATGTTAAACTGCTATTCAGGTGATTCTTAGCACACACGTCCTATTTGGTACCATGTCTTTCCCAGTATTTTTCTATTTTCTAATGAAGTTGTTCTCTTATCAATAAGTTTACAGCATTATTTATTTATATTTTCCTCATATAGTATCTTTTTTAAAATATGTGATTTGTAAATATTGTCCTAAATTATTGTCTTGTGTTTTTAATTATTTGACATAAAATTGAATATGTTTTTCAAAATTTATAGGGTTTAGTTTCTGATTGTTTTAATCAATCATGACTTTGATGTCATATCAAGGATTCTTTCCCTAAGACTTTAACTCAAAAAAATGTTCCCCATGTTTTTTTCTGTAAGTTTTGTAGGTTGTAGTTTTGCAATAAGATACGTATTCAGTTAATTTGCTGTTGATTAGCATTTGGTATTTACTAGTATAGTGGTGGGACAGGGCCTTTCTTTGTTCCCCTGATTCAACCACAGTCTTAGGCTCTATGTCCTTGGTTGTCAGGAGTGGAGTTCCCTCAGCAATACTCCCCACCTTGGTAGTCAGGCTTTGGAAAGACTCTGAAGAAGACAGTGTGCTAGCCCTGCCCATTTGTACAAAGCCTATAATTGTCTTGAACTAGAGCAGTTTTCTGCTCTTTCCTAGGAATAAACATTTTCTTTTAACTTTTTGGAATTAGTGGAGGATGTAATACGGTGTGTAGCCCCCATTCTATTATGATTCCAAGAAGCCTTTGTGGAGAACTTTTGTCCTTCATGCAGTAGTAGCTTTCTCCACCACTGCCCCTCTCCTCTCAGGTCTCTTTATCTTTCCTCCAGGCCAGCAACGCTCAGGAAGGATTTCTCTAGTAATCCATTTTGTTCTACAGCTTTTTCACGACAAGCAGATATAAGTTTGTAGAGAATAGTCTGAGCATGAAAAATAATTTTTCCTTTTCTCTGCAGCAACAAGCTTTGTAAATTCTTGTAAATTCACACCTGGCATTTAAGTATTCATTAAGAATTTCAACTTTATTCTCCTACTTTTTGAATTTTCTCTTGCTCCGAGATACTGTTACCTAAATCCATTGTTTGCATTGTTTTGCCTTGGAAGTGAAATCACGAATTTGTTTTTGTCCCTATTTTTGTTTGGAGTCAGGACTTCAAACTTGCTTGGCAGTTGTTTACCACTAGAAACTCATCCCCTACCACTTTTTATTTAATTATTTTTTTCAGATAAGATTTCACATTTTTGCCCAAAGTGGGGCTCAGTCTATGACTCTTGTACCCATATGGCAGGTATACGCCATCACACATGGCTTATTTGTAGAATTAGGGTCTCAATAACTTTTTTTGCCACTATTCTCTTGATTTCCACTTGTTAAATAGCTGGAACTATGGACATAAGCCACCTGGCCTAGCCATGCTTTACTTATATTTTTTTCAGCTACTTGCTTGCCTTTGCCTTGAATTCTCCAATGGACTCAAGAAATGTTATGGTAGGATAAAATATAGTTCAGTGGAAGAGCACTGTCTAGCATGTACAAGACACTGGGTTCCACCCCAAGCACTACAAAATAAAAGGCAAAGTAGGGATAGAGCTCCATGGAAGAGAGCTCTTATTTAGTATGAATAAGGCCCTGAGTTTATTGCCGAGTGTTATACACAATAAACAAATGTTAAGATTCTGTTGCTGAATTATTTCTTTCTTGTTGTTAGGAAGTAATGATCTTTCCATCTTTCTAAACCCAAGAATAAAGTAGAACTACAGTTGATATCTCCTAAAAATCAATTTGAAATCATATGGAGCATACATTAGTTGCTAGTTGTTTTACAGTGCATACCTCCTTTTATATAGGCATAGTGATCTATTCTAGCTCTAATATGATATTCTGCTAATATTTTAATTTTTAAAAGTCTGCTAAATCTCTCTATTTATATTTTTAGTGATATAGTATCCTTGTTTCATTGTTGTATGATAAACAAAAATTGGAGGTATGATATTAAATTTGGTTTTAATAACTGTTCATTTAAGAAAATCCTAGTTTAAATTATTTTCATCAAATGGATTAAAATTAATGAGGCAAGAAATGCTATTGATGGAGTTCTGATTAGTTGTAAGTTTTAATCTTTCCCTAATTAAATTTTCATTCAAACATACTAGATCATACTCAAAAGTTTAATAACAGAGTAATAAAAAGCAATGCTAGCTTTGAATATTTTAATAATTATGTTAGATTCATTTTACAGGAATATGCTAAGGAATTGTGAGATTATGATGTGTAACATTAACTTTGAAACACATTTTATAACTAGACATCAGGAAAGCTCAAAAAATCATTTACGTGATGGTATTGTAGCTCATGTGGTAGTGCACATTCTTAGTAAGAGTGAGGAGACCCTGGGTCAATTCTCAGGAGGCACACACACATACACATACACACACACACACACACACACACACACACACACATTTGCATGCACACAACATATGCCAAATGAAGTCTGAATCACTAAAATATAATTGTTGTTCTCTATCATTAATTCTTCATCTATGGATTCAATCATCCACAGTCAAAAATATTTGGGAAGAAATTGTGTCTGTACTAAAATTGTACAGATTTTTTTTATTTGTTATTATCCTATAAGAAACACACTAATTGTTTTCATAATATTTATATTACATCAGATATTGTAAATAATTTACAGATGATTTAAAGTAAATAGGAGGCTACACATAACTGCCTGTTTTATGTAAGGAAATAAAGTATCCATGAATTTTAGTATCTGAGGTTGGTCATGGTCCTGGAATTAATCTTCCATGCATACTGAGAAACAACTGTACTTTTTAAAAAACCACATTATATTTTATTTTATACAGAACCTTTTTGTGTAGTTCTGACTGTCCTGAAACTTGTGATCATCCTGCCTCAGCTTCCCAAGTACTGACATACAGTCATGTGTCACCATGTCGAGATTGACTTAGTTAAAAAAGTTGTTTTGGGGGCTGTGAAGGTGGCTCAGTGGTAGAGCGCTTGTCTTTCATGCGTGTGGCCCTGGGTTGGATTCCCCAGCACCACATAAACAAAAAGAAAAAAAGCTGGAAGTGGCGCGGTGGCTCAAGTGGTAGAGCGCTAACCTTGAGCTGAAGAGCTGAGGGACAGCGCCCAGACCCAGAGTTCAGGCCCCACGACCGGACCAAAAAAAAAAAGTTTGTTTTGGGGCTGGGAAGGTGGCTCAGTGGTAGAACGCTTGCCTTTCATGCGTGTGGCCCTGGGTTCGATTCCTCAGAACCACATAAGCAAAAAGAAAAAAGCCAGAAGTGGCGTTGTGGTTCAAGTGGTAGAGCGCTAGCCTTCAGCTGAAGAGCTGAGGGACAGCGCCCAGGCCCAGAGTTCAGGCCCCATGACCGGACCCCCCCCCAAAAAAAATTGTTTTGTTTAAGGAACCTGACATATACCTACTTGTGTTTGGAGTCATTTCAATGATGCCACAGATTAGGCTAAAATGATAGAGATAGGCTAATCTGATAGAAATGGAATAATGTTTTTGGCAATGCTGGGATTTTAACGCAGGTCTTGTGCTTGTTAGTTTTGTGCTTTACCACTTGAATCAACCTTTCCTAGCCTTTTATGTATCAACTATTTTTGAAGTAAGGTCTCACTTTTTTGTTGTTGTTCTGGACAGTACTTCTTTTATGTATGTCTTCTCGGTAACTAGGATGTCAAGTATATCCCACCACTTCCAACATTTTTGTTGTGATAGAGTCGCCCTCTTTTTTTTTAAATCAAGGCTTGTCTTGAACCACAACCTTCCAAATCTCTATCTTTCAAATAGCTAGAATTACAGATATCAACCCTTACACTCAGCCAAAGATGAAAAATTATTTGGGAAATTTTAATCCTCCACTCTCTATTTCCCAGGGAACTAACTTTGCATAAATGTGTAAGATCCTTTAACATTCCCAAGCCAAGAAATATCTGTGCTCTATACCGAAAGTGGTTGCTCACTGGAGTCAGGCTTAGACTCAAATCAAATTCTCTTCCAGGGAGCTCTCTGGGGTTTTAGGCAATATATACTTGAATTTTTCTTAGCCTATTAGGCTTGCATTCTCTGCCCATATCAATGTTTACTTTCCTAATTTCAACTTGCTTATCCATGAATTGTTGACAATAACCTACCTATCACCTGTCTTATCTGTTTCTAGCCTGAGTATATATAATATATACACTTTACAGTATACATTTCCAACTTTGCTGATTTTCCCAACTGAATTACTAAATAGGACATTAGGAAAGAAGGGCACTTTTATTATGCTAAGGTGTGTATACTAAAAATAAATTGTTATTACTATACCAATCCTTTTTATATGGTGATCATAAATTACTTCATGTATATATATACCTTATATAAGATTTTCTTCACAAATAATTTTGCAGTTCTAATATATGATTAAATTACCTGGATTATTGGAATAAATATAATTTGTAAAACGTCTAATTTGCTTTGACTATTTACAACTTAGAGTGGTAGTTCTTAGAAAGTAATCTACATGCAAACAACATAAAAAAATCACCTGGAAACTAGAAAGAATTACAAATTCTTAGTCAAGTTTCCTAAATGTTGATCAATATCACTCTTTTCACCATTCACACTAACCCTCCCATGTCACCCATTTCCTTACTTATCTCAATTTTAGGTTCTATATTGATTTTTTCCTGCCATTTAACAAAGCAGCTCATGTGTACAATTCAGTTTGATCTGTGTCATCATTTCAACATCTTCACCCCACTTTAACCCACCCCGCTTCTCTTATGTTTCAATTCTGTTATATAAAATGAATTCATGCGTGAATCCTATTCCATTCCCCATTTGTTGTTGTACTCCTCTCTTTTTGGCCCCATTCTCCCCTTTTGCAGGCACCCATTTCTTGCTAACTTCTTCAGTGAATAGCAATTTCTCTGTATAACTACTTAAATCTAATAAAAACATTCAAAAAAGAAATATAATCATTTTGTCAAATTTTCTTTTCATAAATTATTTTACTTTATATTTGATTTAATATACTTTAATTAATCAATACATTCATTTTGGGCCTTTGATTCCAGGATGTTCTTGAAGTTTCAGTGTATTCCAGGCTGGCCTCAAATTCATTATTCTTGTGGCTTAGCCTCTGTAGAACTGGAATTACAATTGTATGCCACTGGCTGGGTATTTCCAAGGATTTTTAATGATGTTATTTAATTTTCAAAATAAACTTATCCATGCACAAAAATTTTTCTTAAACCAGAAACAGTGAGGATGAGCTAAGCAATCTGTTTGACAAGCCTTTATGATGATTCTAATGTATGCTTACCAACAACTTAGAGTAAGATGTTGAATAAGATTGTACTGAAATTTAAAATTATCTGGTGCAGTTTAATGTAAATTCTATTTACAAACCTTGAATCCAGGGGAACCTAGTGAACAAGTCAAAATGGGTCCAATGAAGTATTTTGTTATTACTTTAATGAAGAAAAAAATTGAGACAGGGTCTCACTCTATACCCAAGGTTGCTCTAGAATTCATGGTCCATCTGCCTTCCCCTCCCCAGTGTTGGGATTATAAATGTACACCATCAAACTTGGCCCCCATGGTGAGATTCTAATTGCATGTGTGATTTTAGGTGATAATAGTTTTACAAAATTGTATGCAAAAGAAGCTAGTCAAATTGATAAATGTACATGTGTATAATTTTTAGTTCACAGATTTAGAAATGTCCTTAAGCAAAGCTTGATACACCTTTATCTCAGAAAAAATTCTCCTCAACAAAGTTCAACTTCTGGAAGAGACTCAAATAGAAAACTGTGAGTTAGGGAAGAGATATCAAATAACCAGTCAAATTGGCTGACTCAACATTGTGAACAATGTTGTAAAGGATATTGCAGTCAGATTATCTCCATATCTTTCATTTATAAAATGTATCTATTTTTCAACTATTGCATTTATTGGTATCATCCTTGCAATTCATTTCCTGTTTAGTAGACGAATCCTTACGACATTTTGGCAAGTTCACTATTACAACCTATATTTTCCAGAAAATAAAAAGATGCCCATATAGTCTTACCTGATTTAAAGAGACTTAAAAATAGTGTGAAACCATAAATATAAGTACCTTTCATAATAGTTTTTAGTTAGACTACAATGGCTACTATACTTCCTCCTCTCTAATATTATTAAGAGACTTCATGTTCAACATATCATATAAACTTTAATTTCTGTCCAAAAGAGGGTTAAATTATTATCATACTTATCATTTATTCATTGCTTAAATTTATTTAATGTATAGGCAATAAAAAGCTTGCATTTCCAGTGAAAACAGTGGTTATACCATGGGGGAAGAACATACAAAAGAAACAAAAAATCACATAGTACATTTTAAATACACTAAAAACAATAGCAAGAAAGAAATAAAACAGTTGTGTCCCTATCTTGGGGTTCATTTCACTTAACATCATCTTATATGGTCATATGTTCATAGCTTTTGATCTTTTCTTATTGTCCTATACTTATACTAGTTTATTTGATGTCAGTGCCCTGAATTTTGTATATACATTTTTCTAATTTGGGGATGGGAATGGAAGTAACAAAATGCTGAAATAAGGATACAGGTTGACCTATTGTAACAATGAGATGTACAAGACACTATGTTGAAAACAAACTTTACAACTTGGGGGGCAGGGACTTGGGAAGGTGGGAAGGGAAGGGATGGTAGGGGAAAAACAAAGGAGAAGGTAAAAATGCTGGATAGGAAATGTGCTCATTACCTTACTCATGTAACTGTAACCCCTCTGTACACTATTTCTACAATAAAAAACATATTTAAAGAGCTTGCATTTCACAAGAATGTGCGAGTTATTTGCCCTTTTCCAATTACTTTTTAGGGGCCCAATATTAGTCAGCATTTCTAGAGAATAAATTTCTAAAGAGGACTACATATTAGTACTTCAATATTTAAAAGTTCCATGTTTTTGGTTTCCCTTATTTGCAATAACTAGTACATGTCTAAGACAAGCAGAAAAGATCAAAACTATGTACATATGACCATATAAGATGATGTTAAGTGTAATGAACTCTAAGATAGGGACACAAGTGGTTTTTTATTGCTGTTGTTTTTTAATATATTTATAATGTACCATGTGATTTTTTTTGTTACTTTTGTATATTCTTCCCCCAAAGTATAACCCATGTTTTCACTGTATTTGATTCTGGTGCCCTGCATATAATTTGAGGAAGGGAAGGGAAATAACAAAATGCTGAAATAAGGATATAGGTTGACCCATTGTAACAATGAGATGTACAAGACACTATGTTGGAAACGAAGTTAACATCTTGGGGTGGGGAGGGGAGGAGTTAGGGAGGTGGGGTAGGAAGGGACAATAGGGGAAAAACAAAGGAGGAGGTAACAATGCTCGATAGGAAATGTACTCATTACCTTACTTGTGTAACTATACCCACTCTGTAC
Organism: Dipodomys ordii; assembly: GCF_000151885.1. Lineage (NCBI taxonomy): Eukaryota > Metazoa > Chordata > Mammalia > Rodentia > Heteromyidae > Dipodomys > Dipodomys ordii. The sequence goes on from NW_012267296.1 coordinate 7,704,767, forward strand.
AGTATTTTTACAATAAAAACATTAAAAAGTTCCATGTTTCTATACAAGAATCCCATTTTATTTTTGGCAATACTGTATCTCTAATATAGGATGCTAGAATCTTTTTGTTTTTAATAGTGCCTTTACGTTCTGTGTTCACTCAACATTTTCCAACTATTTGGACTAAAATCTTTGGGGAAATAGAATGTTGAGAGTTTATGTTACTGTCTATAATTATACCCTAAATATGTATTGCTCTGTGTATGTCACAGTTTAGAAATCAGAGCCACAGTATTTGAACTGTGGGTGGTCTGTGATCTACTGATCAAAGACCATCAGTTCATATTTCACACCCCCTTAGTGGGGCCATGATGGGTCAGTTAATTTTTTTCCCTTAAATTATGTGACCACCACTTTCACCTCTGACCCTGGTCACCCAATGTGTGCCATTTGTCACAGAGTAAAACAGTCTGTGGGAAGGTTTAAGTGTACCCTTACCCTCATCCTGGAAATACTGAGAACACATTTTCTAATAGTAGTGGAGCCCAAATCATCATCTTGTATGACAAATAATATATTATTTAGAAAAATATATGGAGTATGTCCTGATTTCAAAATCACTAAACATTAGCAAACATTATGTAATTTACAATACTGTGTTATACTAATTGAAAATCCCGAGAATCATAGGCACATAGATAATTTCAGGCTAAAAATTTCCTGAGGAAAAAATCCTCTGCTGTGTGTATTTTGCAGAATACTAAGCTCAAGCCTTCACTAACACTTGCTTTTATGTTTAAACAAGATATCATATATTTTTAACAGCCTTTAAAATGCCTTCTGAGGTAGTTAAAAATATTTGACAGGTCCTGCTTAGTAGTAAATTGAAATCAAACAACACATTTTTGACTTAGCCAGTGTAGAACAAATAAGCACTAAGCTCCACAGAGTTAATTTTATTTATTTTTGTATAGGCTGAAAGCGTTAACACAATTTCTGTCACAGATAGAGAAGTGTTATTTGTTCATGGAACATATTTATTGATCACTAACATGTGCTGTGAATGAAGAGCTTAATAAATTCAATATAGACAAAAGCTCAAAGTGGCCTGGTAAGGAAAGGTTTAAAGAAGAAATGCAGACATGGAAATATAGAGTAATGAATGACTAAATTTTCTCTACAAGATATGTAGAAGGAAAGAGAAGGAAAGGTAAGACATGAGAAGCTTTAGAAAGCATGGACTGAAATAGAAAATTTGGCATGAATAAGAACTGGTTTTAATTATAGATTTACCACTGAATAGGTTTGAGATCTTGCAGAAAAAATCACTGAGCCTTTCCTAAGCTCTTGTTCTTTCTCTGTAAAATATTTAAAAATAAGTTTTTACAAATCATTATGAAGGCTAAATGAACTCATTACAAGTTTCTACCTGGAGAATAGTAGGCTCTTAATAGTAGTTGTTAGAATTGCTTGATAGTCGGAAGTGGCGTTGTGGCTCAAGTGGTAGAGTGCTAGCCTTGAGCTGAAGAGCTGAGGGACAGTGCCCAGACCCAGAGTTTAGGCCCCATGACTGGACCCCCCCCCCAAAAAAAAGAATTGCTTGATAGTAAGACTAAATTACATAATGATACCTGGGAAAGGTGAGATGTACATAGATTTTACTACAGTATATAGTGAAGAAAAATCTGGAAAGATATATGCAAGATGGTAAAAATTGTATTCACAGCTATGTAGTTTGGATATTTTCCTGGAGATGATAGAGAATATTTCAAGAACTGTGATCACTGAACTGAAGTGAAGAGAATGGATTATTATGAAGGAGACAGAAAAAATTTGGAGTCAGAAAAAATAGTTAAGAGGAGATACTGTTAATTCCAGGAAATATTCTAAGAGTTGATTTGAGGTAATGAGAATGGTGCTAGAGCAGACATTTAAAAATATTTGAGGTTTTAAAAAAAAGCTTGTTAATGCATTGAAAGCTGTGAGAAACCAGAATTTAGTGAAACCATGGAATCTGGGAAGGGTTTTTGATCATCTTAAAGATAGGAAGAGGCCAGGCTTCGGTGGCTCATGCCTGTAATCCTAGCTACTCAGGAAGCTGATTTCTGAGTATCGAGGTTCAAAGCCAGCCTGGGCAAAAATCTCCTTGATACTCTTATCTCCAATAAATCACTCAGAAAATGAGAAGTGGCACTGTGGCTTCAGTGGTATAGCACTAGCCTTGAGCTGAAGAGCTGAGGGATAGCGCCCAGGCCCAGAGTTCAAGCCCCATGATGGATTGAAAAAAAAAAGATCTGCTGTTTGCTGATGGCTCACACCTATAATCCTAGCTACTCAGAAAATTGCAATCTGCTAGCTAGGTAGAAAAGTCTATGTGATCCTTATCTCCAATTAAGCAGTAAAAGCTTGGAGTACAGATGTGGCCTTGAGCACAAAAAGCTAAGTGAAAGTGTGAGACTCTAAGTTCCAGTTCCAGTACAGGCATACACACACACAAAAGGAAGATGGGAAATATACATACATACATATATATATATATATACACTATATATGCATATATAGTGTATATATACATGCATAGTTATATACTGTATATATACATAGTTATAATGTTGAACAAATAAACCTTAGAATTAGATTTTATTGAGAATTGAATCTAGAGATTTGTGCATACTAAGCATGCATTTGAACATTTGACTGTTCTTAGGTTAAATTTTGTATCTAAAGCAAAGCAATATACACTCATTAGGAGGAAACATCTTAATATAGGTGATGTGGTATATTTATCAAATGCATGCGACAATAGTAAAGGACAGTTTCATTGGGATCACTAATGAGCTGCAGAAATTATAGTGCAGAAATTATGCTAGGCTCTGAGGAGAATAATTAAACATATACCACATTTTCATTGTTGTCATGAATTAAAAAGCAGGTTGCAGCTTGAGATTTATTTGAATGCTGTTTTAGATAGGATAGTCATGGAATGACATTCTGCAATGAGATATGAGTAGCAAATTCCGAGGATAGTGAGAGACCATGAGAGGAACAGTTTGATTGGGGTCAAATCAAGGGTTGTTTTGAATAAGCTGAATTTGAAAGACGTGTTAGATACTCAAGTAGAGATTTGTGATGGCAGGAAATAGTGTACATTCTCAGCATATATATGGAATTTAAACTGCAAATCTGGATAGGGTATGAAAATACCTGAAACCTTCAGAAATATGGAGGCCCACAATGAATATTGAGGTTCTAATAGTAACTGAGAAGATGGGTGACATAGTAAAAGAGACTGAGAAGAAATTGCTAAGGATGTAGGGGGGAAATGAACATTTTTACTCTGGAGATCAAGTGAAGAAAATATTTATAGAAAGGAGTCTCATAAACTGCATCAAATGCTAGCAAGTGGCCAATCACATTGCAGTAAATAACAAAATGCTTTTGCTGATGGGGTTTAATAAAAAGAAAACAGATGACATGGAAGAGAGAATTCCAGAACTGAAAATAGGGGCAAGGAAGTAGGAACTTAGAATCAGCAGCTTGGAAGGACTGCTCTTACTTAAGAACAGTGTTAGTTCAGCTAAACATAAATTTATTTGTCTTTGTGCTCCATGTTCCATTGTTTTCAAAACTTTTCCTTTTGCATTGCTATATTCTAAAATACCCTGTCTCTTTGGATATTAAGCTGAATAAGTGACAGGGCACTATTACTGATCATTGCTTGGTAATTCACTGTCAATCTCTGTGGCCTGCTTTATCATATTTTACACTCAAAACTAGATGATGAAATAAAGAGAGAGAGCATAGTTGCATCGTTCAATATTGTCTGGGAGCAGAATTCAGTTGTTGTAGGTGTAGTTTAATGCAAAATCTCTCCAAATTGTTGAGCTGTTTTAGCTACTGTTGAAATTGTTTGGTTTCGTGGATATGCCAAACGCAGAACAATTTTTCTTACTTTGAGTGTTTCAATGAAAAATTTTGATCATCCACCCTTTCTGTGACACAGAACTTTATCTCTGTCATACTGCCAAATCCTATTACAGTGTATAGTTTAGAGAAGAAAAGCAAAAAAGTTGGATTTGGAGATAATAGAAAATTGTAATTATTGTCAATACGGATTCAGTATTCTCAGAAAGGATGATGGAGGCAAAGGTAGCAATTGCACACTCTTTATTGCCACAAGTAGAGTCAAATAAGTAGCGTGTACTTCCATTTGTGTGTGTGTGTACACTAGAACTATTATGTCATAAGTGTAAGAACATCATCTGGAGCAACTTGAGAGTAACAAACAAGGCTTTGAGAAGAGCAGATATATTAATTTCATTTCAATGGTTTTCCTCCTTGATTGTAAGTTCTAGGGGACTAACAGAGTGGATTCCGTGTTACTAAGTCTCGAGGTGGGCGTGGCTCACCGTACAGGACACCTGGTTTTTTTGTTGGTATTGTGTTGTTGTTGTATTTTCGTTGTTTTTTTGTGAGCCCTGAGAGCAATTACTCATGGAGCAGTCCCCTAGTACTGGCCTTTCAAGCACTTAGAAGGGTCCCGCATTTCCCGCATCCTTTTTGGGATTCCTCCCGCCAGCAAGGCTGCTCGCTCGGTAGTCTCAAGAAGGCCTGCTGAGCATGTGTGAAGAGCGCTGCGCATGCTCCGTGGACTGGGCAGGTTTACCGAGGCGCTAGCATTGGCTTATACTACTCTTCACCCGCCTCCCCCGCCCAGCACATCCCCTCCCCTCCTTTCGCAACCCCAGCACGCGGTCCCCCGAATCCACCCCGCCCCTCTCTGCCCCCCCTTCACTTCACCCTAGGCTGGGGAATCTCCATTGACGTTCGGGTGACGCCGAGCTGCCGCCCTGGGGGGGGGGGCAAGCGCCGCACAGGTAATGCCGCCGCTGCCGCCATATTGACCGAGTGGGGAGCGGGGAACGGGGAGGGGGCGCGGGGAACGGGGAGGGGGCGCGGGGAAGCGGGGTACTGGCAGGGCGGTGGGGAGGTGGGAGGGGGAAGTCACCGCTGAGTGGCCGTAGCTGCGGCGGGGGTTAGCAAAGAGCTGCGCGCAGTTGCTCTGGGAAAAGAAGCACAGAGTTGTCTTCTCTATGGGATCAGCAGCGGGTGGCAGAGACCCCTAGCTCCCAGCGTCGAAGGGAGCGGGCCGTGAGGGCAGTGGAAGGCGCTGACGGCTGGGCTGGGGGTCGCGGCGGCGGCGGCGGCAGCAGCGGCGGCAGACGAATTCCACAGACAGGATGCGCGGCTGTGCTGTCGGCTGGCAGCTCCTGTTCCAGTGCTCCTGAAGGGGCGATGCTACCGTTTGCTCCAACGGAGGAGCCCGGGGATCAAGAAATGGAGGTGTTCGGCTGTGCGAGCAGTGGCGAGGTTAGTGTGTTGGTCACGACTGGCTGGAGCCCGTACCCTCTTCTTACCTGACCCCGGGCGACAGAGGAGGGTGTGGGACTGGGGAGCGGGGTTCTGGGGTGAACCCTCACCCCCCCCCGCGAGGGTGCCAGGCGATGGAGTACGCTCAGCCCCAAGTGTGCTTTCGCGGGGGAACGGGCGGTGGTGAGGCGGAGGGCGGAAGGAGTGCAGACCGCGCTGGGGCTCGGCCGCAGGAGAGCCTAGCTCGCGGGCCGTGCTGGAGTAGTTGGGAATAAGTTTCCTCACTTTGCAACCCGTGGAGGAACTGGGGGAAACGCACAGGGTGCGGAGTTGGTTGTGATGCGTCCCTCTTTCCGCACGGCGTTCGGCTTTGCTGGCAGAGAACACTTGGGGTACAGCTGTGGACTACAGCTCGCTGTTGAACCCTGGGCGCTTTATGAACCAACACCCCGCGCAACACCAAGGTGACAAACTAACTCGGGGGACGTTTACGCACTGGGATGAGCGTTTCTTGGTGACAGCTTTGGCATTTCTTGGTGACTTGTTACGTTCTTTCGGTTAACACCCCAAGTCCAGAGGAACTGGCAGTCAGGTTTGTCTACATTCAGGTGATGATATTCAGCTGCCGCCCCTCTGGTTTCTATTAAGTTCCTGCCCTTTCTCTCCGCCTTTCACCTTTCCCCAATCGCTGTCCCCGCCCCCATTGGGGCTGTAGGAAAACTGGAGAAGTAAACCCCAGCCTTTAAAAGAGGAATCTCTAGAAAGGCTGAGCGGGGTTCCACCAAGTATTTCGATCCTTCTCCCTTCCCGCTCTTCTGATACTCGACTGGCTGGCTCTGGTCAGCTGTGCGGTGAGAAAAGAACTTAGATGTACACAGGTACTTCATTGTTACGAAAAGCAGGCATTGAGTATTTGAGCACAAAAAAAAAAAACCTGTGAACGATTGTGATAGAAAGTTGGATGTTTTTCTAGTCACTTAATCAACGGTGTACTCCTCCAGTAGAGGCCACCATATACATCCTAAAATAGTTGATGAATGCCAAATTGATTCACATTAAGATATTTTGGGGGTAAGACTCGCATTCCTACGCAGCTCAGTGTTGCAACTTTCAAGTATATACTCCATCTTTAAAAATACACTGGACTGCTATGTTTATCTTATTGTTTTTCTTTAATTTTAAAAATCTGAACTGAGGTTAGATTAACAAGGTAGAATTAAATGGAACAAGAAATGCAGTGGAAATAAGCTCAGGAGTACCTTTTTAAGCCCTTTAGCATCATAGAAAATGCTTTTATTTATGAACTAAGCAATTCCAAAGTACATTTTCATATTTTTGTCTGTTTCAAACAAAATAAGTCAAAATAATTATTTTCTTCTTGAAATGGTAAGAATGTAGTTGCTTGCAAACATTTTCTAGCAACTATTGAGAGGGGAATGAAGTTTGTTTCATATGTGTAATCTATTGATTTAGTCTCAAGAATTTAAGATAAAAATAGATAAATACTTTTAATAGAAGGATGGGATGGGGTGGGGATCTTTTTGCATGCCTACTACTTTAATATTTTGTAACTTTGAATGTAGTATGTTTTAAATTGTAATTACTACATATGGTTTTTTATTGTTTACAGTATGTTTTAGGTAATGTAGAGATTTAACAATGGGTCTCTCGACCTCAGCAATTTGGAAAAATACTCCAGTGGAAATTGTTAATCCCTATGAAGTAAAACGAAAGGTGAAGGTAATGTGGTGAAGATAGTATTTGTTTTCTTTATCTAAAACAGTTATGGTTGGTGAGATTTAACCCTACAAGTGACAAAATTAAAATATTCCATGTAAATATTTTATGCTACGTTTCCAACACAGTTCTTAGAAGAGGTTTTGTTTTTAATGAGACTCTATTGATTAGAAGGAAACTCTTATTTTCTGGAATTTATAATTATTTTAATTATATGTTTGTTGTTGGCTTTAGAAATGCTGACTTTGAGGTATGAACTTTACAACCTTCAATTGGGACAGTTTCTAAGACTAAGGTGCTTTAGTTGCATAATAGATTTTATATACTTGTGTGTGTGTGTGTGTGTGTATAAAACTTTAAAGAAAATTTAGGTAAGGGGCAATGAATTTCAATGTCAAATAATTTCTTTTATGTGTTGAGTCTTGGTAAGATTAAAGATTATAGATACTATCATATATTTTGGAGTCTTTTCAGTATTGTTTACCTGTCTTGCTTGTCATGGTCTTTGATAGCCTTTGAAATATAATTCACAAGTATACAAATTGATTATTTAGGGTGCTTAATATATTTTCCCACAACAAAAACTTATCATGGGATCCTACACTTTTAGACCAGTGCTTAGTACTAAAATATACTAGTAAAGAGCCAAACCACTGACAATTTTTCTGATGCAAAATATCAAGGTTTTAATCAAGAACTAATTTGATTCAGTTGAAAGGTGGAGAAAGGACCCCAAAAGGGAAACATGGCCTCTGTTGGCTCTTGTGAAAAGAATTCTTGGAAGCTGGGAAATAGGGATAAGCAAAAGCACTAGTTGTAAAAGCTTTTGCAAGGAGTGTCTCAATTAGGTCTGCTTGGAATGGGAACTTCAAAGGGCATCACCCCTCAGGCAGCCACAATTTTAGCTCTTGCCTGGATTCTGTCAGGATCAGGGAAGAGGTGTTACATGAGATAGGATGGGATATTGGTCATTCCTGGGCAAAGGTCATAAAGAACAGCATGTCTGAGTAACATGACCTTTTCATGAATTAGCTCCATGAACATTACAGTTTGTGGATTCAGATATTATTTTCTGGTGCGGGAGTACTTCTTCTTTATTAAGTGTAGCTTTATATTTCACGTCATATAACTTATTTAAGCTCTGGTACTTTTGTATTAGTAATACTGTTTTGTTTAAGGAAATCAATTTTGAGAGTAATACTTGATACATATTGATAAAAGTAGTTTGAGATTAAAGCTTCAAACATGAGAAATATAGCCAGGATGGCAACTATTGGAAGAAATTTCAAGTTTCAATTAATTTTTATTAGAACTTGTAGTAATAGAGAAAAGAACATTAACTTTGAAGCCAGATATATCTATGTCAAGCCCGACTTCTACATTATAGTAGCTGTGTGCCCTAGTGCATGTTGTCTAAGCTCCCTCAGCATTGGTTTTTTTTTTAATCTGTAAAAGGAAGAAAACTATCTTCAAAATTATTTGTCTAAATTAAATGCTTTACTGGTTTTAATTAATGAAATACCTTGCATGTATTACATGTCCAGTATATAGCAGTTCCTTCTCTTCCCACTAAACTCAGAATTATTGTCACTTAAAATGAAAAATCTTGGGATTTAGGTAGTCACACCATAGCCTCAGCCTTCCTCTAGTCTTCCTAAATATGATCATTTCATCTAAATATGTTGAAGCTCTCACTCTGCATGCTTATAATTACAGATAGAGTGGTTCAGGGATCAAAATGTGAATGTGTTTAGGAACACTTTGAGGGATAAAAAGAAACAAGTAATTTTATTATTACAGCTCTTTAATGAGCTGTTTCATTGACATTTAATTTTGTTAGATTTTTTTCTATCTAGAACTCTTGCCATAGTAGGAATTGATTTAATTTATCAAGGGTTTATTAACTACAGGTAGTGTAGAACATTGTGCAGTAATATGAATTGTCTAATATTATACCATAGAATTTCCCCTTATGCCCCCAGCTTTAAATTCAGGCAGGCAAGACAGGAATTGCAGAAAAGGGTTGTTGTGAAGGGCAGTCAGTAATGGCATGGGAGGATACTAGTAGTTGTAGATTACAGGTGGGGCTGATAAGGCCTTGTAAATGAGATAGAATTTGATCAGGATATTATAGAGTGGTAATTTTTTCAGAGATGAAAGGAACATGTTTTAGGTATATGGGGACAATATAAGAGAAAACAGTTTCTCTAGCAGGAAGGAGGGATATTACATTCTTTTTTATTTTTTTAAGTTTTTTAAAATACCGTACAGAGGGGTTACAATTACATGAGCAAGGTAATGAGTACATTTCTTATCAAGGGATCTTATATTCTATTGCTAGATTATAAGTCTGATATACGAATGGGATATGATGTGAGATGAGTTAAGGAATCTATTAAATGTAGGTTAGGCCCACATTATACAGTTTAAAGGTTTAATTTTGTTTTGTAAATGGAAGCCTCTGAAGGTTATTGAGGACATGAAAACATTTGTGCTTTGGAGAATAGCTGCACTGGAAAAGGGGACATATGGAAGGTAGGGAGTATCAAGAGACTGCTATGTTATTGGAAATACTAATGAGATTTTTGAACTGGGACTGAAGGGATATACGGATGACTGATAGTAGAGTCATAGTGGAGTCCTAGCAGAAGTAAAAAAATCTAGAATTTAGTCATTGAATAAATGTTGGGGATTAATTCAGATTCACACATTATGTTGGTATTGTGGCTTGAATTCAGGGCATCTCGCTCTTGCTTAGCTTTTTGGTTCAGCTTTCTTGTTCACTGATGATGCTCTACCACTTGAGTCATTGCTCCAGTCTAGCATTTTTCTGGTTAATTGGAGGGGGAGTCTAACGGACTTTTCCTGTCTAGATTGGCTTTGAACCCCAATCCTCCAGGTTTATACCTCCTGAGTACCAAGGATAAATGTTTGAGTTGCTAGGATTGGAAGTATAAACCATCAACACCTTGCTAGTTTCATAAATATTTAATATGTGGTTGGCAATAACTTTATGCTAGCTAATAAATTAATACAAACATAAATAGATCTTTGCTACATAGGGAGAGAGAGAAATCTAGAGTGAACTTCTTCCCTCTCTTATATTGTCCTGAGCAATGTAAAGATTTATAGTTATGCTTGTCATTCTTAAAATCTTTATTACTAAAGGTGAATGTGCTTATTACTAGCAATTTTTTTCTGTGCTTTTAAAAATGGACCTTAGGCCTATAATTTTTGTTACTGTAGTATTCATCTTAGTGAGTAGCCATTGTTCCCAGAGTGCTGTTCTGAAGATACTGCTTTCTCAAGTAGGGAAAGAAAATAGAGACATCTGAATTTTTGTATGTTTTAACCTGGTTTGTGTGAAATAGACAAGGGACATATGTCAGAAGGGCCATGGCCACACCCACATACCAGTGCCTTCCCAGTTCCTCCAAGTCTAACTTTAAAAAAAAAAACCAGTCTAGTCTGGAAATATTCAGGTCAGTTCCTCTAGGGCAGGGCCTCTCCGTTTCTCTACTTTGATTTGTTCATCGAGGTAACTAACTAATCATTACCTTGTTATCCCATAATAGGCCTAACAATGGTACAGTTGCTTTCTTGGATTTTAGGACTACCTCACTTCAGTCTCTTTTATCTATAATTTTTTGGAGGAAATAAAGATATTTTCCTTTCATGTGATTGCTTTCTTGATTGATGACATCATTGTACTTAGCAGCAGCTCTGAAAATTGGGTAAGCATAAGGAATTTTGAGGTAAGCTTTCCAGTACTTTGTCAGTATTTGACATACAATGCTTATATTATTTCCAAAGATTATTATCTGTTTTGGTTGGTAGTTCTTTTCTTGGTGTATTTTTTCTTGTTTGTTTTTAAATGTGAAAAATGTTATACAGGAAAGAGATTTAAGAGCTAAGGTTAATCTGGTTTTGCAGAAAATAGAGATGTTTTCTGATTTGCCCTATAGGCATTCTGGCATTCTGTGTAGCTGACTTACTGCTATATTTTAACCTGTTTCTGTACATTTGAAATAGTTGTTGCTGTGTGTGTGTGTATGTGTTTGTGTGTACGAGGGGAGAATTGGGTAAAGAGAGTGTAAGAGAAATAGGAAAGAAACATAGTGTTGTTAATTAATGCTTTCATTTCACCAAGTATTCAATAAGTTTATAGGAAATAGATTCCAAAAACAAACTTTTGATATTTACAAAAAGAGAAAAAATGAAATGGACATGTATGGATGGATAAAGGATAGAGTAAAAATATATGTAAATAAGCTCTAGGGATATATTGTACAATTAAATATAGGTGACTTATAAACTTGACCTTGAGCTTTCTTGAGGTGATTATTCTAAACTGGCTGTATGTTAGATTAACCTGAGAGCTTAAAAAATTATCCATGCCACTGCTTCACTCACATGAGAACTTGAACATCATTTTCAAAATGAATATGACACATTTTATCCTAGGCAAAAGCGCTAGGATAAAATAAAAAGAAACATTTAATTATCCAGCAGAAATAAATATTGTTTCTTAAACTAGCAAATAGAAAATAAATTTCCTGTGAATTAGGATGTTCATTGTGTGTATTCTCTTGCTTTAAGAGCCAAAGAAAGTATTAAAATGTCATGTAAAGGTCTTGCTGTTTATTTTGGAAAAATTTGCTTTTTTCTAACAGTAAAAGCAAATGTTGTACCTAATTTTGATATAGTTTAGCCATTTTGTTAGGAGACTTGTTATTCCTAAGGCCATGGATAAATAGCATTGCTGTATAACTCCTCTGCTTCTTCTATAAAATGGTTAGGGATAGAATTTGTGAGGAAAGGTATCAATTTTAATATCTGTACTTTTTTGGCCTTACTGTGGCTTGAACTCAGGGCTTCCTGCTTGTTAGATTGGCTTTTTATCACTTGAGCTACACTTTTAGCCCTGCTTTTTGCTGGCTATTTTGGTGATGGAGTATAGAGATGATCTTGGTTGAGATTGGCCTCTAACTTTGATCCTTCAGTTAGCCACTTAGAAGCTAGTAATTCAGTAGTACCTGGCAACACCTATACAGTTTCTTTTACCTCTTAAGTATATCTGGCATAATTGAGAAAAGTGTAGGCCATTTGATGATCACGTACTCTATTCCAGAAATTATTACACAATTCATTTATTTGTGGTTGCAATTCCAATGTGTTATTTATTTAGATCAGATAAAAGAGCTGTTATATAAGGTTAAGAAAGACTTTTTAAGCACTGATAAAAATTTCTGTGTGTCAAATGGAATGGCACGGAAATTATTTTTACACCTTAAAACTCTAATGAGCTGAACTAAACTTTCAGCAAAGTAGTCTAATTTTCCTTGTTGAATTTACGGCTTCAAAAAAGCAATTGAATAAAACAATTATAAAAGAAAAAACCCAGACATTACACAAAACTAATCATACCAAATGTTCTTATCACAATATAGCAGCATTTGTAAGTTTACATGAAATCCTGCGATATTGAGATCTCAGCACAGAGGCAGTATTAGAAATATTCTTCAGCAAAAGTAATTGATCCTATGAGTTACCTAGTATATTCATAAAAAATACAAGTTCCTCAACTCTACTTTTGTCTTTAGTTTTATTCACTCCTCAAAATAGAGTAATTTTAGAGTAATTTTTACGTTGTTATGTAAAGATTATGTACAGAGGGATTACAATTATATAAGTCAGATTATGAGTACAGTTCTTTTTGAGCAGTGCCACCCCTTCCCTTGCTTTCTCCCATTCTTTCCTTCCTGTCCCCACCAACAAGGTGTATAGTTCATTTTCAGCATAGTGTCTAGTATAACTGCTGTATTTTTTTACCCTTTGTCCCACCATTTCTGTGTTTCCTCTTTACCCTACCAAAAACAGATACACTTACAAACAAGATAAAAGCTACAGAAAACAAAAACATCAACAAAGGGGACAAAAACCTCTTGTTTCCATTTCTTGTAGTTCATTTTGATAAATATCACCTTTTATGAACATATGCCCATAGCTCCTAAGAATATCCTCCTTTGATCTCACTGCGTGAATGTCTAGAGACCTGTATAATTTATCATGTCCAAGTATATTTCTTTTTAAGAGATAAAAATTATGCAAGGTAGTGGAAGAAACATCTGGAATTTAAACCTACATTGGTTTTTTTCTTTGTCAGTTGTAGGACTTGAACTTTGGGCCTGGGCGCTGTCCCTGAGCTCTTTAGCTCCAGGCAAGTGCTCTACCACTTAAGCCACAGTGCCACTTCCAGTTTTCTGGTGGTTAATTAGAGATAAGAGTCTCACAGACTTTCCTGCCCAGAAAGTCTCCTGTTCCTTTCCTCTGTACATTGCTGTCTGCCCCAGAAAACAATATTAAAATAAGGAGCTGTATATTGAAGTTGTTGGCATCTGTGTAAGATCAGTAGTCAGGACTGTTGCTTTAGTAGCCATACATTTCTACTCACTTAAAAGTTAACATCAGTAATTATGCTTTCTTATTCATAGACTTTATAATTTATAGGCAAAAGTATATGACCTAGAATCTCTGAAATAATTTTGAAAAAGAATAATATGTAATGGATCAGTTTACTGGATGTTAAGTTTTACCATATAACTGCAGTAATTAAAACAATGAGGTATTAGTGGCAGGAAAGGTATATAATAAGTGGGACAGAATCAGAGAACCCAGAAATAGACCTACATAATAATTCTCATCTAGTTTTTTTTTTGTCAGTCTTCAGCTCAAGGCGAGTACTCCACCACTTGAGCCACAGTGCCACTTCCAGGGCCTCATGCATGCGAGGCAGGCACTCTGCCACTCAGCCACCTTCCCAGCCCTCAACTAGCTTTTGAAAAACAAAAACTAATACAGGTAAAGATCAGCTTTAAAAGTCTACCCATTCAGGGCTGGGAAGGTGGCTTAGTGGTAGAGCACTTGCCTTGAATGCATGAGGCCCGGGGTCCATTCCTCAGCACCACATAAGCAAAAAGAAAAAAGCCAGAAGTGGCACTGTGGCTCAAGTGGTAGAGTGCTAGCCTTGAGCTGAAGAGCTGAGGGACAGCGCCCAGGCCCAGAGTTCAGGCCCCACGACTGGACTCAAAAAAAAGAAAAGGCTACCCATTTATATATTTCATTTTGTTTCTTTAATACAGTATTAAAAGAGGGATTTACATTATGTGATAAAGTATTTGAATGAATTGAGATTAGCCACAATTTAAGAACTAAGAAAAATGATTCATTGGTTTGATAAGGAAAACTTTTGCATTACTGACCAAGTGCACAGCTATGAGTTCAAACTGCAATATTGCCAAAGCAAAATAAAAATGCTTTGCATTCATGCTTGCTCACCTAGGCAAATACATCTGATTTTTACAAATAAGAATGTGAAAAGTAGTCACTTGAAAAAATTCTAGCAATTTTCTTGTTTTTGAGCATCTGCTGCAATAAAGCAAATTATCTTTCTTTGACTATTGAACTTGTTTATGCTTTCTGCCACAGAAGAGTATTTATTGGATTATATTTAAGTTAAAGATAGTTTATCATAAAGGAATCTCTAAATTTAAAAATGATAAGCTATTTTATTTTACTAACCATAATTTTGTGTGGATTCCTGATATTTGTTAATGTTTCTGTGACTTCATCATAAAGTTGAACTTAAACATCATTTAAAAAATATAACACATAAGCCTGGCGCTGGTGGCTCACTCCTGTAATCCTAGCTACACAGGAGGCTAAGATCTGAGGATTGCGGTTCAAAGCCAGCCTGGGCAGGAACATCTGTGAGACTCTTATCTCCAATAAACCACTAGAAAACCGGAAGTGGCACTGTGGCTCAAGTGGTAGAGTGCTCTCCTTGAGCTGAAGAGTGTAGGGATAGCGCCCAGGCCCAGAGTTCAACCCCAAGACCACCACCACCAACAACAACAAAAAATACAAAAAAATGTAACACATAAAAAAAATTAGCAAACATTAGGGAATTATTTTGTTACAACTTTCCCAAAGTTTATACATGTCCCCAAATTATCATTTTGTTTAAAGCAATAACTATATGTTTTTTCTTTCTTGTGATTGTTTCTAACATATTTATAAGATGATTTCGTTGTTGCTTTGTATGTCCCTCCCCCATGGTATAACCCCTGCTTTCATTGTATTTGATGTTGGTATAATTTTTGGAGAGGAAGGGAAAAAACAAATCGTTTAAATAGGGATACAGGTGGACTCATTGCAACAATGAGATGTACAAGTTTTTATGTTGAAAAACGAATTTTACAACTTTGGAGGGGGAGATGGGAAGGCATGGGAAGGGGCAACAAAGGAGGAGGCAACAATGCTTGATAAGAAATGTACTCATTACCTTGCCCATGTAGTTGAAACCCCTCTGTATGGTATTTTCACAATTAAAAATGTAAAAAAAAATTAAAATGTACATAAAATATCTAGTATGAAAAGTCAATTATTGAAATAATACTTGTTTGCAAGTCTAAAATTTTGCTTTGTTAAAAAAGTATGAAGTGTTAAGGAGAAAACCCATTAGTGTTACTGCTTGCACAGGTTGGCCATATTAAAATGTTGAGTAAGTTATAGAGAAACATGTATGGAAACAATATATAACTGAAAAAAAGACTTGATTTTTATAATTTTTCATTATTCTTTTTCTCATCTCAAAATAGAAATCCCCATGTTCTATGTTGTAGAGTTAGCTGTGCAGGCACCGCTTGCTTATTTTCCAACATTATCATCTTCATGTGTTCTTTTCCCATTACTTGTGTGTCTAGAATGAAGAACTACATAAACCTTTTGCATTTAAGAGGAGAATGATATTAGTTCTGTGAGGAAATGTTAATGCATTCTTAACATTTTCACTAGGTTAAGCTTAGTTAATTTTATGCCCCCAGCCTTCTTATGTTAAAGTGGAAAATGACAGTATTGTGCTAATTAAGTTGATTGTTATTCTTAAGGAAAAATAAAAGTTAGTTAGCCATCTCAGATTCCTTTAGCACCTCTGAAAAAAAATAGCGTATTAATTCAGGTGCTACAGAGCTAAAGTACCTGAGTTTGTCACAGGGAAAAGGAAACTTACTGTTGATTTTTTTAATATTATCTAAATGAATGGCTTTTGAACTGGGTACTTTTGGCTCCTGCAATGATAGTGAAATGATGAGGTTTGTAGTAGTTGGTTTGATGGGTGAGCAAAATCACTTTTGAAGAAGTGATAATTTTTTCAATTTAGCAATATTTGATTGAGTATATTCCACATATAACTTGGTGAAGTACATGTTGAAACTATGTCATAAAACAGCTGATAGAGCAATCATAGAATCCTGCTGAAAATCTATTTTGCTGGTCATTTTATTTTATTTATTTTAAGAGATTAATTTTTGTGCTAGTCCTAGAGTTTGAACTTGGGCCTGGGTTCTGTCCCTTGGATTTTTTGCCAAAAGCTGGCATAACAAATCTTGAGCCGCAGCTCCACTTCTGGCTTTTGGGTAGTTAATGGGAGAGACTAATCATTATCAAAGCTCATTCTTTTAAATAGCTAGGATTACAAGTTTGAACCACCAACTCCTGGCCTGACTATTTTATTTCATGAGATAGTTTTTGTGTGTAGCTCAGGTTTGCCTGAACTATGATCCTTCTGCCTCAACCTCCCAAATTTTGGAAATATTGTTTGGAAAAAAGTTTAAAAAGACTCAAAAGACACTGTAGTAAAGTAAGGTGAAATAGGGGTAAAGTTTTATGAAATTATGAATGTACTTTGTGGGTAATGCAATAGCCTGTGTGTAGAATAATACTTATGATGATAGAATAATTTTAGTTTTTCTTTCATTACTGGCCAACTAATAAGTTTTAAGCCACTTTTTAGGTTATGTTTACTATTTAAAAATTCTATAGTTTATGACAAGCCCAGTGACTCCCTCCTATTACCCTGGCTACTCAGCAGGCTGAGACCTGGAGGACCTCAGTTTGAAACCAGCCCAGGCAGAAACTGTGAAACTCCGATTTCTAGTTAACCAACAAAATGTCACACTGGAGACATGGCTTAAGTGGCGGTACACCAGCCATGAGCAAGAAAAGGAGAGTGAGAACTCAAGGCTCTGGGTTAAAGTCCCAGTATTGACACAAAAATTACCTAGTTTAAACCAGAGAATAATTTAAAGTGGTATGATTTTTTTTCTAGAAAGGGCCAGAGTATATGTACTTGAGGTTTGGTGGCCACATATAACCTATGTCACTTTAAAAAATTAGTTTTTAAGGACCTAACCACATAAAAACAAACAATTCTTAGTTTGTGGGCCATCTAAAATAGGCAGAATTTGACCCATAAATTAATGATTTTCAAATTCAGTTTGTGATACCCATAGTGATCTTGAAAATTGTATTGAGGGTGAAGAAGTTAACTCTGAAAAAATATAACCTTTTGGAATAATTTCCATGCAAGATATAAAATACAAAAAAGCACGGTTTTTGAAAGAAATCTGATGACTAATCAAAGCTAAAATATAAAACATTATTTTGAGCAGAATACTTGTTGGCTTTTACAATTTTAAAGTCAGAGATGATAAGAAAAATGACACTGGAAATATAAAACTAGCTTTCAAAGTTGGTTTTAGACATTTCAAGTAAGAAAATAGAAGAACAAATGCACCAGTTAATATTTTAATATATATATTCATCTAGATCTCTAATTCAATCATATTCCACAAGTACTTTTCAATAGTATTAGGTTCTGGAATTATGAAAAATAAAATACTATGCTCTGGTGGCTCACACCTGTAATCCTAGCTACTCAAAGAGGCTGAGAGGAGCTGTGACTCAAGTAGTAGAGTGTTAGTTTTGAGCAGAAATGCTCAGGGACAGTGCCAGGCCTTGAGTTCAAGCCCTGGGACACCATCTTCCCACCCCCTGAATAATAACATATATAGGTTTTTGTTTCTGGGAGCTGATAGTCAGATAGAGATGTGGATCCAGATAGTCAAACAGTGTTTATTGATAGAAATCTCTGTAGTATCAAGTAGAAGGAATAAGGGAAATAAGGAAAGGTGTTACATTGTGATTTGATACAAGTTAGATGAGTTAACATTCAAGTGTACGAAATTTCACTGTGATTCTATGGTTAAATTTGATTGGTTTTTATGCCTTGATTTGAACTGTGGACAGCTAGTTCATTTTGCAGCTAAGCATCATAATTTTTCTTAAATATTTCAGTCAGGGAATTGCTCATGCACATGTGAGTGCATGCATGCACGCACACATGCACGCACGCACGCACACACACACACACACACACACACACACACACACACACACACAGAAGCAAAGTCCTTCCAACCAATTTGGAACAGATTAGCTCTATCTTAACTGTTCCCTGAAACAGTGACATTGGTTAGGACTAACCTACTGAGATAAAAAAAAAAGTATAAGAATATATAACATAACTAGAAAACCTGAAAAGATCAAAGCAAATTACTTCTAGTGAATATATAGGTTGCATCTGACTTCCCATAATACTATTTTTTTACCTTTATTCTTTTTTTCATATATTTTTTATTGTAAAAATACTCTACAGAGAGGTTACAGTTACATGAGTAGGGTAATGAGTACATTACCTATCAAGCATTGTTACCTCCTCCTTTGTTTTTCCCCACCATCCCTTCCTTCCCCACCTCCCTAACTCCTCCCTTCCCCGCCCCGAAATTGTAAAGTTTGTTTTCAACATAGTGTCTTATATATCTCATTGTTACAGTGGGTCAACCTGTATCCTTATTTAAGCATTTTGTTATATCCCTTCCCCTCCCCAAATTATAAAAATGTATATGCCAGATGCAGGACACCAGAATCAAATACAGTGAAAACAAGGGTTATACCATGGGGGAAGAACATACAAAAGAAACAAAAAAAAATCACATAGTGCATTATAAGTACATTAAAAACAATAGCAAGAAAGAAAAAATCACTTGTGGCCCTGTCTTGGGGTTCATTTTGCTTAACATCATCTTATATAGTCATATGTACGTGTTTAAAATAATAAATTTCTCCATAACTGTAACTAAACCTAGATTAAAAGTGAACATAAAAATTGAACTTTCTGTAGAATACAAAACAAAGGAAAAACAAAGATGGTTTATTTTTGGAAATACCCTGCCAAAGGACTAGAGAAGTGGATAAATTCTTACAATAAAATACAGAAAGATAATTTTTCGCTTCTCCAATTTTTTCTTCCTTCCCTCCTTCCTGTCTTCCTTGCTTCTCTTTCCTTTTCTCCTCCCTCCCTCCTTTCCTTCCTTCCTTCTCTTTCTTCTCCTGCCCTCTCTTTCTCTTTCTCTCTGTGTCTTTGTGCCAATATTAGCTATTGAGCTCAGGACCTCATGCTCTTATTTGTTTGTTTTTTTTTTGCTCGAAGGCTGGTGCTCTACCATGCAAGCCATACCTCTTTTTCTCCAATTTGTTATTCTTAAAGTAAGGAGTGTATGTATATGTGAATGTACCTTTATGGATTGGTTTGGGAAATTAGTTTCAAGTTCACCGAATGATTAAATTATTATTTTGAACATTATCTCACAAAAACATATGAAAACTAAAACTACTGGGTCAATAGTTTATGATCAAGTAACAAAATTTTGATTTACAGATACATTGTTTATTGTATAAAGATGACATTCATTTTGGTGAAATTTTTTTTTTTGGGTCCGGTTGTGGGGCCTGAACTCTGGGCCTGGGCGCTGTCCCTCAGCTCTTCAGCTCAAGACTAGCACTCTACCCCTTGAGCCACAGTGCCACTTCCGGCTTTTTTTCCTTTTTGCTTATGTGGTGCTGAGGAATCAAACCCAGGGCCTCAGGCATGCAAGGCAAGCACTCTACACTGAGCCACCTTCCCAGCCCCATTTTGGTGAAATTTAAAAATATTCTATAACCTTTCATTGATACATGATAATTATACATATTTATGAGTTAGTGTAACATTTTTATATGTTTATAATGATCAAATTAGTGTCATTTTACTTGAAATATTCATTACTTTATAGTGAAAACATTCAAATTCTGTATTTGAAAGTATGTGATATATTAAACAAATTGGTTAAGTAGTTGTACAAAGAAGTTTATGAATACAACTATTGTTACTAGCATTCTGCCAACACTAGAAAGTATTCCTTTGAACCATTTATTTGTGTGGGTTAATGAGTATTTCCTTTCTCCCTCTTCTCCATATACTTTTGGCCTGTGATAACCACTCTTCTTTCTATTTCTAAGATCAAGTTTTAAAAAAGTCCATTTTGAGTTCATCCATAATTTGAAAATGTGAAATCTAAAGCCGTCCAAAATCCAGTGTTTTGAGTGCCACAGTATACCAAAGTGAAAAGTACTACATTAAACTTCTGTGATAAGTTGAAGTAAAAATATAGTCACACTAAAAGTTTTACATAAAATTAAGTTCAGAACCAAGAAGTGGAAATATTTTATGGTGGAAACAGGAATGGAGGGAGGAAGGATAACCAAATGCCGTTGGTTTATTCAATGTGCACTATGTAACTGTGGGTAGGGATGAGAAGAGGAAAGTGGGGGAGAATGAAAGAAGGGTGACATTGACCAAGAAGCATTATACTCATAACTTGATTTATGGATTTGTAACCCCTTGGTACAACTACTTAATAATAACAATAAAAATGCAAAAAAAATAAGTTCAGAATGCATGTATGTGTGTACACACATCTATATATGTCTATGTATTTATGTATATGTGTATATATATAAAATAATTTTGTATTTAAAGTGTCATCTCAAAAATAATTAAGGTATATGCAGATATTCCACTTCCCCTCAAAAGTCCAAAACGTTCTTACTCCATATATTTCAAAGATTATTCCTTTTTATTTATACTGTGACTAGTTTATTTCATTTAGCATAATATCATCTAGGCTCATCCATGTTGCCTTAAATGAAAAGATTTCATTTTATTTTGTGATTGTCTAGTATTCTAGTGCATAAATACACCATATTTTCTTCATCTGTTCATCCACTGATGGACATATAGGTTGATCCTGAATTCTTGCTTTTGGAAATATATTTTCATTAAACATAAGGGTATAGATATCTCCACATACTAATTTCATTTTTCCTTTTTAAGTTTTTATAAGGATTTATTTAAATTTAACAGGGTAAAGGTTGGAAAAAATAAGAAAAGAATGAAGAAAAATTTCTTGTTCTTCATGCAGAAAATGGGAGTAAAGACTCCCTAATTTCATTTCTTTTGGATATAGTACAGGCATGTGCTAGCTTCATAATTTTTAGCAGTGTTGAGCACTATGTATGACAGTGATTCCATAAGATCGCATTCCCTAGTAAGATTGTACCTATCTTAGTTTGAGTAAGTATATTCTATAATGTTCACACAATAAAAATGCTTAAGGACACATTTCTCAGAACATCTTGTCAGTAAGCAAGACATTAATATGTACCCAGTCGTGACATTATTGTTTATGTGGTAGTAGTTCTATTTTTAGTTTTTGTGAAATCTCCTTGCTCATCTTCCTAAAATCTAACTGAAATGTTTGTTATACTTCTTTCTTTTTTTCGTTTTTTTTTAAATTTTATTTTATTGTAAAGGTGCTGTACAGAGGGGTTTTATGTCTTTTTTTTAAATTTTTTTTATTGTGAAAATACTGTACAGTTACATGAGCAAGGTAATGAGTACATTTCTTTTCAAGGATTGTTGCCTCTTTTGTTTTTCCCCTACCATCCCTTCCCTCCCACCTCCACAACTACACTCCCCCTCTGCGCCGCCCCCCCCCTAAATTGTAAAGTGAAGTAAGCCAGGCCCAAAGAAAAATAGGTCCCATGGTTTCCTTATTTGCAATAATTAGTATATGTCTGGGACAAATAGAAAAGGTCAAAAGTTATATACATATGACCAGATAATACGAAGTTAAGCGAAGTGAACCTCAAGATATGGACACAAGTGGTTTTTTCTTTTTGCTATTGCTTCTAACATATTTATAAGGTACCATGTGATTTTTTTTGTTGCTTTGTATGTCCCTCCCCCACGGTCCAACCCCTGATTTCACTGTATTTGATGTTGGTATAATTTGGGGAGGGGAAGAGAAAAAACAAAATGTTTAAATAGGGATACAGGGTGACCCATTGTAACAGTGAGATGTACAAGACACTATGTTGAAAAAACGAACTTTACAACTTTATTTCTTTATTTTTGTTTTGGCAGAAAATATTCACAGCATTGCACTCTAACCAACTGAGCAAGCTGGCTACAAATCATCATGCATTTATTAGTCATTTGTCAGACATAATCTCTTGTTATCTTGGCAAAGGAAACAGTACTTAAACACAAATCCTCGGTTCTCCTTCCTGTCCCAGTTCCTAGCATCCACTAGACTCCATTTTGTCTCTATGAATTTGACTTCTCTGGGTACCCCATATAAGTGGATCATACAGAATTTATAGTTTTGAAACTAGCTAATTTAATTTAGATTGATGTCTTTAAGATTCATCCATGTTTCAGTATGTGTCAGAATTTTTTTCCTTTTTAAGGCTGAAAAATACCCCCATTGTATGTATATACTGCATTTTGTTTGTTCATCTGTTCACACAGCTTGTTCACACAGGCTGCTTCTGGCCTTTTACCTGTTGTGAATAATGCTGTTATGAGTATGGAAGTACAGATATTTCTTTGAGACCCTACTTCCAGCACTTTTGAGTCTGTACCCAGAAGGTAAATTGCTGTACAATATGCTCATTCTATTCTTAATTTTTTGAAGACTAACTAAATATTAGACATTCTATTTTATTACCAACATAATACTGAGGTCACACTTTCTCCACATTTGCACCTGTTTTATTTATTTTTTATTGTCAAGGCTATACTGGAATTTTTTTGGAAAAATGTTTCATTATACATTCTAGGTTTAGTATGAGTTGTGCATTTATCTTCTACATCTTTCATAGTAAGAAAGACATTCTTTTGATAGATCATGTTCAGAGGAATAATTTTCAAGAAATGGAAAGTAGAATTAGGTTTTTTACACTGTATTCGTAATTGATTTTCTAGAAAGCAGTGTTAAATAACAGATAACTGCTCTATTTTTCCTCTTTTTTTACAATAAGCATATATTAATTGCACTGAAAGATTTCATTGTAATATTTTCATGTAACTGTTCAGCTCTTAATTTATCAGCCCTAATTGGCTGAATGTTTTAAATATTTGTAATATTTTTCCTGAGTTATTTAATAGCATGTTATTATAGTTTCATGTCAATAAAATGAGAACAAAGACATTAGTGTAATAAAGATGTATTTCTAAAGTATTAAACGGTAAAATATATCTCTAGAAATTTTAGGGGAAAGTTTTTAAATTACAGTTTTATTCAGTAATATTGATTGTAATGATTATTTCTATATAACAATTTATTACAAATATAGTAGATTAAAACCAAGATGCATTTATTATCTCACAGTTTCTATTGGCCAGGAATCTGGGCATGACAACTAGGTTCTCTGCTTAGTCTCATAAACCTGTAATCAAGGGTTTGGCTCTTCTACATTCTTATCTTGAGGTTTGACTTGGGGAGAATCTATTTCTAAACACCCACAGATTCTTGGCATAATTCCTTTCCTTATGGTTGTAGTATGGAAGATGCTGACTTCTTGTGTAGTGTTTACTGGTGATTTTTTTTCCCTCAGTACCTAGAGGCTACCTGTAACTCCTAGAGAATGACCATTATCCCTTGATATGTGAGCTTCCTCAACATGACTACTTACTTAAGTCATGCCATTAGAGTCTTTACAGTCCTTTATAACAATGCGATCATGTAAGTGAAATCCCATCACCTCTGCTATTTTCTTTTTGTTTGCAATACAGCCACAGGTTATGTTCACAGCGAAGAGGACAGAAATTATACAAAGGCATGAACACGAAGAGGTGAGGATTGTGGGGGGGAGGGCCCATCTTAAAGTGTGACTGCTTTATTGATCAACTGTGCAAAATTCGTTTCTGTTATTGGCTTAATTCAATAGAGATACATAGACTACTCTGGGTAGATGTCGACCCACATCAAATTTTAGATGTTTTTTTCTAATTATTTAAATGAAGTTAAAATTTTGAAGAAGTATTCTTTATAAAAGTTACAAGTTGCTAACATACACTAGAAGCTGATTTGACAAAAATTTTTCTTTAGAATGTTGAGTTCTTAAACATTTTTAATACTAGGTACTATAAAAATGCAATGATATTGTTTACCGGGTACATTTTGGTGATCCTGGAGACTACTTTTAAGTTTATAATACTACCAAATGTGTTGTGGAAACTTTTTTTACATATGTCGTGATAATCAAGTTCTTAATTTACATTACCTATATTTATTCCTTCTTTCTGATTAGTTCTCTCTTAATTGTGTATCTATCTACTGTTTTGGTGTAATTTTCAATACCATGGTACTAGTTCTGTTATTCCCCAGCACAACACTGAGAAATAAGTACTGTATATGTGACTCATTCAAATTCATTTTATTTCTAGTTCCTTCAGACTCACAGCTTCATGATAAATTAGTCATAAGATAGTATTAATAGGAAGTAACCAACTAGTAGCTAGGTAACAGAAAAAAGCAATATTTTTGGTATGGATAATACTTTTTTATGCATCACCCTTTTCATGTAGAAAATCCTGGGAATCCTTATCATAAAATTTAATTAGGATTTTTATTGTTTTTTTTTGATGTTTTGGTAGATGCCGAATATTGATGATGAATTTTTTATGCTTTTAAAAAATATGAATATATAAGATGATGCTAAGTGAAATGAACCCCAAGACAGGGACACAAGAGGTTTTATCTTTCTTGCTGTTGTTTTGAGGATACTTATAATGTACTATGTGATTTTTTTTGTTTCTTTTGTATGTTCTTCTCCCATGATATAACCCCTGTTTTCACTATATTTGATTCCAGTGCCCTACATCTTGTATATACATTTTTATAATTTAGGGAAGGGAAGGGAAACAACAAAAAGCTTAAATAAGGATTCAGGTTGACCCATTGTAACTATGAGATGTACAAGACACTATGTTGAAAACGAACTTTACAACTTTGCGTTGGGAGAGAGGAGTTGAGGCGGTGGGGAGGGAAGGGATGATAGGGGAAAAACAAAGGGAAGGGGGAACAATGCTTGGTACCTTACTCATGTAACTGTAACCCCTTTCTACAGTATCTTTACAATAAAATATATATTATTAAAAAATCCTAAATTGTCTTTCTTTTCTGTTGAAGTGAGATGGTACCATAGAGGTATCATTTATTGAAATAAGGAAATCTATAGGAAGAGAAGATATGGGAGAGTTACAAACTCATTATTTTATTGGTTATTTTTAAGAGGTATGTGAGAAGTTAAAGTGTCAAGTACATAGTTGGATATGTAATAAGAACTCATAAAGTCTTTGGGTAAATGTGAGTTGTATCAATAAATTAGTTGCTTGCAGAAAAAAATGTGGAATGAGATGGAAAATTGGTTTTAGGGCATGTCCTGAGTTGCTAAAGTGTTTCAAGGACATGGAAAATAAGTAGTAGTCAAGGAAATCTAAGTGAAAACTCAAATAGGAGAGGGAATGATCATCTGTGACATGCTGCAGAGGGATAAATGACATAAGAATTGACATAGTTCCAATAGTTAAATAGACATTATTAATGGTTTTGTTTTTTTAATTTTTAGAAGAAAGTTACTAGTTAAATATATGAGACTGAGTAGTTTACATGTTACTAGTTGATTTTAAAGTTATATAGAGTGAAAATATTATTTTTCATGTATAATTATGAGA
Source organism: Dipodomys ordii (assembly GCF_000151885.1). Lineage (NCBI taxonomy): Eukaryota > Metazoa > Chordata > Mammalia > Rodentia > Heteromyidae > Dipodomys > Dipodomys ordii. The sequence continues at coordinate 7,730,655 of NW_012267296.1, forward strand.
AGAGACAAATTCATGTTGTATAAGCACCACTACAAACAAGATGAATATTTATAACTTCCCTGAACTCACACAATTTGCATTGTGTATTTTTATTTGTCCATATCCCTGTAACTACTAAACTCTCCTTAATAGTTTTGCTTTTTTCAGAATGTGCTATAAACAGAATAGCAGTTTATGATCCCTTATGACACTATCTTCTTTCATTTGCAATAATGTATTTGAGATTCATTCATGTTAAAGTGTATGTCAACAGATCATTTTTATTGCTTAATATTATCTGTACTCTCCAATCCAAGCTCTGGAAATCAATGTTTGCATTCGTTCCCTACAGTTTGCCTTTCCAATGTGATATTAATAGAATTGTTCAATATTTAGTATTCGGTGTTTGGCCTCATTGAGTTGCCAAAATGCTTTTCAAATTTCTTCATGTTGTCTAGAGTAAATAGATCTTTCATTTCATTGAAGACTAATGGTATATTTACCCAGTGCAGGACACATGAATTGTTTTCAGTATATGCCAAAAGTTGAATAAAGCTACTATAAATTTTCATGTATAGGTTGTTTTACATAACTTTCTGCTTAGGTGAGTTATTTTTTCACTGTTTTCTACCCTTGTTATTGCATATGAGAACTCCCAAAATCATTCAATTTGATTTTTCCTTTTATTTGATATTTTCCACATACTTTTCATTTATTTTCCCACTTTTTTTTCTTCTTGAATGGCTTAAGAAACATTTAACTTTGGGCCAGTTTTATTTATCCTGTTTGGGATTCACTGAGCTTCTTACATTACATTGTAAATTTATGTCTTACCAAATTTGTTAAACTTTCAGCCATTTCTTATTTTTAATATTTTATTGTAAAGATGATATACAGCAGGGTTATAGTTACATAAGTCAGGTAATGAACATTTTGAACATTGTCACTCACTTCCTTGTTCTCTCCCAGTGTTCCCACTCCTGTCCCTTCTCCACCCAGGTTGTATAATTCATTTCCAACATAGTGTCTAGTGAATATTACTGCTGAATTGGTTCACACTGTCCCACCGTTTCTGTACTTCCCGAACTTCCCTTCCCCAAATCAGTTAGACTTATATACAAGACAAAGGGTACACAAATCAAATACAGAGACAAGAGGGATAAACCAAGTCCTTATGTCCAAAAACGAACTTTACAACTTTGGCGGTGGTGGGGGAGTGGGGGGGCGGGATATAGCAACAATGCTTGATAAGAAATGTACTCATTATTATCTTGTCCATGTAATTATAACTCCTCTGAATGGTATTTTCATAATAATTTTTTTTTTTTTAGAAAAAGAATTTTTAAAGTTTTCATCATAGAGGTCCTTCACTTCTTTTTTTTTTGGTCTGGTCGTGGGGCCTGGACTCTGGGCCTGGGTGCTGTCCCTCAGCTCTTCAGCTCAAGGCTAGCGCTCTACCACTTGAGCCACAGCGCCACTTCTAGCTTTTTTCTTTTTGCTTATGTGGGGCTGAGGAATCGAACCCAGGGCCTCGAGCATGCAAGGCGAGCGCTCTACCACTGAGCCACCTTCCCAGCCCCCTATCCTTCACTTCTTTGGTTAAGTTAATTCCTAGGTATTTTATTTTTTGTGGGGCTATTACAAATGGAGTTGCTTTCCTAATTTCAGCCACGCTTTTCTCATTGTTGGCATACAGAAAAGCCATTGATTTTTGAGTGTAAATTTTATACACTGTTACTTTGCCAAAGTTTTGAATCAGCTTGAGTAATTTGGGAGTGGAGTCTATGGGATTCTTTAAATACAAGATCATGTCATCTGCAAAGAGGGAGAGTTTTACTTCTTTCCCTATTGGGATCCCCTGTATGTTTGCATCTTGTCTTATTGCTGTAGCTAGGCATTCTAATACTAAAGAGCAGTGGAAAGAGTGGACATCCTTGTCTTGTTCCTGAGTTAAGAGGAAATGGCTTTAATTTTTCACCATTAAGTATAATGCTGGCTGTAGGTTTGTCATATACAGCCATTATTGTATTGAGGAATGTTCCATGGATTCCTAATTTTTTCCAGAACCTTCATCACAAAGGAGTGTTGGATCTTAGCAAATGCTTTTCCTGCATCTATTGAGATAACCATGTGGTTCTTATCCTTGCTCTTGTTGATGTGATGAATTATATTAATTGATTTGCGTATATTGAACCAGCTTTGCATCCCTGAAAAGACTCCACATAGATCTCCCCTATGACCCAGCAATTCCACTTTTGGGCATTTACCCAAATAATCACAAAGAAGACCACACTAAAGCTACCAGCACAACTATGTTTATTGCAGCATTATTTACCATAGCTAAGATATGGAACCAACCTAGATGCCCCTCAGTAGATGAATGGATCTAGAAATGTAGTATATATACACAATGGAATTCTATGCCTCCATCAGAAAGAATAACATTGCCCCATTTGTTAGGAAATGGAAAGACTTGGAAAAAATTATATTAAATGAAGTAAGCCAGGCTCAAAGAAAGATAGGTCCCATGGTTTCCCTTATTTGCAACAACTAGTATATGTCTGAGTCAAGCAGAAAAGGTCAGATAAGTTGATGTTAGGGAAATGAACCCTAAGATATGTATTCAAATGTTTTTTCTTTCATGCGATTGTTTCTAACATATTTATAAGATTATTTCTTTGTTGCTTTGTATGTCCCTCCCCCATAATATAACCCCTGCTTTCACTGTATATGATGTTGGTATAATTTGTGGAGGGGAAGGGAAAAAACAAATCATTAAAACAGGAATACAGGTGGACCCACTGCAACAATGAGATGTACAAGACTATGTCGAAAAACTTTACAACTTTACAACTTTGGTGGGGTCGGAGAGGGGGAAGGAAGATTTGGTGGGGGGGTGGGGGGAGGATGGGAAGGGGAAACCAAGGAGGAGGCTACAATGCTTTATAAGAAATGTATTCATTATCTTAAATATGTAATTGTAATCCCTCTGTACAGTATTTTCACAAAAAAGGGAAAGAATAAAGAAGGAACTGCAAACAGTACAATAAAAAAAACCCTCGTTTCCATTTCTTGGAATTCATTTTGATAAGTATCATTTTATATGGTCATGTACACATAGCTATTGAGCCCTTGTGATCCCCTCCTAAGAATACCCTCCTTTGGTTTCACTGTGTAATGCTTAGGGTTCTGTTTAATTATTTCTTTTTTAAAAATAGCTTTATTAAAAGCAATTTTTAAAAATATTTCTCATGGTTAAATTTATTTTTCTATTTTTTTACATTTTTTATTGTGAAAATACTGTACAGGGGGGTTACAATTACATGGGCAAAGTAATGAGTACATTTCTTGTATGTAAGTCTCATGCATTATAATTCACCTTTTAAAATACATAATCCAGTATATTTATTTTATTTACAAATACATTTTTCCTCATATCCAAAGGGAACATTGTGGTGAGTGCCAGTGGCTCATGCCTTTAATCCTAGCTACTCAGGAGGCTGAGATCTGAGGATTGTGGTTCAAAGACAACCTGGGCAGGAAAGTCCTTGGGACTATCTCCAATTAACACCCCCCCCCCTGCAAAAAGAAGCCAGAAGTGAGCTGAGGCTCAAGAATAGAGCACTAGACTTGAGCACGAAAGCTCAGTGACAATGCCCAGAGTCCTGAGTTCAAGCCAAGACACACACACACACACACACACACACACAACTTCCATCTCTTTTACCCCAGTCCTGAACAACCACTAATCTACACTTGGTTGTTATAGAGTTCCCTGTTTTCAACATTTTTGTATTAAAGGTGTTGCCTTTATCATTTTACCTTTATCATTCTTTTTTGTTATTAGATATGGTTGCATGATGTAGCACAGAATTTCATTTAATTTGTGTTTTTTTTTAGCCCTGGCCCTGGGAATAATTGGATTACAGGCTACCCAACTGTCTTCATGACTCCATTACTTTTCTTTGTTTGTCAATACTTTTTTTTTTATAATTTTGGTGCCAGTCCTGGAACTTGAACTCAAGGTCTGGGTGCTGTCCCTGAGCTTTATTTCCCCTCTACTTTTTACTTGAGCGACAGCCCCACTTCTGGCCTTCTTTGTTGGTTAGTTGGAGATAAATGTCAGATGGACTTTTGTACTCTTGTTGTTTTTGAACTGGGATCCTCAGATCTTATCCTCCTGAGTAGCTAAAATTACAGGTGTGAGCACCCAGTTAGTAGGAGTATTTTAATTCATCTTGTTAGGCAGTTACTCTTGTACCTAACCTCCAGTCATTTTGTGTTTCTTTTATGTGTGTGTCTTCTCTATCTGGGTTTGAATTTAGGGCCCCGAGTTCTTTTTTGTGTATAGTTTTTATTGTAAAAATACTGTTCAGAGGGGTTATAGTTACATGAATAAGGTAATGAGTACATTTACTATCAAGCATTGTTACCTTCTCCTTTGTTTTTACCCTACCATCCCTTCCCACCCCACCTCCCCAACTCCTCCCCCCCCACAAGTTGTAAAGTTCATTTTCAACATAGTGTCTTGTACATCTCATTGTTACAATGGGTCAACCTATATCCTTATTTCAGCATTTTGTTATTTCCTTTCCCCTCTCCAAATTAGAAAAGTGTATATACAAGATGCAGAGCACCAGAATCAAATACAGTGAAAACAGGGGTCATACCATGGGGAGAACATACCAAAGAAACAAAAAAATCACATGGTGCATTATAAGTACATTCAAAACAACAGCAAGAAAGATAAAACCACTTGTTTCTCTATCTGGGGGTTCATTTTGCTTATCATCATCTTATATGGTCATATGTACATAGCTTTTGACCTTTTCTGCTTGTCCTAGACATACGCTAGTTATTTGCAAATAAGGGAAATCATGGGACCCAGGTTTCTTTTGGCCTGGCTTACTTCACTTAATATTTTTTCCAAGTCTTTCCATTTCCTAACAAATGAGACAGTGTCATTCTTTCTGATGGAGGCATAGAATTCCATTATGTATATATGTATATTCTCTCTGTATAGAAATTTTTGTATATATAGAACACACACACACACACACACACACACACACACACCACACACACACACACACACACACACACACACACACACACACACACACACACACACACACACAC
>NW_012267296.1:7748962-7755530 GCF_000151885.1 Dipodomys ordii
TGGGGGAAAATGGGATGGGAAGGGGAAACAAAGGAGGAGGCTACAATGCTTGATAAGAAATGTACTCATTATCTTGCCCATGTAATTGTAACCCCTTTGTACAGTATTTTCACAATAAAAATTAAAAAAAGAAGTGGTACATTAGTATATTTGCCAGTTTATTTTATACTTAAAATTTGTATTAGTGTATTTTTACAAAGGGGTTTTAGGTATTTCCATATGTCCACACACTGTACTTTTATCCAGTTTTTCCACACTATTACTCTTTTTCCTTCTCCTCTACCTATTTTAACAGGTTTTAGTAAATTTAACTATGCTACTTTTTATATATAAACCTAATATACGTGAGTATTTTTAACTCCCATCACCCCCTTTCCTTTTATTTCCCTTCTACTCATCCCAAATGTGTATGTATCTATGTATATGGTATGTTTCCATATATATATGTCTGTGTGTCTGCATATCTATGTATATGATCTAGTTTCTACATATGAAAGAAAACATGTAATATTTGTCTATCTAAAGGACTTATTTTACTTAATATGATATCCCATTTTTCCAGCAAGCTACATCATTTCAGTTTTCTTTATGGCAGATAATTCATTGTAGATTGCTTCCATAGCTTGATTTTTGTTGATAATGTTGTAATAAACATGATTGTGCAGGTGTCTCTATTGTATCCAGATATGTATCTCCAAGAGTAGTATTTTTGAATTGTATGGAAGTTGCATTTTTCATTTTCTGAAGAGTGCACATGCCAATTTCCATAGAGGTTGCACTACTAGTAAATTTCCACCAGCAATCACTGCATCCTTGCTGGTTTTTGTTTGTTTTTGTTCTTGACAGTAGCCATTCCACTGGTGTAGCTTGATTGTGTGTGTGTGTGTTGCACACACGTGCACACATGTGTACATGCGCGTGCATGTGTGCATCAGTCTGCCAGTTCTGGGGCTTGAACTCAGGACCTGGGTATTGTCCCTGAACTTTTTTGCTCAAGGATAACACTGTATTACTTGAACCATAGCTCTACATTCTGCTTTTTGCTGGTTTATTGGAGATAAGACTCTCACAGTCTTCCCTGCCCTCGCTGGTTGCCAACCATGGTCCTCAGATCGTTGTTATTAGCCTCCTGAGTATTACAGGGATGAGCCACCAGTGCCTGGCTTCTTAGTACAATTTGGATTTGTATTTCCTTTATCTATAAAGATGATAAATATTTCCTTATGTATTTATTGGTCATCTGTGCTTCTTTTAAAAGCTGTCTATTCAACTCCTTTAACTGTTTATTAGATGGATTGTTCTTTTCATATTTAATTTTTGAGATCTATATATTTTCCCATCTTACAGGTTCTCTTTATCTCATAGTAACTGTTTTCTTTGCTGTGCAGACACTTATTGATTTGATGGAATCCCATTTATCAGTTCTTCCTCTTCATGAGTTATTTCTAATGTTCTTCCTGTAGTGTTCCTATAGTAATTTTAGAGTTTCAGATTGTTTTGTTTCCCTTATGCCTTCCTGTAGTAATTTCAGAGTTTCAGTTCTTACATTAAAGTCTGATCTGTTTTGAATTGGTTTTACCAGAAGAGGAGAGACAGGAATTTAGTTTGAGTGTTCTGCATGCAAATACTTAGTTTTTGCAGTACCATTTGTTGAAGAGGCTGTTTTTTTTCTCCAGTGTATGTTTATAACACCTTTGTCATAATCATCTGGTTGCAGCTGTATGTTCTTATTTCTGAGTCATCTCTTCTATTCCATTGGTCTTCATACTTGTTTTTGTTTCAGTAGAATACTGTTTAATTATAGCTCTGTGGTATAGCTTGAAGTCAATTATTGTGATCCCTCTAGCATTGATCCTTTTGCTCAGGATTGTTTTGGCTATTAGGGATTTAATACTAAATTTAATATTGATTTTTTTCTTTATTTTTTGAATAATATCTGAAATTTTAATTCAGATTGTATTGAATCTTCATTTTACTTTCACTCGTATATCCATTTTCACAATGTTGATTCTGTTGGTATATGAATATGGGAGGATATTCCATGTTCTTATGTGTTTTAAATTTTCTTTCTACAGTTTTTTATACTTCTCACTGTACAGCTCTTTTATTTACTTAGTTAAAATTATTCCTAGCTGGGCACTGGTAGCTTACACTTGTAATACTAGCTACTTAGGCGGCTGAGTTCTTGGGATCATGGTTCAAAGCCCCAGGGCACCTAAGTCCATGCGGCTCTTATTAACCACCAAAAAACTAGAAGTGGCGCTCTGGCTCAAAGTAGCAGAGTGCTATCTTTGAGAAGAAAAGCTCAAGAGCAGCACTCATGCCCTGAGTTCAAGCCCCACAACCAAAAAATATATATATTCCTAAGTACTTTAAGGTTATTTTCCTGATTTCTTTCTTAGCCTGTTTGTTGTTGATATATAAACCGGCTACTGATATTTGTATTTTGTTCATATGTTCTGCTTTGCTGAAAGTGTTGTAAGGGGATCAATAGTATATTTGGTTGTTTTGTATTTGTGTATCAGTGCATTTTTCTAATGTTTTACATCATTGTGCCACCTCCTCTCCTGGTATAAAAACAATTATAAATTATAAAAGTCAAAACATAATATCTTGGTTATGGTTGAACTTTTATAATTTTCCTAAATGTCAGCAATTATTTTGAGGTTGGGGAAAAACCTAAGTTTTACTGTTTTCCCAGTCTCAGCTTTGTCAATTAATGTGGAAAGTATAGTGGCTCAAAAGTTATTTAACTTTTCTTTCTTAATAGCACCTTTTTTTCACAGATAGATTAGGTACTATTTCTATGATAGCTAGAACCATCCTAACAAAGTACCACAAATGGCATGATCTAAAGATCAGAAACATTTTCTTACAGTTCTGGGTCTCTTTAAGTTAGAGATCAAGGTATAAGCAGGATTAGATTTTGTGAGGCCTTGCTCCTTGGCTGTAGATAAATAACTCTTTTCTATTTGTGCCTTCACCTGATTTTTCCTCTGTGAATATGTCTTCTAAATTTCCTCTTCTCACCAGGATACTTGCCATATTGGATTATGGCCTACTGTTAAGATCTCCTTTTTCATTAATTGCCTACTTAAAAGCTGATAATAATAATAATAGTATTATATACTGGGTGTTAGAGTTTTAACAAATTATGAGAGTATTTGATAACAGTTGTAAGTTTTTGTTTCTTTAAAGGAAAGATACAATATTTCTGACTTTTATATCCTCAGTACATGGCATAAAATACTGCTTAATGAATATTGTTGATAACTTGAGTGTGTGAATAAGTAAGACAAGTTCATATATAAGAAATTATGATATTGAATCATAACTTTATTATTTCAGGATAGAACATTTTTAGGGTGATTTAGGGAGAAACAAATAAATCACTGATATACTATTGTTACTCTCAAGATTTTATAATGGTACAGAACCTTAAGAAATTGAAGCATAGAAAGAATTTCAGATGGCAAAAAAAATTTTAAATACATAATGGTAAACACTAATGAATAGTCTTTGGAAGGTTGAGAAATATTAGGCAATCAAGAAAAATGGGGCGGGGAACTGATGAAATAAAAGAGACTAATTTTGGAAATGATGACATATAAGGGGTTTGGATATAATTACACTAAGAAATACCTAAGATCATACATATGATACATTAGCTTCAAGATCATAACATGATAAATTAACTCTAAGAAGCTAAACACAGAAATATGTGTGAATACATATTTGTTCTTATATATTTTTGCATATATTGTATTTCTGTTTGTCTGTATAACTGTACTTATTTTAGATATATTGTTTTCAATCCCTGTGTGTGCATCAGAATAAACCATGGGAATTAAAAAATGCAAATGTTTTAGCCCCAACTGAGTTCTATTGAACTGTAGCCTTTGAAAGTAAGATCCAAACAAATATATTAAGTGGTATTTCCTCTACAAGTGGTTCTTATGTGAAGCCATAGCATTATGGACAATTATCCACTTAAAGGCAAATGAACCGTAATTTAGTAATAGAATGTGTAGTTGTTTTTTGCTCAGGTGGATACATCTTTATTTAAAGAGGAAATTTGTGAAGTTTTAAATTAATGTTAGTGTTATAAAAGTACAGATATTTGGTTATATTCTATGTGATGAATATAATACCAATCATGAACAGTCTAAATAAAAGGTTTATATTCCTCATACTTTAAGGAAACCTTACTTATTTTGTTGAATTTAGAAGTACTGTTATCATAAAGTTATAGTCCAAATTAACACAATTCCTTAGCCAGAATGGACCTCCTGTTTTTCTATTTATTTTATGTATTAAAAATAAATTACTACAGCCATGCACTGGTGGCTCACGCCTGTAATCCTAGCTACTCAGGAGGCTGAGATCTGAGGATCCCGGTTCAAAGCCAGCACAGGCAGGAAAGTCCGTGAAACTCTTATTTCCAATAAACCACAGAAAACCGGAAGTGGCGCTATTGCTCAAGTGGTAGAGTGTTAGCCTTGAGTGGAAGAGCTGAGGGACAGTGCTCAGGCCCAGAGTTCAAGCCCCACGCATGACAAAAATAAATAAATTACTGTTTTGTAAAAATGTATTTAAAATAATTTTGATGTTTCATTGGCTAACATTACTTCAAAATATTTTATATATATATATATATATATATATATGAAAAATTTGGTGATCAGTGATTATTGTAGTTAACCAAGTGAACATACCAGTTATCTCACAGTTACCTTTTTTATGTGTTTGGTTAAGATCTAACTTTATTTTTCTTAAAATTTTTAAATAACTTTTTATTGTGAAAATACTGTACAAAAGGGTTATAGTTATGTATGAGTAAAGTAATGAGTACATTTCTTATCCAGCATTGTTGGTTCCTCTTTTGTTTTCCCCTACCATCCCTTCTCTCCCACCTCCTCAACTACATTCCCTCCCCTCCCTACACCTAAATTGTAAAGTTCGTTTTTCCACATAGCATCTGGTATATCTCATTGTTGCAATGGGTCAACCTGTATCCCTATTTAAACAATTTATTATTTTCACTTCTCCTCCCAAAATTATACCAACATCAAATACAGTAAAAAAAAAAAAAGGAGGGGGGTTATACCATGGGGGAGGGACATACAATGCAATAAAAAAATCCACGTGGTACCTTATAAATACATTAGAAACAATAGCAAGAAAGACAAAACCACTTGTGTCCATATATTGGGATTCATTTTGCTTCACATCATTTTGTCTGACTGTTTTGGCTTGTCCCAGACATATATTAGTGATTTCAAATAAGGGAAACCATGGGACCTATGTTTCTTTGAGCTTGGCTTACTTCACTTAATATAATTTTTTCCAAGTCTTTCCATTTCCTAACAAATGGGGCAATGACATTCTTTCTGATAGACGCATAGAATTCCATTGTGTGTGTGTGTGTGTGTGTCTGTGTGTGTGTGTGTAATACATTTTCTTGATCCATTCATCTACTGAGGGGCATCTGGGTTGGTTCCATATCTTAGCTATGGTAAATAATGCTGTGATAAACATGGTGGTGCTGGTAGCTTTGGTATGACCTTGTTTGTGATTGTTTGAGTAAATGCCCAAAAAGTGGGATTACTGGGTTATAGGGGAGTTCTTATGTGGAGTCTTTTGACAAAACTCCATAATGCTTTCCAGAGTGGTTGAACAAGTTTACACTCCCACCAACAATGCAGTAGAGTTCCCTTTTGGCCACATCCCCTACAGTATCTGTTGTTACTAGATTTCTTGATTATAGCCATTCTAGTTGGGGTGAGGGGAATCTCAGTGTTGTCTTGAGTTGCATTTCTTTTATGGCTAGGGAGGTTGAGCATTTCTTCATGTGTCTGTTGGCCATTCTTATTTCCTCTTCAGAGAAGTTTCTCTTTAAGTCTTTAGCCCACTTATTTATCAAGCAGTTGTTTTTTTCAAGATTTGTTGTTGAGGGATTTAATTTTTTGAGCTCCAAGTATAGTTTAGATATTAGACCCTTGTCCATTGTATGGCTAGTGAAGATCTTCTCCCAGTCCATGGGCTTTCTATTGACCTTGCTAGCTATGTCCTTTGCCATACAGAAACTCTGCAATAACATGCAATCCCATTGTCCAACCTTTCTTTGATTTGTTGTGTTTCTGGGTCTCCATTAAGAAAATTTCAGCCTGTGCCAAGGAGACCTAGGGTTTCTCCTATTCCTTCTTGTAATGTTTTCAGGGTGTCTGCGTTGACTCCAAGGTATTTGATCCATTTGGAGTTGATTCTGGTCCAGGGTTATATATAAAGATCTAGGTTTAATTTTCTACAGGTGATTAATTTTGCCAGCACCATTTACTGAAGAGGCTGTCTTTCTTCCATTCTGTTTTTTTAGCTATCTTATCGAAGATTAGGTGGCTGTAGGTCTGTGGGTTTATTTCTGGGTTTTCAATTCTACTCCATTGGTCCTGAGATCACTTCTTGTGGCAGTACCAAGCTGTTTTGATTACTATGGCTTTGTAGTAGAGTTTGAAATTTGGTATTGATATTCCTCCAGCACTGTTCTTTCTGTTAAGGATCATTTTTGCTA
>NW_012267296.1:7755580-7761213 GCF_000151885.1 Dipodomys ordii
CTTCCTTCCTTCCTTCCTTCCTTCTTTCCTTCCTTCCTTCCCTCCCTCCTTTCCCTCCCTCCCTCCCTGCTTTACCTCCCTCTCTCCTTTCCTTCCCTCCCTCTCCTCCCTTCCTCCCTCCCCCCTCTCTCTTTCTTTCCTTCTTTCTTTTTGTCAGTCATGGGACTTGAACTCTGGGCCTGAACACTGTTCCTCAGTGTTCATCTCAAGGCTAGCACTCTACCACTTGAGCCACTGCTCCATTGCCATTTCTGGTTTTCTGAGTGGTTTATTGGAGATAAGAGTTTCATGTACTTTCCTGCCTGGGTTGGCTTTGAACTTCAATCCTTAGAAGCTCAGCCTCCTGAGTAGCTAGGATTACAGGCCTGAGCCACCAGCTCGCGGCTCTGGCTGTATTTCTTATGGGATGTTAATAACATGGATTTTGGACCATCATATATTATTCCACATCCTTCTTACCCCTTGCTTATTTTTCAAATTTATTTCTTGATCAACCATTTATATTAGGTATAGTATAATGTTTTGATTTATGTATACATTTGATAAAGATCAACTTAGGGTAATTACCACCTACAACTTTTATCATTTCTTCATGATGAGTACCTTGAAATTCTTCTGATTGTTTTAAGATTATAATACATTAATTATATTCATTCTTCTGTGCCATAGACCACCAAAACCTATTTGTCCTGTCTGATAACATTATACATTCACATCTCCTGTTCTCCTTTCCCTCCTATTCTCCCTAACTTCTGGTAAAACTAATTTACTTTCAATATCTATTAGATCAGTGTTTTAAGGTTTAGATTCTACATTTAAGTGAGATTATTCAGTGCTTGTCTTCTGAGCCTGACTTGTTTAGCTTAATATAATGTTTTCCTGGTCCATCTGTTTTATTTCAGAAGATATTTAATGATTCAATAATATTCTATCATGTATATATACCAAATTTTTATTTATGTGTTCATCTGTTGGCGGACATTTAGGTTGATACCATCTAGTGATTATCATAAAATATCACATCATGTTATAGCATGGCATCTCATATGATTGATAGCATATTGCCAATTGTGCCGCAGAATCATGGAGTCTGGTATTTTTTTTGACAGGGTGATATTATTTTCTTTGGTTATGAATACAGTAGTAAAATTGCTGCTTCAAGTAGCAGTTGGTTTATTTTTACTCATTTTCACTTCACATTGGATGACTTCTGGTGATCTATCTTCAGCATTACTATATCTTCTTCCATCTGCAATTTCTTTATTGAGTCTTGTATTTTAAGTTTCTATTTCTTTGCTGAGAGCTTTTTATCATTCCATTCAGGCATGTTTATTTCTTCTAAATAGCATAGTTAGGATAGCTGTTTTAGTGTTTAACAGGTATTTGAACATTTGAGTACATTTGGAATTGATAACACTTTTTTCTTGCTTTTTTCAGCAAGCATTTTACCTTGTTTGGTTGACTACAAAGTCATTTCTTTCCCTCTGGATAATGGTTCCAAAAAGTTAATCTAGTTTTCAAAGTATTTGCACCAGTGTTCTGTATTTGCCTCTCAGCGTGCATACTAATCCAGGGCTTAGTGTGAGTGTTGACCAATACTTTATATTGGACTTATTTGATTGTATTCCCTACACATACAGTTTGTTGTTGAGACCATAAGTTACATTGATTCATACACAGAATTAGAAGATCTCCAATGAGCCACGGTAAAATTTTTTCCTAAACTAGCTCTTTTTTGCTTAATTTTCAAACAGTGATTGTCAGATGTTTTCTGTTAAGGGCAAAATAATAAATATTGGATATCTTGTAGACACAGTCTCTGTCTCAGGTACTCAACTCTGCTCTTCCAGTGTGAAAGCAGTCATAGATAATATGGAAACATGGTATTGCTAGTAAAATTTTTTGCAGAAATAGTCAGTAGACCAGATTAGGCCCTTGAGTCATAGCGTGTAGACCTTTGAGCTAAGTTCTCTAAACTTTTCCTTTTATTTCTAGTTGAAAATTATGCATAGTTATCTTCTTAGATTTGTATGTTGAATTAATTTTGTTTCCATGGCCACTTACTGCTTTCTCTTATAGTTTATTCTTTTGACTAGAGTCATGATTTTAAACAGAATCCTATGATAAGAGGAATTAAAAAACTGTATAACTGTATAAAACCCATCTTATCCTAATTTACTTTGACTATATCCAAGTTATGGTTTTATAGCTTTTCATATGATAAACATTTGGTTGAGGATAATCTTAATGAAAATACATAGTTCATATACTTAGTTTATGGTCATCTGTTATAACAGAATTCTGAACAAAATTAAATGAAACATAAAGCTCCGGAGAAATCAAAGATTTTCATGGAGAGTCTGGGAATTATATTAATAGTATTACTTGTCCAGTTGCCTTCTCTGTGGATTTATATTTTCTAGTAAGTATGGACCTTGTTAGATTGTGAAGGGAAATTCTTAGGGTTATGTTTTGTTTGTTTTTATTACTATTATTTTGAACCTTAAGTTTTAAATAATTTTTTTCAGATAAATGGTAATAAAATGGTTGAAGAGCCAATGGAAGAAGGAGAAGCAGATTCTTGCCTGGTAAGCAAACACGTTAATTTATTAAGAACCATTTTTAGCTTATAAGAAATTAGAATAATTGGAAAGAAGAAAAAGTATTGAAGGAATTTATTAAGGTAAATTAATGGTAAATAAGTGCAATTATAATAAATTAACTATTTCAAATTATAGGACAGATTTTTTTCAGAATAAGGCATATCTTTATTTTTTAAATTTAATTTTATTGTAAAGGTTCCATACAGAGGGGTTACAGTTACATTGAGTAAGGTAATGAATACATTTCTTGTTGACAGATTTTTATGAGAGAATTTTTTTTGTCAGTTGCTGGGCTTGAACTCCGGGCCTCAGTGCTGTATCTCAGCTCTTCAGCTCAAGGCTAGAGCTCTACCACTTGAGCCACAGCTCCACTTCTGGTTTTCTGAGTGGTTTATTGGAGATGAGAGTCTCATGGACTTTTCCTGCCCGGGCTGGCTTTGAACCACAATCCTTATGAGAGAAATTTTTATGTCTGAAGTTTTGCTTGCTTATTTTTACAGTGCTGTAGATTAAGCTTAAGAAGCCCCAAGTTCCTAGAAATGTTACACAAGCACTCTTAAGACTGAGCTGCATCTCCCGCTCAGTACTGATGTGTTTTCATTGCTAGGGATCAAATGAGGCAAACACTCACAAGCTACTTCCCCAGCTTGTGAATTTGTAGATATATAATTGAAATATATGTTATATACTATGAAAGTCTTCTATTTGAAGTATAATAGATAACAAATTTTATTTTCTGGTATATGAGAAGTACTTAAAATGTAGAATCATGTACATTTAACTAAATATGATTATCTTCAAGGTAAAAAGAAGCTCTAACTGCTAAAAACATATAGATATTAGTTTATTCTATTCAGTTCTTTATATTAGACTCTCATTTTATAATATTTTTAAATTGTTAAACAAGCTCTGGCCAAGGTATACACATTTATGCCATGATTTTATGGTTGTTTTGTAGATAATCTCATAGGCTGTGCAGTTTTTAGTGAGGAGGAGCTTCAAAGATAGTATTCTGTCATTTTGACATTTTTCATTATATAGACTAGTCTACTGATATTTGGAGAGTTTGTCATTTATACTGTATGACAAAATTAGCAAGTAGTAGAATCAAGACTGATGACACAGTGTGCATCCTGTTATGTTATTGCATATTATATAGACTCAAAGAAGTGGACAATATTATGGGTAAAATCTATCTTGATTTCTCTTCCCTTTATGAAACTTATTCTTAAATGGATTTATCTCACATAAAAACCATCAAAAGGATTTAAATTAGCTTATCCAAACTCTGTTTTGAAATCTTATATGTAACTATCTCTGCAGATAGTGACTATGAAACAATATTTTTCAGTTCCAGTTGACAAGATGAGAAGTGTAGTTCACTTTTGCACTTGCAATTTACTTAAGACCAATTTAATTTTGAGTAAAATCAAATATAAATTTAGAATTTGATTTATATTTAATCAGAATATAGATCACAATTTGATCTAAAGATAGATCTATACATAAATATAAGAGGCACAGCTTGATATTTTATTAGAGATAAGGAATATAAGGAACCACAAAAAGTTGAGTAGAGAAGAGTAACATATTCTAGCACTAATAAATTGAGAACATTATGTATGCATGAATGAATGGACATGTATATGTGAAGCAAACATAACCTCATAGACATAAATAATAATTGTTAGGTCTTTACCTTTTTAATTTTAGTAGGAAAATGATCAGAAAATACAACTTTTAGTGGAAAGATATTAAAAAATAACACTGCTGGATGTTAATGTGTTTTACTGTATCCATTCAGTTTCAGTGTTTAGTAGTTGTAATCTAACACTTAAAACTCTGTATATTTGGTGTGTGATGGCTAAGGTACACTGTATCTGTAAAACTGTATGGGAGAGAAGAAACACTGTTTAAATGCTAAATTAATTATTTAAATAATATTTTAAAATGTTCTCATTTTAACAAGAATTTTTTGTTATGTGTATTCCAGTGTGACTCTGATAGTATTTTTGTTACTGTTTTTTTTATTTAAAATGATGTAGTATTGTATTTAAAATAATGTAATATTGTACAGATTTTTTAAAGTTAGATACATACATTTTTGTAAACATTTAAAAAAACTTTGGTACTAGAAAGGAACTCAAGGCTTCGTGCTTACTAGGCAAGTCCTTCACCATTTGAACAATATCCCTAGGTTTTCACTTTTAGTTTAGTTTTCAGATAGGTCTCAGGATTACTTTGACTACTCAGGCCTTAAACCAAGATCTCTGTCCATACCTCCTGAATAAACATATAGACATTCACCTCCACACTTGGCCTTAGTGCTTTTTACATTTGAACTTTAGGCTCTGAGAATGTAACTCCACTGCAGAACATGTGCTTTCTCACACAAGAAACCCTAGATTTAATCCCCACAACCACAAAAAAATTGGACTTCATTTTGACTGAAGCTGATTGCTATTGCCTGATTTAAATAACTAATTGAGAGAGAGAGAGAGACAGAGACAGAGAGAGAGACAGAGACAGAGACAGAGAGAAAAAGAGAGACTGATAGAGAGACAGAGACAGAGAGACAGAGACAGAGAATATGTAGACATAGTGACCAGCAGAGATGGAATATGCTGCAATATGTAGGGAATATAAATTTTAATAAGTGTCATCATGAGTCATTTTCCATGTTTCAAGACAAACTGCATACTTAATACTTTGTCAAGAATTAAGTAATGGGTTACTGCCCCATTTGTTAGGAAATGGAAAGACTTGGAAAAATGTATATTAAGTGAAGTAAGCCAGGCCCAAAGAAACTTAGGTCCCATGGTTTCCCTTATTTGCAATAACTAGTATATGTCTAGGACAAGCAGAAAAGTTCAAAAGCTGTGTACATATGATCGTATAAGATGATGTGAAGTGAAATGAACCCAAGATAGGGACACACGAAGTTTTATCTTTCTTGCTGCTGTTTTTAATGTATGTATAATGTACTATGTAATTTTTATTTTTTTGTTTCTTTTTTATGTTCTTTTTTTT
>NW_012267296.1:7778323-7838609 GCF_000151885.1 Dipodomys ordii
TGTTTTGATTTCCTTTTTCAAGTTTTTAAAATTTTCATCATAGAGGTCCTTCACTTCTTTGGTTAAGTTAATTCCTAGGTATTTTATTTTTTGTGGGGCTCTCAGGAATAGAGTTGCTTTCCTGATTTCAGCCTTGCTGTCCTCATTGTTGGCATACATAAAAGCCATTGATTTTTGAGGGTTGATTTTATAACTTGTTATTTTGCCAAAGTTTTGAATCAGCTTGAGTAATGTGGGAAAGGAGTCCATGGGATTCTTTAAATACAAGATCATGTCATCTGCAAAGAGAGAGAGTTTTACTTCATCTTTCCCTATTTGGATTCTCTTTATGTTTGCATCTTATTGCTGTAGCTAGGCATTCTAATACTAAATTGAAGAGGAGTGGAGCTAATGAACATCCTTGTCTTGTTCCTGAGTTTAGAGGAAATGGCTTTAGTTTTTCACCATTAAGTATAATGCTGGCTGTAGGTTTGTCATATAGAGCCTGTATTGTATTGAGGAATGTTCCATGGATTCCTAATTTTTCCAGAACCTTCATCACAAAGGAGTGTTGGATCTTAGCAAATGCTTTTCCTGAATCTATTGAGATAACCATGTGGTTCTTATACTTGCTCTTGTTGATGTGATTAATTATATTAATTGATTTTTGTATATTGAACCAGCTTTGTATTCCTAAAATGAATCCTGTTTGATTGTGTTTTATGATTTTCTGGATAAATTGTTGAAGGTGATTAGCCAAAAATTTGTTTTCCATTGATATTTATCAAAGAAATGGGTCTGTAGTTCTCTTTCTTGATGAGTCCCTGCCTGGTTTTGGGATGAGTGTTATGATCGCTTCATAGAAATAGTTCCATAGTGAACTTTCTCTTTCAATTTCATTGAAGATTTGGAGGAGTATTGGTGTGAGTTCTGCTTTGAAGGCTTTGTAGAATTCTGCTGTAAATCCATGTGGTCCTGGGCTTTTCTTAGATGGGAGGTCTCTTATTGCTGTTTCTATTTCAGTGCTTGATATGGGCCTGTTCAGTTGGTTTAACTCATCTTGGTTTAGTTTTGGCATGTTGATATTTGCTAGGAAATCATCCATTTCTTTTAGATTCTCAAATTTATTCGCATAAAGGTTTGAGAAGTATTCCCTTATAGTGTTCTGAATCTTGATTGTTTCTGTGTGATGTTTCCATTCTCATCTCTGAGTTGTTTATTTGGGTGTGTTCTCTTCTTTTTCTGATAATATTTGCTAAGTGTCATTTTTTTTGCTGACCCAACTCTTTGTTTTGTTGATTCTTTCTATGGTTTTTGTGGATTTTAATTTGTTAAATTCTGATTTAATTTTAATTATTTCTTTCTGTCTACTGGATTGGGGTTTATCTTGCTGTTCTTTTTCGGGAGGTTCAAGGAGGTTCAGATTTCTCATTAAATTGTTGGTTTCAGATCTCTCCAATTTGTTGATGTAGGAACTCAGAGCTATAAACTTGCTTCTGAGTATTGGCTTTGCTGTGTCCCAGAGGAGCTGGTAATTTGTGTGTTCATTTTTGTTGAATATCATGAGCATTTGAATTTCCTTTCTAATCTCTTCCATGATTCAACTGTGTGTTGTTCAGCCTCCTCCTGTTACAGGATTTTCTTTGGTGGCTTTTGGTGCTGAGTTCTAATTTTATTCTCTTGTGGTCTGAGAGAATGGAGGACATACCTTCAGTATTTCTGAATTGGGACGTTTGCTTTGTGACCTAAAATGTGGTCTAATTTGGATAATGTTCTGTGTGTTCCTGAGGAAAACTTGTATTCTTACGTTGCTGGATGAAATATTTGGTAGATGTCTGTTAAATCTAGTTGATCTATGCAGTTGTTTAGATCTGCAGTTTCCCTGTTGAGTTTTTGCCGAGTAGATCTATATAATGGGGATGGGGTGTGTTAAAGTCTACGACAGTTAATGTCTTTGGAGGGAAAGTAGTGTTTCTTGTATAAATTTGGGTGCTCCGTTGTTTGGCGAATGAATGTTTAGAATTGTAATATCCTCCTGAAGGAGAGATCCCTTAATTAGTTTGTAGCGACCTTCTTTATCTCTACTCACTAATTTTAATTTGAAGTCTATTTTTATCTGATATTAGAATTGCTACTCCTGCCTATTTATGGGGGCCGTTTGCTTGGTATATTTTATTCCAGCCTTTCACTTTCAAAATGTGTGTTTTTATGGGCAAGTTTTGACTCCTGAAAGCAGCAGATAGAAGAATCTTGCTTTTTAATCCAACTAGACCGTTTATGTCACTTATTTGGATAATTTAGTCCATTAATGTTGAGTGTTATGACTGAGAGGTGTTTGGTACTTCCTGCCATGTTTTCCACCTTCTTGAGGGCTGTAACAAGTGGGTTCATCCTATCGTTGTTGGATTCTCAGTTTGGGTGCAGCTTCTTGGCCTTTATTGTATTCTTGTTGGTTTTCTATGTGTAGCATATAGTTAAGTATCTTTTATAAGGCTGGTTTGTTGGAGATATATTGTTTCAGATTTTCTTTACTATGGAAGGTTTTTATTTGACCTTCAGTTATGAAGGAGAGTTTAGCTGTGTACAGTATTCTTGGTTGATAATTGTTTGTCTTTAGGACATGACATACATCATTCCAGGCTCTTCTTGTTTTAATTGTCTCTGCTGTGAAATCTGAGATTATTCTCATTGGTTTCCCTTTATAGGTGATTGATGTTTTCTCCTTGACAGCTTTAAGGATTCTTTCCTTGGTCTGAATTGATCCTGTTCGGATTATAATGTGATGGTGGGATGTCCTGTTGGTCTGGTATATTTGGGGTTCTAAAAGCCTCTCGTATCTTAATGGGCCTATCTTTTTTCATGTTTGGAAGTTCTCTGCTAGGATCCTGTTAAATAAATTTCCTAGACAATTAACTTCTGTCACTAGGTGCTCCTTTAAACCCATTATCCTCAGATTAGGCTTTCTGATGGTGTCTTCCAAATGTTGAAATGATCTATCATATTTCTTAGATTTGTCTTGGATAGTTGTATGTTCTTTCTCTATAATATCTAGGCTGTCTTTAATCCTCGAGATTCCATCTTCTGCATTGTCTAACCTACTGTCAAGACTTTATACTTTGTTTTTAATTTCTTTTCCTTCTAATTTGGTTGGCTTTGATGGCTCCAAGTTCTTTGTTGGAGCTTTGTTTTAGATCTTGTATGAACTTCTTTACTTCCTTAATTTGGTGTTCAGTGTTTATTCTGAAACCACTTTAGTTGATTGGTTATGGTTTCCTTGGACTCCCATTCCTTCTGTCAGGCTCCATTCAGCATTCCCTTTGTGGTCTCCCTGGATTCCTTCGCTGTCTGTTATTTATTCCATGAATGCCTCTATTGATCTTTTTCTATTCTCATCCTACTCACAAAATTCCTGTATTACTCTTTGAGTAGCTTCCTCATGCTCACACAACTCCTGTATTTCTCTTTGACTGTTCTCAGCCTGCTCAGGCAATTCCTATAATTTACTATGACTGTTCTCAGCCTGGTCACGCAGTTCCTGTATTTCTCTTTGAATGTTCTTAGTCTGCTCAGTCTGCTCATGCAATTCCTGTTTTTTTCTTTGACTTTTCTCAGACTGCTCATGCAATTCCTGTATTAATCTTTGAGTAGCTTCCTCATACTGACAAGATTCCAGTATTAATTTTTGTTTAGCTTCATCATGCTCTTAAGGCTTTGCCTCAAGCTCACACTGAGTCCTTTCCAGGTTTTCAGTCTTTTCATTCACCATGTTTTCCAGTAGTGTTTGTAGAGCTTTTTGGGAACTCTCCTCTTGATTATTCATTAACTGTTCTGTCACATGATTATTCTGAATGGAGTTGAGATACCCAGACTTGCCATTTTTCTTGTGTTGCTCCAGCTTGTTCTGCCCATTTGGTGTGAAAATAACACCAATTTTGTGCTAGAACCTCATTTTAAGGCAAGCATCATCCAGAGTCCTGTAGTTGCACAGTCAAAATGGCTGTAGATACAATCTAGTTCAACAGATACAATCTATTCAATATCAGACAACTATGGATTTATGGGCTAAAAATATCAAAGAGGGATTCATCAGAAATTATTAGGTTTAGTGAGAATTGTGGTGAAAAATAGGTAGAGTGGCTGACTATTGAGCACAAGGCACTGAGTTAAAAAAAGTCTCCATATTACAAAAAAATCAAGAACTTAAAAAATGTACATGTACATTCATTACAGATGTTCTAGAATTATATTCGTGACA
The DNA here is from genome assembly GCF_000151885.1 of Dipodomys ordii. Lineage (NCBI taxonomy): Eukaryota > Metazoa > Chordata > Mammalia > Rodentia > Heteromyidae > Dipodomys > Dipodomys ordii. The sequence goes on from NW_012267296.1 coordinate 7,782,558, forward strand.
TATTTTCATGTATATGACATATATGTATTTCAAAAATATGTATCAAAGAAAATAATGTATATTTTAATCAATATAATGACTAAGTGAATTTAGAGAGATGTGGAGAGGTAAAAGGAGAGTGAATTTAACCAAGTCCTAATCTCAGAGAGGGAAATGGATAGGATAGAATGATAGGAGAGAGATAAAAATACAAGAAAAAAATGGAAAAACAAAAATTTAAATTAAAAAAATGAAACACTTAAAAATTATGTAAGTATAAAGAAATGATATTGTGGGAAAGAGGAAAAGTCAGCAAACTTTCTAAGTTTTGTTCCTTGCTCTGCCATGCAGCCTTGACCAAATCACAAACAACTTTCTACTTCAACTCTCTCACATGACAAACAGGCTTTGGTAAATGGGGCTCTAAGGTCTTCCTCTATGCCTGTGACTTCATATTGGACCCAACACATTATTTATTGATGGTTAAGAAGGCCCTTCAAGTCCATACCTTGAATAAGATCATTTTTTGTTGTTGCTGGTCGTGGGGCTTGAATTCTAGGCCTGGGTACTGTCCCTACACTCTTCAGCTCAAGGTGACCACTCTACCTCTTGAGGTACAGCGCCACTTCCAGTTTTCTAGTGGTTTATTGGAGATCAGAGTCTCACGGACTTTTCTGCCCAGATCTCAGCCTCCTGAGTAGCTAGGATTACAGGCTTGAGCCACCGGTGCCCAGCTTAAGATCATTATTATAAGCATGAATTATAATGACATTCATGTTTTATAAAGTATTGAGAAGAAAAACCACTCTTAATTACTTTCACCACTCTTAAGAAAACTGTACAAATTAAACTGTTTCTCCAATGTTCCCTCTTCTCTTTATTAAGATCCATACAAGACTACAATTGTGGTAGCTACAAGTGGCTAAAAAAGCAGCTGGAAAGCAGCTAACAGGAAAATGCAGCTAGATGAGAAAGACTATACTTCCTAATACACAGCCACCACAAAATGTTACACTATGACCTAACCTTCCTCTACCTTCAAAATTCTTGAGAATTCTGACCACCTGTGTCACATTTTCATTATTTAGTTACCATGAAGCCTACCTTATTTGGAACTATAATCTTGTCCACTTTGGCCACAACTATAATTTATTTATCAATTATTTGAAGGATCAGTAAAAATCTTACCATCCAGAACAGAATTGATATGGTGTAATGGAAAGCTATGAAGATTTGTAGACATTGTGATTAACTAGCCTTGTGAACAATTTTTTCATTAAATAGTGTAGTAAAAGTGTAGTATAAGATATTCTATTAGCTCTGTATTTGGTGATATGCAATGCACCTGAGATTTTTTCCTCCTAGATACTGTGCTTTTTTTCAATGGATCAAAATTACAACTCACTTAAGTGTAGTCATCACAGCTGAATGCAGCCCTGTATCAAGGAGCACAAATACCCCATGGGTGGCTTCCTTTTTACCTGACCTAGAAAGTAGGAAAGCTGGAATATGACTTAAATTTACATTTTCAGTAAAAGGGGTCATGGTCTGGGAACATTTTTTAGGCCCAAAATTTTAACTATGCCATTTTCCTTTATATGTGGTTAACTGGATATTTAATTGTTTAAACGTATATTGTAAATACCATTTAAAAGACTTTGACATTTACATTTTTTTTCGTGCCCTATAATACACAAGGTTGTATCTTGATTTCCTTATAAATCAGACTTTAGTGAATGACTTGAGATGGCCATTAATACTTCCATTTATTGTTACCTAATTAGAAAGTTGAAGCATAAATTTTACTTCATATACCTCAATTGACAAGTAATTATACAGTAGGGAAACTGGTGATGGTGCTTTATGTGTATGTTGTTACAAAACTATGTTTGACTGAAGGAGTAGAGTATTATATAATCTCTAATTTTGAATGAAACTAATTATAAGATAAAGGAATTACATTTAAGTATTTTTTTTTACAGGATGAAGGTGTTCTTAAAGAAATCCCAATTACAAATCACGTAAAAGAAGGATATGAGAAAGCAGATCCTGCACAGTTTGAGTTGCTCAAAGTCCTTGGTCAGGGATCATTTGGAAAGGTAATAAATACTTTTTATACATTTTTTATTTTGAACATTATTTTTATGTGTATATGTACTTTTATATATACAGACATAGAAATCTGATACATTGAATTCATTTCTAAATTTATCAAATGATGTCTAAAAATTGACTTTTATTACTGTTATTCTTTACTCATATTTTCTAATACTTCCCTATAGTATTCAAAGTTTTCTAATCCTTTGCGTTTACATGTCTTTAAGAAAATATATAGCTATATCCTTTCTTACTGGCCTAAATAAAGGTAGTTGAATTGTTATAAAAATAGCATTTCTGGCCTTCCTGTTCATATTGTCACAACACAGCTTGCTCTTAGCTGGTAATGTCATTTATATTTCTTTTTGTAAAAAATTATCTTTAAGTAGTTGTACAAAGAGCTTTCAACTAAAGAAATCAGTTTATAACTACAATGTATCATGATCACTATATTTCTTAGCTCTATATCAGAAGTTGGAATTTATACCTTATAATTCATGAGTTCATTTATCATCAAAAAGAAAACTAGAACAGAAATATATAAAGTAGAAGAAGAGCTGATGGGTGATATATGAAACACTTTCTTTCAAAGAACTTAAGTTTTGAATAAAGCAAAATTGGGTAAAACTAACTTGTACTCTCATTATTAAGCATTGATTACTTAGTGCTTGATAACATGTTTCTTGTACAAAAAGTATGTTGATCTGGTTCCTGTCTTTGATATACCTAAAATCTAAGTTATGAAAATTAAATCAGGATCCTAAGATCTCAGTTTCCTATGTAACTAGGATTATAGTCAGGGGCTACCAGCTGCCAGCTATATATATATAATTGCTTTTGTGATGGAAAAGTCTAGCTTGGGACTTAAAATGTTTTTTATAGACATTGGATTTTTAATAATAAAAGTGATGGTTTTGAAAAAATGTTTGCAGTTAGTCATTTATCAGTAATTAGCATTTAAAGATATGTGATAATTTATATATATAATGTCCACATGCTTAATAAATGCTTAATGGAAAAGCAAACAAACAAGGTGGGTACAAGCTGGGTACTGGTAGCTCATGCATATAGTTATAGTTATTGAGAAGGCTGACATCTAAGGATCATGGTTCAAAGCCAGCCTGGGCAAGGAAGTCTGTGAGACCCTTCAATTAGCAACCAGAAAACAAGTAGTGGGGCTTTAAAATGTTTTTAAGTTTGTATATACATTTATTCATATATTCATTTAGTCTAGCATTGTTCCAGAGAACATTTAAGGCTTTCAGACATGAGTAGTAAATATAATGAAGTTAAAAGTAAGTGACAATGTTGATACAACAGTGTTTGAAAGATTAGATGAAACAGGAATACATGTTGCTATTCTTAAATATATGACATAAGGGATGCCAAATTTTCTATAAGTAGGCCAAAAATGAAGACTTCCATTTTCTGGAAGCTATTAAAAAGAAGCCCATATATTCAAATGTACAGATCAAACTGAACAGAGAAATATCTTTTATGGCTCTTCATAAAATCAATACTGTATAACATAATGAAAAAATGTTAGTAACATCTCCATGTTGAATATAACATCAGGCTGACAAATTGTCACTGTAGTTGTTAATTCTAGAAAACACTTAAATTTGTGCAAGAATGTTAGTGTAACAAAAATATTATTAAATTACTTTCTACATTCCTAATACTAAAACACAGAATAGTGATTTATGTAATATACCAACCAAAGAAATATTAAGGAAGTGGCCTTCTTTTTGCTTCTTAGGTTGTGAACATACTTGCTTGTCTAGATTGCATCATTTGTGTAGGCATTGTGTAGGAGTGACTTGTTAGCTGCTGAACCTATTCAGGAATTTGGCCAAGCCTGTGAATCAGATAAATGTAGTAACAATTCCAAGAAACTTTGGACTGCAGAGTATTGTTTAAGTTTTTCTTCAAAGGTTCCATTATTAAAATGCAAGAAATGGAATTTTTAACTCATATCAAGTCTCCTGACAGTAAATGTTTTTATAGTGTATTTAATGAGAGGATACTAGTAAAATTAGAGGCAATTAAAATTATACTTTAAGGTTAGAAATTAATGTTATCATAATGAATGTTGCATATAAATTATGTTCTAAGCATACCAAATGGAATGCTATTAATAATTACTAATATATAACTTTAAATTTTACATACCTACTAGTTTACTTTAAAAATACATAAAACAGAGCATATTCAGTATTGTCAAATTGAACTTTTTATATCATATACCAAATAAAATTTATGCAAATAATACATTCATAAATTTAAAAAGTATATTTTTATTTTTTGCCAGTATTGGGGTTGGAACTCAAGGCCTGTGTGCTGTCCTTTTGATTTTCTGTTATTCTACCACTTGAGCCAGAGCTCTACTTCTAGACTTTTACTGATTAATTGGAGATAATTATCTCTCAGATGTTTCTGCCTGGGCTGTTTACAAACTGGGATCCTAAGATGTTAGTCTCCTAAGTAACTAGGAATACAGGCATGGGCCACTAGATGCCAGCTTTAAACAAAATTATATATTTTTTTCTTTTGGATAGAAAGGTCTAGCTCCGGGACTTAAATATAAGTTTTTATACACTTTGAACCTTTGCTTTTAAAATAATTAATAAAATATTAAGTGATGGTTTTCAAAAACCATTTATTAACTTTTAAGATTTTGAGGTGTTTTTGATATAAACAAAAAGATTGAGAATTATTTTCCTGAAGAGACTGATAGATAGCTGTGGTAGGAGCATCACTGATAAGATGACCCCTTTGTTCTTAGCATTTGTGCTCACATGATTCTATGAAAAAGAAATCTGGGGTTAGCTGCATTTAATTGACATCCTCAATAAAACTGAGTACAACCTTTGATCATGATTCTTAAAGTTAATATGATTTACTTAGCTTTGAAGTGTTTTTTTTTTACTTTTGAAAATTCTTTCAATTTTATGCTTAAAAGTAGCAAGGCCTGCTTCTTAAAGCAATTGTACAGATATGTACAAGTCTGTTTATCAATAAATGAAACCTTGATAAAAGAAAGAGGTTAGTAAATAAGCCCTGTGATTGTAACTTCTGTAGATTAATATAGATATTATATAGCATTTAGATATAGCATTTAGGACCCCATGATAGATCTAGTTTTTATGTGTATCTATTCCAACCTAGCTTGAAAAATACACTTCTATGATTAAAAATCCTGAACTAGCAAGAAAATGACATAAGATAGTACTTTTAATCTGTTAGTCTGCTTTACACAGAAATAATGATTATTTCGAAGATATACGGTTTGGTTTAAACTCTGAAAATTTCGGTTCAAAGATTGTTTCATATAGATTAAAAACCTAACATTTGTTAAAAACTTATCATTTGTTAATTTGTGAACTGTCTTCATTAGTGTACTCCGAGTGTGACATGAAATGTTCATTATTATTAGTTGTCTATGAATAATAGAAACAGAGTCAAGGATTAGAAATTTACAGCAATTTTACAGACCAGTTTTATACATATTAATTTTAAAATTATTTGTTAGCATGTATCACCTGCATACGGGATTTCATTGCATTATTTTCATTCATCATAATTTCCTATATCAAAATCACCTCTTTTACCCCCCCCCCATCTCTCATTATACCTTTCTTAAAACAATTTCAATGGATGAAATCTGTCGCTTCCCAGAAAGGAACAAAAAGACTGGTTCTTCTACTCAAAAAGTGTGAGCAGTACTACAGTGAATATGTGAAAACTTTTCATCTGAATTGCCCCTTTAGTTTAGGACTAATCTAAAGTTTTACTTTCAGAGAAAACAACAGAGATAGCATGAAGTGCAGGAATATAGGTAGATAAATGGTTGAGCTTTAATAGCTAAATCTGTTAAAGGGTGCAAATACTGGGTCATACATTTTACATGAAGAGCCCTCCCTGTTTTGCTGGTGCATAATTACCACATTGATGATATGAAATGTCAGACATATTTTGTGAAAGAAGAAAAAATTGTTTAACAGTGAAAAAATAAACAAAAATTAACAATTTTATTGTCTGTAATTTTAAGTGAATAACTTAGGTACTTTTATTCATTTTCAGTTTAAATGATTTCAGTTTAAATGATCAGTACTTGTGTTGACAGGTTGTGGCAGAGAATAAGCATTGTTTACTAATTGAAAAAGAAACAGGGCTGGGGATTTAGTTCATTGGAAGTCCTCTTGCCTGGCAATTGCAAGGACCCAAGTTAGCTCTTCAGTGCCTTCCCTCCCCCCTCCACAAAAGAAAAAAGAGAAGAAGGAGGGGGAAGGAGGAGAAGCAAGAAGAAGGAGAAGGAGGAGAAGAAGAAAGAGAAGAAACAGCCCTTTAAAAGTAAATTGCAGTTCATAGCCAGCACAGGCAGGAAAGTCCTTAAGCCTCTTTCTTACCTACAATTAACCACCAAAAAACTGGAAATGGTGCTGTGGCTCAAATGGTAGAGCATGGACCTTGAGCCCAGGCCCAGAGTTCAAGCCCCATGACCTACAAAAAAATCGTTATAAATACATATAGGTTTGTCATGTCGAAAACGAGCTTTACAATGTTGGTGGGGGGGCGGGGATGATTGGGCGTGGGGGGGAGGCTGGGAAGGGATGTGAAGGGTAAACAAAGGAGGAGGCTGCAATGCTTGATAAGAAATGTACGCATTAGCCTGCCCATGTAATTGTAACCCCTCTGTACAGTGTGTTCACAAAAAAGAAAAAAAAAGAAAAAAAAAGAAGAAAAATACATATAAGTTTTATTTTCTATGTGTAATTTGTAAAAATGAGGTATTTTTTGTTTACAAGTAATGTTAGAGTAACTTTAGAATTTAATCTTCACTTGTTTATTGTAGTGATTTGCCATCTTGACTCTTATACCTCACTAAATAATAAGAATACTTTGTAATTTTTTATTAGAAAATAAAGTACCAGATAACTTCTAAAACAGACCAACAAGGAAATTTGTGGTCATAACATTTGGTTTTTATTAAGGTAAAGATGTCTTTGAGTTTTATAAAGAGGTCTCTATTTGAAATTAGTCTTCCATTATGTTATTTCTTACATTAAAATTTTCTCTTAGGGCTAGGAAGGTGGCTCAGTACTAGAGTGCTTTCCTTGCATGCATGAGTCCCTGGGTTCGATTCCTTAGCACCACAAAAGCAGAAAAAAATGGAAGTGGTGTTGTGGCTCAAATGGTAGAGTGCTAGCCTTGAGCTGAAGAGCTGAGGGACAGTGCCCAGGTCCAGAGTTCAGGCCCCACAACTGACAAAAAAATAAAAACAAAAAACAAAATGCAAAAAACAATTCTCTTAGTCCTATACTATGTTATCTATGTTTTTTGTCAGTTGTGGGGCTTGATTTCAGGACCGGAGTGCTATCCCTGAGCCTCTTTGTACTAAGGCTAGCACTCTACCACTTTGAGGCACAGTGCCACTTCTGGTTTTTGAATTAATTGGAGATAAGATTCTCTTTGGGACTTTTCTATCCTGGCTGGCTTTGAACAGTGATCCTCAGATCTCAGCCTCCTGAGTAGCTATGATTACAGGCATGAGCTACTGGCATCTGGCTTATACATTTTTTTAGTAGTATGCATATAGATTGTGGTTTTTCCAATGGAGACCATGATAAAATATTAAGTATATTCATTTTAGAGTAACTTATAGGAGAAAGCCTATTTTCATATTAGAGAAAATACAAGGACAAAAATGTGTTCTACTTTGTGTAAATAGAACAAAAATGGATTCCCTCCTTTTTTTCATCTTTTTGAATGAACCCACAGACCTATAGCCACCTAATCTTCAATAAAGGAGCCAAAAAATAGGCTGGAAGACAGCCTGTTCAATAAGTGGTGCTGGCAAAGTTGGTTAAATACCTGTAGAAAACTAAAGTTAGATCCTTATATATCACCCTGCACCACAATCAATTCCAAATGGTTCAGATACCTCGAGGTAAAAGCAGACACCCTGGGGCTGGGAAGGTGGCTCAGTGGTAGAGTGCTTGCCTTGTATGCCAGGGGCCCTGGATTCCATTCCTCAGCACCACATAAGCAAAAAAAGAAAAAAGTCTGAAATGGCGCTGTGGCTCAAGTGGTAGAGCGCTAGCCTTGAGCTGAAGAGCTGACGAACAGCGCCCAGGCCCAGAGTTCAGGCCCCACGACCAGACCCAAAAAACAACAACAACAACAAAAAAGCAAACACCCTGAAAACATTACAAGAAGGAGTAGGAGAAACTCTAGCGCACCTTTGCACAGGCTGAAATTTTCTAAACACCTATAACATGAGGGTCAACCTTTAAAAAATGGCTTGGACTAAGAATTCTACTATTGTTTTTCTTTTTTTACTTCTCCTTTTAGGTTTTCCTTGTGAGAAAAAAGACTGGTCCTGATGCTGGGCAACTCTATGCAATGAAGGTCTTAAAAAAGGCTTCTTTAAAAGGTAGAAAATTAGAACATTTATTAAATTAGAATTTTGTAACTCTTATTTGAAGAATGATGGTGTCTGAGAAACATATTGTACATTGCTTTTATGAGGTGAATAACTCTATAATAATGTTAACTATTAAAGTTTTCTGGCTAGTAAGTAATCCTAGGGTTTAATATTCAGATATGCCTTAATTTATTGGGAGAGTATCACAGTAAAAGATTAATGCTTAGCAAAGTGGTGTATTACATTTAATTCACTAAGAACTTACCAGTTTTATTAATCTGCATTCTTTTTTCTAATTTCCATTTTTCCTGTTTTATCAGTGTTTGTATTGCATATGGAGAAAGTACAACCACCTGCATGTACATACATACATGTACTATCTTGTACACTGTGGTAAAATACTATTAAGTTCACTTTTAATTAATAAATCCACTTGAACAATTAAAACCTAATGTATAATGCACATAAGCCAAATACCTATTTATGCCACTTTAACTCGTTTCTAAAATAAACTTGTTGGCTTTCAGAGAACATTGTCATAATATGTGAATGCAGACACTAATTTAGTCATTTTTGATGTGATAGTTTAGTTTTGATTGGCAAATTGTTGATCAGATGATTACCGAAATTGTGAATAAGTGACATATATTCGACTCTTGTGTAATTTTTAGTTCGAGACAGAGTTCGGACAAAGATGGAGAGGGATATTCTAGTGGAAGTCAATCATCCGTTTATTGTCAAATTGCATTATGGTATGTATTTTTTTCTTATGACAGAGATTTAATATTTTAGATAACATATCAAGAAGTAAATACTTAAAATTTACTGAATTATGCTACAGTGAAATGCATTTATCTAAAATAAATATCAGTATCTAGCTTTTACTTATAGTTGTTTGTCTTATTTGGGTAATATTTTTCTAGTACTATTCCTGTAGAGCTTTATACCATCAGTGACCTTAGGCTATAAACTACTGTAATTATTTATATAAAAAATTAGGTCTGGATGCCAGTTGCTCATGCCTATCATTCTAGGTGCTCAGGAGGCTCAGATCTGAGGATTACAGTTCAAAGCCAGCCTAGGCAGGAAAGGCCATGAGACTTACCTCCAACAAACTGCTCAGAAAATGTCAGAAGTGATGCTATGGCTCAAGTGGTAGAGTACTAGTCTTGAGCAAAAGAAGCTCAAGGACAGCAAGCGCACAGACCCTGAATTCAAGCTCCAGGAACAGCGTGCGTACACGCACGCGCGCGTGCGCACTCACACACACACACACACACACACACAATTTCAGGTGTTTGATTAGAATGACTGTATTAATCTTATTTTCCTAGTTCTCTTTGAAGCTCATGTAGTTATAGTAGTCTATCTGAACTATTAAACTTAGGAGGCGAAGGATATCATTTAAAAAACAGTGGATGTAATGGAGAATACATAAGCTTTGAGATCAAACTGACTTTGTATTATGACTCCTTTATTAACTTATTGCAGGGAAGAGACTATACACTATGGTTTTCTTGGGAAGTAAATGAGAGCTAGATAGACAGATAAATTAAATCATTGGTGCAATCTATTATGTCAGTTTCAGTTTAATTTTTAAGAAGTAGCTGATATTAACTCTATTTGTACTATAATTTTTACATTTACCCAGTTATATTTATAAAAGGTCCCAAGGATTTCTGATCCATTATCCTTTTATTCATTATTTCCCTAATGAAATAAAGGTGGTAGTATTTAAGGACTCATTTAAATCTTTACTATACCATTAGAATCGTAAATAAACACTTCTTGTGTGCAAAACACCATATTAAATGTAGTGAGCTATAGTAGTAAAATAATCTGTGACCATGAAAAATTCATGATCTATAGAAGACACAGAAATGTAAATAAATTAATTGTACTATAAAAGGTATAAAATATAGTGAAATCTCAAAAGCAGTGGCAAGTAATTTTGGTTAGGATGGGGCGATAAGAATGTTTTGGAGAAATGTGAACAAAGAGAAATTCTGAAAAATTTAGTAAAGGTGGTGTCATGTTAAGCTTTATAGAATCATTAAATTTTCAGTGGATTGTTGGGAGGCAAAGTAAAGGAAACTTCAGTAGAAAGTAGTGCCTCATGAATTGGGAAAATGGTAATCGTAGAAGTATTCATGTAAAGCCACAAAGTTGATTATATATATTCTAGGAAGGAATTTTTAGCTATTTTAACACTGGATTAAACATGGGATTTAATTCTGAGATTGTTATGCAACAACAGACCATGTGATAGTGTTTAGTGATAAAATTCTAAACTGATAGGTTAATTAGGAAGCACATTAAGCTTTTTAAAGCCTTTGAGATTGGTCTGTTATTATTATCATTTCTAATTAGCTTTTCAGACTGAAGGGAAGCTGTATTTAATACTGGATTTTCTCAGGGGAGGAGATGTCTTCACAAGATTATCCAAAGAGGTGAGTGTCTACTTATATATTTTAACTCTTATTTTATTGAAATGAAACTGAAATATTTTCCTATGGAAATATTTCATTGTATTTAGTTTTGTGTCAGTTAATGGCTTTTTATATATGCTTGTCACTCAGATCATTTCTGAGTGCTACTCATTATTCTCTTAGATGTAAAAATGTAATGAATAACTTAATGAAGTAGATGGGAGTAAGCCTAGGAGTTTGGTTACTTAAGCTACCTAAATTATACTTGTAATAGTGCTTAATTTATTCACTTAAAATAGCATTGTTGTAATTTAATTGACATATAGTAAACTACACATATTTAGTTACACAATTTGATAAAAATTGACATTTATACCTATGAAATCTTAATTTAAATAAAAATAATTAGCATATTCACTATTTTCAAAAGTTTTCTTAGACATCCCTTTGTAATGCCTGCTTCATATACCAAACCCACTGAATCTGCTTTCCGTCACTGTTTTTTTTTCTAAGTTTATATAAATGGAATCATACTTTGTACTTTTCTATCTGATTTAAATCAGGACAATTATTTTTATTTGTTCATGTTATATGTATCAGTATTTAATTCCTTTTCTTGCTGATTAGTAGTATCCATTTCTTTATTCGCATGTTGATGGATGTTTTGAGCTGTTGCAGTTTTTGTGTATTATCAATAAAGCTGCTGTAAAAGTTCATGTACAGCTGATTGTATGGACATATACTTTCATTTCTCATGGGTAAACACCTCAGCATATAATGACTGGGCCACATGGTAGGTGTATATTTTAACTTTTGAAGACACTGCCAAACTATTTTCAGAAGTGGTTATATAATTTTTATTTCCCAGCAGCAGCTTAAAAGGGTTTTATTGCTTTACATCCTTGCCAATAGTTGGTATGGTCAGTTTTTTATTGTGTTTCTAACTTTTATCACATTAAAGACTAATGATGTTGGGCATCTTTTCTTGCACTTATTTGCCTATCTTCTTTAGTAAAATACCTTTTTAAACCGTTTGCCCATTTTAATTGAATTGCTTATTCTCTTCCGACCTTTTGAGTTTTTCATTTATTTATTTTTATTGTTATTGTAAAGGTGATGTACAGAGTGGTTACAGTTCCATAATTCAGGTAATAAGTACATTTCTTTTTGAAAGTATCTGCAAACAGCACATTGACCAGTGACTTATATTTAAAATAAATGAGAAATCAGAATAACGACAGATTTGTCATTTATTTTAGATGTAAGTCGCTGATCATATATGCTATTTGCAAATACTTTTTTCTGGTTAGTGGTTTATCTTTTAAATGGCTTAATTGTATTTATTTTGAGCAGGAGAAGTTCATAAATTTTTGGTTGACAGTCCTAAAGCTTTAACTCAGGGCCTGGGCACTGTTCTTCAGTTTTTTGGTCAAGGCTAGTGCTCTACCACGTGAGCCATAAGCTCCACTTCTGGTTTTTGGCTTGGAACTGCAATCCTTAGATCTCAGCCTCTTTGGTAGCTAGGATAGAGGTGAACCTCCAGCGCCTGGTTTAATTTTTAATGTCCTATTTAAAAAATATTTGCCACATATTTACTGAGAATTTTCTCCTATGTATTCTACAAGGTTTGTAGTTTAGGTTTTAACAATTTAGATTTCTGATTTGAGTTCATTTTAATGTGGTTATAGGTTTGCGTTGAAGTGTTTTTTATATAAATAGTAATGCCAGGTGTTCTGGCATTATCATTGGAAAAGACTGCCCTTTCTTTAATGAATCATCTTACATTTTTGTTGAAAATCAGTTTACCATATATATGAAAGTATTTCTATTTTATTGTTTTCATTGATATTTTTGTCTGTCTTTATGATAGATTATTACTGCTTTGATTACTGTACCTCTAGTGTATATTGTGAAGTAAGCTATTGCATTCCTTCAGCATTTTTGACTTTCTTTTGGAATATTGTTTGACTCTTATCTGTTTCCAGGTCAATTTTGTTTCTTTTGTATGTTCTTCTCCCTGTTGTCACTGTATTTGATGCTGGTGCCCTGCATCTTGCATATACATTTTCTAATTTGGGGAGGGGAAGGGAAATAACAAAATGCTGAAACAAGGATAAGATTGACCCACTGTAACAATGAGATGTACAACTTTGGGGGTGGGAGGGTGGTAGACAGGAATTGGAGAGATGGGGAGGGAAGGGGTGGTAGGGGAAAAACAAAGTAGCAGGTAACAATGCTTGATAGGAAATGTACTTATTACCTTATGTAAACCCTCTGTACAGTATCTTTATGATAAAAAATTAAAAAAAATCAAATTTTTACTTTCTAAAAAAGCTTTCTTAAATTTTGATTGAGATTACATTACACATATAGGTCCCTTTGCAGAAAATTGACAATATTGAGCCTTTCTATAAACATGATTTTCTTTTCTACTTATTTAGTTCTTGATTAATTTCTATTGGCAATTGTTTTCAATAATTGTCTCATACATTTTTCATATTTATCTTTTAATGGTTACTATGTTTAAATTTTGTTTTGAATAGATTGATTTCTTAATTTCAATTTCAAACTGATGGACAACCAATAGACTTTTCTAATATTGAGAATAGTGATATTATATAATTTATATAAACTTATTACTGTATTTCTAATTTTCTAAGGCTTTTAAATATGTTACCTGTAAACAAAGAATTTCAGTTCCTTTCCATTATAGATGTTAATTTTTTTTTATTTTTACTTGTTCTTGAATCTCCAGTCTGATGTTGAATAAAATTGGTGGGCACAAACTGTCTTGCCTTGTTTCTGACCTTAGAGTAAAGAATAATTTCATCATAAATTTTAAAAGTCAATTTGACTACTTTTGTATGACTGCTTACGCTAAGTTCCCGTCTCTTAATATGTTTTTAATGGGTATTAAATCTCATAAAAATTGTCTCAACTTATTGAAATAATTTCATTTACAACTTTAGTCTCTAATGGGATCACATTACACTATTTGACTGAGAAATATTGAGCCAACCTTACATTTGTAGATGAATCCTACTTAGTCATGATATATTATCACTTTTGGAATATTGCTGAATGACATTTTCTAAAAATTATGCATTTTTGCCTCTTTTTATGAGGAATAGTTTACTATAATTTTGACTTTGTACAATCATACTGATATGAGGAGGATTTTCCAACTTTTTTCTGGAAGAGTTTATAAGTTTAATAATAATTGCTCTTACATATTTGATAGAATTTATCAGTAAGGCCCTTTGGCCCTGGAAGTTTCTTTGTAGAAAGGTGGTTAACCAAAATTTCAATTTATATAATAGATTTAGATCTAGTTTTTGTTTTTCTGTGAATTTGCTATAAGTAATTTACCTGTTTCATCATTATCAAATTTATAAACATAAAGTTTTTTATTGTTCTCGTGTGTGTGTGTGTGTATGTGTGTGTGTGTGTGTGTATGATAGTACTAGGTTTTGAATTTAGAGCCTGGGCACTGTCCCTTAGCTTTTTCTGCTCAATTATAGTACTTTACTATTTGAGCCACATCTCTACTTCCAGCCTTTTGCTGGTTAATTGGAGATGAGTCAAAGACTTTCTTGCCCAAGCTGGCTTTGAACTAAAATCTTCAGATCTCAGCTTTCTGAGTAGCTAGGATTGCAGGATGTGCCTCTGTCACCTGGCTTAACTTTGTTTCTTTCCTTTTTTTTTTCATAGCTGCAAGATCATAGCTGTCACTATTGTAATTTCTTAGTTACTTGTCTTCTCTTTTTTATCCTACTAAACTTGGTTAAAGGTTTATCAGTTTTTTTTTAATCGAAAAACAGCTTTTATGGTCTGAGAATGTAGTATAGCTCGTATAGCTCAATGGTTGAGTGCTTGCCTAGCATGCATGAGACCTTTGGTTCAATCTGAAACACTGCAATACAAATTTAAAAGTTTTTGGCTGCATTGATTTTCTGTTGTAATTTCCATTGTCTATTCCATTGTATTTTACATTCATCTTTAATACTAGATCTTCTGTGTACTAGTTTTTCGTGTTCAAAAGATGGAAGTTGAGATTATTGATGTGATGTTTGATGGGTATTTATTATTTACAAATTCTTTAACTGCTGCTTTCAAGTCAACCCACAAATTTCATGTCATTTTTTTTCTTAATTTGGGATACTTTATAACTTCCTTTATTTCTTTGGTTCATTGAGTAGATTTATGTTATTAATTTAGATTGTTTTCCAGTATCTCTATTATTGATTTTTAACTTAATGGCATTATACTCATGAAACACACTTTCTATGACTAGAATCTTCTTAAACTTATACTTTCTTTATGGTACAGGATCAAGTATTTATTAGTACATACATATGAACTGAGAATATACACCATTTTAGGAGACTGTATGTATTCTGTTGGGCAAAGTAGAATAAATATTTTTAGATCAGGGGAATGTTCATTTGGGCTGGAATTAGTACTGCTATATTTTTTCTAATTTTCTACCTGCTTGTTTTGCATACAACAATATTATTAATGTGCAATAGTTATATGTGTTTTTAATTTCTGAGACAGATTAAAAACTAACTATAATTATCGATTTGTTTGTTTCTTCAATTTCTATCAAGGTTTGCTAAAGTGTTTCAAACTTTTGTTAGTAGGTACATAACTATCTTTGTTGTTTCTTAATGAATTTTTTACTTTAATTTTATTGTCAAGGTGATGTACAAAGGGATTACAGTTACATAAATAAGGTAGTGAGTACATTCTTGATGAATTTTATCATTATAAGGAGACTTTATCCCTTCTTTTTTTACTCTGAAATGTACATTGACATCAATCATTCCAGCTACATTAAAATTAGTATTAGTGTAGTCTTTTTCCATATATTAATTTTCACCTTATTTATACGTACATATGCATATGTGCATGTATCTATCTATCTATCTACCTATCTATGCATATATGGGGCTGTTTTTGCAGTTCTGGGACTTGTGAGCTCAGAGCCTTGTGCTTTTTAGGAAAGTGCTCTTCCGAGTAAGACATATTTTAGTTTGTGTTATTTAAGGAAATGAATATAATAGTTTCTTCATTTTTTATCCAATCTGAATATGTGTTTTAATTGAGATGTTAATCTTGTTATATATGTAATAATATCATTATAGTAGGATTAAATATATCTTCTTTCTTCTTTACTTATTTTTTTGTCAGTTCTGAGGTTGAACCTTGGACCTTGTGCTTGTTATGCCAGGAATGTACCACTTTAACCATGTCCTCTACTGCAGTCATTTTTTGTCTGTGTGTGCCAGAATTAGAGCTTGAACTCAGTATCCTAACACTGTCCCTTAGTTTTTGCACTCAAAAACTACTACTACTCAAACCAAACCTCCACTTCTTGATTTATGCTGATTAATTTTAGATAAAGTCTCATAGACTTTTCTGTCCTGGCTGTCTTTGAACCATGATCCTTAGATCTCAGCCTTCTGAGTAGCTAGGATAACTGATATGAGCCATCAGTGCCCAGCCTCTGCACTTTTTAAGCATCATATAATTTTGTATTTTTCTTTCTTTTTCTGGCTTCTTGTTTCTTAAATTTCATTTTATTGCTGCTGTTAGCATTGATTTTAACACTTTCCTTGGTTATTTTAGTAGTTGGTTTAGTGTTTTCTACTATGGATCTTTTTTGTTGTTGTTGTTGGTTGCGGGGCTTGAACTCTGGGCCTGGGTGCTGTCCCTCATCTCTTCAGCTGAAGGCTAGCACTCTACCACTTGGCCCCAGCACCACTTCTGGTTTTGTGAGTGGTATATTGGAGATAAGAGTCTCACGGACTTTACTGCTGGGCCTGGCTTTGAACTACGATCCTCAGATCTCAGCCTCCTGAGGAGCTAGTATTACAGGCATAAGCCACCAGCGCCTGGACTCTACTATGAATCTTTGACATGGGATTAGTAAACTATGGTCTTCGGGCCAAATTGGTCAGTTACTTTTCTTCATAAAGTTTTATTTCAATATGTCCATATACATTTGTTTAAGTGTTATTCATGACTTCTTTCCTATTTCCATGGCAGTTCATTTTCATGATCTTTTTGCTTATTTCTTTGTTTTTAATGTTTCTAAGATAGGATCTTTTTTATTGTAAAAGTGTTGTACAGAGGGGTGACAGTTACATAAGTAAGGTAATGAGTACATTTCTTTTCAGTTTTATCCCTTCCTTCGTTTTCTTCAGCTTTTCCTTCTCCCAGCCAAAGTTCATTTCCAACATAGTGTCTAGTGGGTATTGCAGTTGAATTGGTTCATCTTTGTCCCACCATTTCTGTGATTCTCCTTCCCTTCCCCAAATCAGATAAACTTGCATATAAGACAAAGGATACTGAAATCAGCAACTGTGACCACAGGGGGTGAGGGGTGTAAACCAGAGGTGACAAAAACGAAAAAGAAAATAAATAACTGCTAACAGTACAGCTACAAAAAAACAGAAAAATCCTCTTGTTTCCATGTTGTGGAGATCATTTTGATTAGCATCATAAAATGGTTTTGATGTGTTTTTCACACTAGTCTTGAATTTGCAATCTTCCTCAAGGCAGAGCCACCTGAGTGCTAGGCTTACAGGCAGGCTATGGTCATTTTTAATATATAGTAGACTTTGGGAATTTAATTTTCTTGCAATACTTTTGTCACTTTTGTCAGTTTGGTATTGATTTTTTTTCTCTAATGCTGAGAACTGATTGCAGGGTGTTATACTTGTTAGGAAACTAAGTACTCTGCTACTGAGTGACAGCCACAATTATGGATCTTTTAAGTTCTGTCTTATGGAACTAGAGCAATATTTAGATTTGGCCAAATTTTTCCTCAATATTGAAGCATTACTCTTTTACTTATTCAAACCAACATTTTTTTTAAATTATGAGGCTATTTATTTTCATTATTGATCATAGGAGCTAACCTCATTCTTTTGAGGTCAGTGGTTTCTTTTAATGCCTTAGAATTGATGTTTTGTTTTGTTTTGTTTTGTTTTCCTGAGCTCAAGTAGTAAGTTCCCTCTGGCCACGATTGGCAAATTGTTACTGAATTGGTGTTTTTTTAAATTATTAGGTAGTATTTTGTATTGCTGGGATTTTAACTAATTTGATTCTTTCACTTTATAAAAAAATGTTAAAACAGACTTCTAAAATTTATTTTCCACTACAGAATTTAATTGATATTACTCTTTTTCTACTGTGTAGTGAAACCCTCTGATTATTTTGTCTGATTTTCTGTGTATGAAGTTTTTTTTGCTGGCAGAAGGTAACAGAAAATGTTTATGGACTAATATGAGTTCCATGAGTTGGTTCCTATAATTCTTAGTTCCATGCTCAGGGTAATATTTCATTCACATTAGATTATTACCAAAGTTCTTTTAAAAAATTTCCTTTTCTCCAGTACTCTATTCTGTTAATTCCTTGCTCCTTGTACCAGAATCGTGACTTGATCTCATTAATCCAGGAAGTCTTCTTCTGGACTTCACTTTAATTATCCATATCTACATTATACACGGAAACTCTTTCTAGGTAGTAAATTAAAACAATTGTAGGGGATACACCATTTATTCCTCATCTCTCAGTATTCACTGTCCTTTGTTGCCTGATGTCTTGAAAAATATTGTTTCATGTATTTTGTCCTATGTTTTTAATGTTTAAGACAGGAGAATAAATAATAGCATTGTCTACTTCATTTTGTCTTGAAATGCTACTCTGAGAGCAGGTCTTTAATTGTATAGTAGTAATTCAACACCGCACTTCCAGAATTCACACTGATAAATGTCTGAAAGTTACCACTGATTCTTAGACCTATAGAACTTGTGAAAAAGGAACTATGTGATTTTAGGATGCTGAGTACCAAAGTGGCTTATACAGGTCTACTTACATTGTATAATGTGTCACATATCACTAGATATTGTGTTGGTCTATTTTTTACTATAGAATAGAATTTACTATGTGATAGGATCTGTCTAGAATGCTCTTCCCAAATGGGTCTTTCAAGACTCTTTTAAAAATTAAGTCCCAGTGCATTGAGGGTCAAAAATAAATCAAGGGACCAGCATTCATGATTTTTTGTGTTAGATTGTAGCAGTATCATGAATGTTTTTTGGAAAGTTCATTCTTGTAGTCATTTCTAATTTTCTTTTAAACTCTTCAGACCTCCATTCTCGATGTGGGACTATCTAAACTCATACTAGCACAGAGATGCAGTCAGTAAGTTTTGATTCCTAAGTCTGGAATATTAGGTAAGAGCAAGCATTTTAAATGCATTTCCCAAAAGACAATAAATTAGTTTATTCATTGAACAGGCTTTAAAAAATTAGTACTCCATAGGGAGTAGTTTGTTGATTGTATTTTGCTTTTTGACTTATTCTTTATACTTTAGAAATAAACTTTTAAAATATATTTTGTATGTATAAAGGAATTTTATAATGTATGTTGTTTATATTTTGCAGGAAAAGGTACTTCCCCAAACTTTCTCTCTCCAAATACATAGTCAAATGTACATGTACACAAGTACACAGTGCACATATAAATAAATAAAACTCTTAAACTATGGCCTGCTTTGCTACTATCAAGAAAATATGTCAGAAACATTATTTTAAAACAGTTCTATGATTTATTATTAACACCAAAAAATTCAAAACACAACTGAATGAATGTGAGTGTATTTGAAATAGACATTATTTTATAGTTTATCTAGAAAAGTTGATAAACACTAAGGACTTTTGAAAAGTCTAATGAGCAACGTTTCTTTGCTCTACCTGTTTAAAACTCTTTTGTTCTTATAGATAAGGCCTGTCTTTGTAGCCCCTAAAAGCCTCTAACTCAGGATGCTACTGATTTCAGCTTTCAAATTGCTAAGATTACAGGTGTGAACCATAATACCAAACTTTTTAAAACTTCTATAATCCAAAGTTATAGTATCAGCACAAGATTAGAAACATATTGTATAGCCTAAGAATATTCTCTTGTATAGGACTTAATATGGATAAATTAAGAATCACAAATTAGAGACAAAGAGATGTGTTATTTAGTGAACAGTACTCAAGTAACTGGTTATATATTTCAAAAAGTCATTTGAAAATATCTTCTCTACCACATTCAAAAGTAAATTTTACCTATATTAAAGAAAAATTACTCGACACCAGTCATTACTCAGAGCCTGTAATCCTAGCTAGTCAGGAAGCTGAGAACAGAAGGATCATTGCTGGAGGCCAGCTCATTTAGAAAATTCCATTCGACTCTTATCTCCAAAATAACCTGGAAAAAAGCAGGGTTGGAGGCTTGGCCCTAGTGATGAGTGCCAACCTAATAAGCATGCGGCCCTGAGTTCAAACCCTAGAATATAACCCCTACACACATGAATATATCCTAAAAGAAAATGCAGTTGACAATTGAATGTTAAAGATATTGTTAAGCACTTAATGAAGGCAAACTATACAGAAGTGATAAATTCGTATACATAAAATTAAGAACTATTCAACATTAAAAACTATGAAAAGTTGGAAAATATTTGCAACTAATATGATGGAGAAATTACATTTTTTGTATTTAAAAGATTTGTACCAATTGACCAAAACACTAAGTTCCTAATGGCAAATAGACAAAAATGCAGCTGTTAATTCTTTAAAAAAATAGGATGCTAAGTATGAAAAATACTCATCCTGAAAAGAACTTAGTAATGCCATTTTATCAAATTTAAAAGTAAACTTGGTGATGCCCTTTTAATTGATCAAATTTAAAAATATTCTTGAAAGAATATATTCATTGCTGTCAGAGCTGTGGTAAGACATATGCCTTTATAAACTGCTGATAGGAGTGGAACCTATTGTAATTTTTAAAATAATTTTGTTGTATATAATAGGAATCTTAGACTATGCTTCTCTATCTAGTGTTTACTGTTTTATTTTTTAAGAATTTACTTTGGGGAAATAAAAAAAGTGATGCATATTAATTTTTTTGTGGGTCTTGGGGCCCATAGGCTTGGGTTCTATCGCTGCGCTCTTCAGCTCAAGGCAAGTGCTCTTCTGCTTGAGCCACAGCGCCACTTCTGGTTTTCTAGTGATTAATTGGAGATAAGAGTCTCATGGACTTTTCTGCTTGGGCTGGATTTGAACTGTGATCCTCAGATCTCAGCCTCCTCAGTAGCTAGGATTACAGGCATGAGCCACTGGCACCTGGCTAAAAGTTTTTTTAAACATGAAAAAAAATGGAAGTAACTTAATTTTCCAGAAGGAGAATGTTCAGGTAAATCATGGGAAATTGATTGACAGTGTTCATCTATTGAAAATGTTCTTAAATTAGTTTGAAAGCTATCAATGATGATTATAATATTGAATGGAAAGGACACCTTTAAAATACTATATATAGTATTATTTAAACTGTGCTGAAATACACATTCATAACACATTTATATACAAAAAATTTGAAGGACATAATAGTGTTTTTCTTTCTATTGGAATTTTGGATGGTTTTCATTTTAGAGCAAAATAGGAAAGTTACTGATATAAAACCTAAAACTTAGAGGAAATTTAGCATATATATGATAGAAGTAATTTCTGGTGAAATCAGTATCTCTGATTTCAAATCCTGAACCTCCCTGTGTTGTGCTAGATAAGTTATTTAATCTCTCTGAAATTTGGTCCATGTCTAAGAGGCTTGTTAACATCTGTCTTACAGAGTTTAGAAAAATTTAATACCAGAGTAAATATTCAATAATGGCACATAATTAATTACACCTAATGCATACTTATCGCTTAGTAAGTTCTCGATTTGTATCCATAATGAGATTCCTCATAAAGACAAGACAACTTTATGATAAGATAGAAGATTTGATCTAAAAAGTAACAAGATGACATTTCTTCCTTTAGAGTCATATGTTTCATGAACATTTTGATTGTACTTGTCCAGAGGTTAAATAAGTAACAAGTATTTATATTCTTAATAAAATTTCAAATATAAGTGATATTGTTATATTTCTACCATTATAATATTTAAACCAGGAACTGGTAGCTCATGCCTGTTATCCTAGCTGCTCTGGAGGCTGAGATCTGAGGACCACGGTTTGAAGTTAACCAGCGCAAAAAGTCCTTGTGATGCTCTTATGTCCAATCAATCACTCAAAAACCGGAAGTGGCACTGTGGTTCAAAGTGCTAGAGCAGGGGCTGGGGGTTTAGCCCAGTGGAAGGGCGCCCGCCTGGCGCGTGCAAGGCCCTGGGTTCAGTCCTCAGCCATGGAAAAAAAAAAGACACAAAGTGCTAGAGCACTATCCTGGAACAAAAAGTGCTCAGGGACAGCTCCCCGGCCCTGAGTTTACACCCTACAACCGACAAAATAATAATACTGAAATTAATACCCCTGAAACTTAAATAATAAAGAATATTTTTCTAATGTTTAAAAAAATAGAAGAAATACCTGAAACTAACTTTACAGTGCTCATTCTTTGGAATTTTACTAGTAGCCTGAGTCTGCTTTGTGAGGTGCAGTAGCCATAATGCTAAGTGATGAAGATGCTTTTAAGATTGTGCATTTCTTTTCAAATTTTGAGGTTTCCTAACAATCTAGAGTAACTCATCTATAGAAAAAAATTTTTTTCAAATGTGAAGTCCCTGGAAAATTCAAAATATTACACCTAATAGTTGAGTAACTTCCAATTTTTGTGTGTAAGTTAACACTCGGGGATGACTAGATTTAAAACCTGTAGTTATAATACCATCAGATTGCACATAAAACATTTTAGAAAACTTTTTATATAAATAAATTTGATTCTCACAACAATTTTGTGAGGTATACAGAGTAAATAGCCTTATTCTATAATAAGTAATTCATAGTAGATAGACTTATTAGTAAAAATAATACCCAAAGGACTAAGAAATATGCCTCTAAATGTGATTTCAAGGCAGTGAATGATTGAGGAAAACAGTGCAATTAAATTGATATACTTTACTAATAGAAGTGTTGGACCTACCTCATATGTCAAAGATGAGTATAGAATTTTGGATAGAATTCTGTGTAATAGGTTAGTAATTTAACAACTTCCAGTGGTATATTAGAAGTCGTATAACTGAAAAAAGTGAAATTTCTTGATAGTGTAGTCTAACTGAAAAAAAGTGAAATCTCTTGACAAGTAATAACAGTCAAATTAATTACTAGTGTTGAAACAAAGAATCCTGTATACTTGAAGTACCATGAAGGCATTACTATGCTGGTATTATGAAATTAATCATTAGAATATATAAATTATTTGCAGCACTTGGGTAAAATAAGAGACAAACAGCTCCTTTTTCAGTAGGATTTACATGTAGAAATTTCCTTTCTATGTTATAGCTAATAATTATGCCAATCAAGTAAGTTGTTGATTATGCTTATTTTCTGTTTGCCCTGATTTGACACTCTGCTGGTTTCTAAAGAAATACATATAAAAATAACATTGGAAGAAAGGTCACACAAATTCATATTTTTTATAGGTTCTGTTTACAGAGGAAGATGTGAAATTCTACCTCGCAGAACTAGCTCTTGCTTTGGATCATCTGCATCGATTAGGAATTGTATACAGAGACCTGAAACCAGAAAAGTAAAGCTGTATTTTATTTGAATCTCTTTTCTCTATATTTTTCTCAATTAACTTGTTTAGTAGCATATTGTTTACATGAAATTATACATAAATTATATAATTACATGAAGTTTATTTGTAAAAAGTAATCTACATAAGACATATCTTGATTTTAAGTTGGTAATTTGACATTTTTAAACATAGCAAGCTTACAATATTTTTGTATAAATATTTCACATAAAATATTTTATTATGTTTTATTAAATGTGAATTTTGATTTGCAGCATTTTGCTTGATGAAATAGGACATATCAAGTTAACAGGTATGTAAATATCTATGCATTAAACCTATTGTTTTATATATTTCATTTTAAAACATATTTTCTTGTCTGCTTTCTTTTTACTCTTATTTAAGTTACATTATATTTCATAAGGAAATGAGGTTCAGTTATAGGCTTAATTTTAAAAATGTTATGATCATAATTTTTAAAAATATACAATAGGAGCACTGACCTAACTTAAATATAGTTATTTAAAATGTTTTCTAGGTTAAAATGCTTTGTCTTAGTTTTGGTCTAGAAAGAAAGATTTTTCTCATAGTAATCTCATTGAAATATAATATTCCCTCCTTCCCCCTTTTCTACCTCTTGATACCTACTTATCTGTTCTATGTCTTTATGATTTTGTTATTTTTACAGTAGTATATCAACCAGCATTGTTGAGCTGTAGAATATTTTGAAAAGTATAAATTACTAACTCCATTTTATCTTATTTTTAAACTTAAAAAATCAATATGATAGCTTTTATTTGTTACTTGATTAAAATTATTGCTTCATATTTTATTCTAGACCTGAAAGCTTTTATTTTGAAAGTGAGATTAATCTGAGAAATTGTTAAATGTCCTTTCAAAGTTTCTTTATGAAATACAGGCTGGTTTCTGTTGGGCTAGTAGTAGCTTTCTTGAGAGTAATGCAGACCATTATAAAATGTTTTAGTGTTTAATTCATTATTTTGCTCCTTTAGGTATTCTTTGTTTACTGAAGTTTTAAATATATTTTTAATACTGTTGTAGATTTTGGACTCAGCAAGGAATCAGTAGATCAAGAAAAGAAGGCTTACTCATTTTGTGGTACAGTAGAGTATATGGCTCCTGAAGTAGTGAATAGGCGAGGCCATTCTCAGAGTGCTGATTGGTGGTCCTATGGTGTACTTATGGTATGCAGTAGTATTTTTCTTAATTATGCCAACATGTCATTAAGATTAGAATTTTATTTTAGTTCAAATTTGGGGACATGGCTAATAATAAAGAGGTTCTATTAATTCATAATTAATGTAAAATTTGTAATTGGCAAGTAGCCATACAGTAAAAATTAGAGTTTTAATGTTCTAAATTTTTCTAAATTAGCTAGTGAAAAGAGAAATGACAAAATTGATTTATAAACCATTCATTTTTGAAGCTTAGAATAGGTGTGCCAGCTTCTAGATTTCATACTTTACCATATAGAATCCTATTACTCAGTTGTTTCAGGCATACCCTAGAAATACTGCCATCCTTTCAAAGAGAGAACTTGTATGTTATTTTTCTTATTCCTTAGTAAATAGCATAGTAGGCATTTAACAGATGCCTTTTGATGCATGTTGACTTAACTGTTACGAAATATGAAGCTTTGAATTTTCAGTGTTAAGTAGAATAAGTAAACAGCATTCAAATCATATAGAATTTATTTTCAAAATCTGATCATTGATTTTGCCCATTTATTACTGAATGGCAACCCGTATGACACATCTATTAAAAACAAGCATTTTGGGAAGGTGGTAGGGTGAGAATTAATTCCAAATATAGTATTGGCATTTTTACTGACCTAAGACATATTCAGTCTCTTTAGGCAACAATTGGAATAACTAAACAAATATCCCCACAATACCTTAGGTAAATTAAAGACAACTTCAGAAAGGTTGAGGTAGGAAGAGTAGAGGAGGTTTAGCTTATGCCCTGAAGAATGTGTAAATTTAAACAGTTTATGAAACAGTTTTGTGATCAAATTAGCAAAGTCTTGAAGAACCAGTTTAACTAGAGTAGTAAAGAATATGGGTAAAGGTGGAAAAAGTAAAGCTGTACACTTCTAAACATTTTCATTTGGTTTTCTGGGTACTAGAAAACTATTGTAGATTATTAAAGAAGGTGGTAATTATTGAAAAATCTATTTTAGGAACATTAGCCTTTGTAGCATACTGGAAGCAGAAGAAACTAGAAACAGGGAGACCAAAAAGATTTTCTTAAAAGATAATTGTAAGATTATATAATTTTTATACAGGGGAAATCTTAACAGACATTACAAAGGAAATAGGAGTAAACTTTTAGCAGTAAATTAAGTGACACAAATAGACTGAGGAATAGAGTTGAAGATAGAATATGAAATATATGAAATTCAGTGGTATGAAAGAATGGTAGGTAAATATAAAAGAGTAGCTAATGCCAACTAGTAAGAAAATAATTTATTTTTAGCATATAGTGTTGGTTATTGTAGTTTAGTAGCTAACTCCTTAGTTAATGTTAGTGTTAAATTAGGAAAGAGTGGAAAGAAAATCAGAATCCTGTAGAGACCTCATTTAAATAGATAGATAGATAGATAATTTACCCCTCTATTCACTTAGTTACTTCATATGGAGTTTCTTTCCATTTATTCTTCTATTTGTCACTACCACCTTTATACCTCCACGCCCCAGTGATGGACCATGACTATAGATCAGGAATGGAAAACTGGACTTGTAGAGAGTTTGAGACTTGACTAATAGATTTGGAGTCAGCAAGTTGCAGATGTGAGTGTGTTGAATGGAGTAACTTACATTTCAAATTTATATAAATGCAAAGGGGACTGAGGTTAAAGTGATTATTGAAATAAATTTTGAAATTTAAATATTAGATTTAAAAAGCTTTAATGATCTTTATTTTTAGACCTGATATTTTTATACCACTATTTAATCTAGCTCTCAAATTAGATCTCTCTCGGAAGAAGTTTTGCTTATGCAAATTACAAATATGTTTTTTATATAAAAGGCATCAGAGCATATATGCATGTACTTATTGCACTTAGTTTTCTACAATTTTTTAAAATTTATGTTCTTAGGAAAGTTGAAAGGCATTACAATGGTTAAATCTTCCTTGGGCATGTATAACTTTAAAATACTTTGATATATGTTTTTTTTCCTTTGCCATTATTATTATTTGCCTTGAAAATGCTGAATTTCTTATCTATAAGTCTTCTGTCACTTGAGCTTTATGGAGAGAATAGGATATCAAAAATTTACTTCCTGGACTAGAGATAAACTTAAGTGGCAGAGCGCCAGGCTAACAAGTACAAGGCCTTGAGTCAAAACCCCAGTACTGCCAAACAAATGTATTTCACACTTAAGTGACCTAATTTTCTGGTGCAATTTGGATCTACTGTCATGTAAATCCTGCATTATATGATGATCCTTTTGTGCAATTCACAATGTTTTTTTTCTAAAAATTTTCATATTTAATGCTTTGCTAAATTCACTGTGTGGTTACTTTTTCCTTTATTTTAGTTTGAAATGCTTACTGGTACTCTGCCATTTCAAGGTAAAGATAGAAATGAGACCATGAATATGATATTAAAGTAAGTATAGACACCATCTTTTTGTTTTTGGGAAAAGATTCTTGCTTTCAGTTTTGAAAAATGTAATTGGGGTCTTCAATTGAGGCATAAGAACATTTGTGACTGTGATTTAGGGATATTATTTGACATTAAAAAACCACTTTTAAAAATTCACTT
The DNA here is from genome assembly GCF_000151885.1 of Dipodomys ordii. Lineage (NCBI taxonomy): Eukaryota > Metazoa > Chordata > Mammalia > Rodentia > Heteromyidae > Dipodomys > Dipodomys ordii. The sequence continues at coordinate 7,809,843 of NW_012267296.1, forward strand.
TGAGTTTTCAACTTACAAATGTAACTAGAAGTAAGTGAATTATTCTAAAATCCTCTTTTTCAGAGCAAAACTTGGAATGCCTCAATTTCTTAGTGCTGAAGCACAAAGTCTTCTAAGGATGCTATTCAAAAGGAATCCAGCAAATAGATTGGGTATTGTTTATTTTCTTAGTTCTTATAACAGTATACTACATATTTGGAGATAGTTACTGTATCTTTACACTTTCCAGGTAACGTTTGTTTCTTTTTGCTAAATATTTATACCTGGAATTGTACATTTTTTTATTTTTATTCCTGAAACAATAAACTCAGTTAGATCCATGATGAAAACATGGTCTAGATAATATAAACTTTAAGGTATATTATTAGGTATGTAATATGGATTATTTCTTTTAAAATAACATATAGAATTTTAGATTGTTTGTAAAATCCTTTTATAATATTTATCCTTTTGAAGATAACTATTATATGCATCTTTATAGTCTTCAAAATAAACATTATTCCGTTATACTGCTCATGATTTTACCACTTTCTTTTAAGTCTATTTATAAATTGAAATGTGAACCTAATTACAATATATATGCCTGTATGTTAAAATTTTCACTACCATTTTTCATTGTCATTTTTAATTTGACATAAATATCAAGCCATAAGTTGAATTATAAAGAAAAATGTGCTTTTTTGTATGTTGAATATGATTTTATTTTACTTGAGAAACTCATTAGCATTTCCTGCTTCTCTGTGTAGTTCAATATGGGCACCACTGAGGTTTTTTTTCCTTATGGTAAATGTGAAAGGAGCAATTAATAAAATGCCAGAGGAGAAATCACAGGTGTTTTACTTCAAGGAATCTAAGAAATGTATGTCATTCCATTTACAGGTAGTAGCCTAGAAGCCAAATAACATGATAAATAAATCAGACCTATATAAATTCCTTTTTTTTTTTAGGTTCAGAAGGAGTCGAGGAAATCAAAAGACACCTTTTTTTTGCAAATGTTGACTGGAATGTAAGTTGGATAGGAAGTGTGATATTAATAATATGTTTATATTAAAATAAACAAGAAGTAGGAGTGATAATAACTTTGTTGGTAAATATAATCCATTAATTTTATATTTAGTGAGATATTTTTATATATAGGCTTTGGTATATCATGATAATACCTAGAGCCAATAAATGAGTGGTTAATATTAGGTAAATTTTTGTTTACTTATTTAAATAGTTTAATACTGTGCCCTTATTTGGGGAATAGGAGGAGGAAAAGAAAGGAATGGAGGACGAAAGCCTTAACAGATTCTTATAGGTAATGAATTGCAAAGAATTGAAACTGTAATTTCAGAAAATTCATTGCCACATATTTGAGTATTTTGGTTGATTAACATTTACATAATTGAAAATAAAAAATCACAAGCTAATGAGTATTTTCTTACCTTTTAAATTTAATTTTTGAATTAATATGCATGTAATATTTCTATATATGCACACAGATCACTTTGAACAAATTCACCCATTCCATTATTATTTTTAAATTTTCTTTTCATTTTTAACCAGTGCTTTCTTTCCCCTTAAAAAATAAAACTCTCCTTTCCCTCATTTTGTTATTCCTAAACAATTTCTGTTAAATATTTTCCTTTTTAAAATTTAGACTTATTTTTAACTGACAAATACATATAGATTGTATATCTTTATGGAGTACTGTGTGTGATTTATGCACATGTAATATGCATTTTAAGTGAAAACTTTCATAATCCTTTATTATACCTCTTTGTAATGTGCAATATGGTTTTTTTTATTTGTAGTCACCTGCTTTTTGGTTGTGACCTGTCACATGAGATCAGTTATGCAATTTTCCATTTATGGTATCATATTTTAAGCAAAATAATATTAGATTTTGGTGTTTGAATTTTAGATTTTTATTAGAGATATTCAGTTTAATAGTATTCTAATGTGTGATATGTTTTTGTATTACCTGTTTACTTCTAGAAATTATATAAGAGGGAAGTTCAGCCTCCTTTCAAACCTGCTTCTGGAAAACCAGATGATACATTTTGTTTTGATCCTGAATTTACTGCAAAAACACCTAAAGGTAATGCACTCAAGTCTTTTATTATAATGATGATTAAATAAAGCACGTCAGGCAAAATCCAAAAGAATGATTAAGTTTATAGAGGGTTTGTTTGCCCTTTCTGGAAATGTAGATCTTATATACACCATTACTTAGGCTCCTATTAAGTAGAATATTTGAATAGGAAATATTTTTATCAAGAATTATGAATCTAGGGCAAACAATAGCTGTTTTACTTCTTGCTTTGTAAGTATTTTGATGGGCTAATGATTTACAGGATATTCACTAATCGGTAAGACATGAGCTACATTACACTGACTCAGTTTGGAATTTAAGGTGGTTTGATTTAGTGTCATGTTTTATAATTTTATTCAATATATACTAAATGCTTACTAAATGAGCAATGAAGTTGCAGCAATCAACAGAATGGACAAATATTGCCACATGTAATTTTGGTAGTAAATATATACATGATGATTAAGAATGTTAGCATGTTATATCATAATATTCTTTGTAATTCTAATTAAATATCAATATTTAAATATTAGATTCTCCAGGCTTGCCAGCCAGTGCAAATGCTCATCAGCTCTTCAAAGGATTTAGTTTTGTTGCAACTTCTATTGCAGAAGAATATAAAATCACTCCGATTACAAGTGCAAATGTTTTACCAATCGTTCAGGTAATTTCTGCTTAATCACATTGTTCAGCTTAGAGAAAACTGTTGCTTTCAATTATTAATAGCTTTTCAATAGTTTTTAAAAGGTGACTTTTAATCACATTTCTACTTATAACTGAACTAAAGACATTTGTATATGTTTCAGGGAAAAGAGCAGACCGTAATAACCTTTCATTATATTTGTGTATCTGTTTTTGCAAGAAAACGTTAGAGGGATTTATAAGCATATGTTTTCCTTAGTGTTCTAGAACATCTTCAATTTAGAATTGATTCAGACCCTGTCTAAGCAGTTGTATAAATTTTGATAAAACTAGAATGAATTAATTGTAAGAGTAGGACAGGAAATATAATAAATATAATTGAAATATATAATAAATAGAATATATAAAAATATTTTATTCTTCTTAATGTTTTACTTAAATTAGATAAATGGAAATGCTGCACAGTTTGGTGAAGTTTATGAATTGAAAGAGGATATTGGTATTGGCTCCTATTCAGTTTGCAAGCGATGCATACATACAGCTACCAACATGGAATTCGCAGTGAAGGTATTAGCTCTGAGCCTTGTTTGATATATGTAACTTATATTGACACTGATAATTGTACTCACTAACTGACTGACATATTGAATTGAGACCCTTTTGTACAATTTACTTAAGGATAATAAAAATTAAAAACAAAGTGAATTACAGCTTATCTGATAGACATTTTCAGTGAAGTAGTATGAAAAGGAAAATGTGACATGATGAGAAAAAAGTGTGAGATTTAAATTTTCTTTTTGAATTTCTCTGCAAGGCTTTGTTTTGTAGGAACAGCATATTTAATGATTTTTTGCTTCTAAATGATCTTGTTTTAATTCAGTATGTTAATATTAAGCAGTTGTGACAATTGCAATCACATTTAGCTCATATTAACATTTAGCATAATCTCTGTGAAATGAAATATAATTTCAAAGCGTTCTGGTTTAGTTTTCTTGTTAAATTTCAGTTTGGGAAAAATTTTAAGTGTTAAAATGATTGGGTAAACATTGTTGAATGTTTAAGTATTTGTTTAAAATATAATAAAATTGACAATATTTCATTCAATTTTAGAAAAGAATATAAATCAAAGAAAATAATTTTCTGTGAGATTTTTCTCCTCTCTGTTTCTTAGATCATTGACAAAAGTAAGCGAGACCCCTCAGAAGAAATTGAAATTTTGATGCGCTATGGACAACACCCCAATATTATCACTTTAAAGGATGTAAGTATTTTAAATCTAAGTATTAGAGTATTAGATAAGTTAATGTATTTATAACCTAGAGCTTTATATCTGTTATTTTTAATGCCAAAATATACTGATTCCCTAGATTTTCCACTAAAGTTCTTTTCCTATGAACCCATAATCCTTTTCTTGTAGATGTCAGAATAGAACTATGACAGTGGTAAAAGAGAGTATTCTTAGTACTTGTATCGATTCTAGCTTGTTAACCAATTGACACTACAACTGGTAACATTTATTATTACATAGTATTATAAATAAAAATTATAAAGAAAATCTTCCAGTCCTTTTTAAGATTTTACTTTGAATGTATAGCAGTTTGATATTGAATTTCAGATTGTTCCTTGAGTGAAATAGTGTTAGGTGTACGCTTATAGTTCATTAGGTATTAGTTTGTATATAAGCATGCATTAATAATTCCAAATGTTGACTTTTTACATAAGGCAATGTTTTTTTTATAGAAGGCAAAAAAATCAACCATTACCTTGAACACTTTTCGATAATATATAGTTTATGTATAATATTTGAATACTAATTTGAATATATGTATATCTAAATATGTGTGTATATTTACACTCACATGCTTTGAATGTGTAAAGAATATATTTGTAAAGAATATGTTTGTACAAGGGTTTGTACTCAGGACCTTGTGTTTATTAGGCCAGTGTTATACCACTCAAGCCATATAATGAAGCCCTTTATTGCTTTATATATTTATTTTAAAAGAGAATCTTCTGTTTTGCCTATGGACAATCTGGACCTCAAGCTCCTACCTATCCTTCTCAATTAACTGAGGATTGCAGTCAGTAGTCACCACGTCAGCTTGTTTGTTGAGATGGGAGTCCTACTTTTTCTTTGCCCAGGCTTACCTCCAAGATTCTCTTGATCTCTATCTCTTGAGTAGTTTAGACTATAGGTATGAGCTACAATAGGTGGTCAGATATTTTCTTTGATAAATTAATTGAATTTAACATGTATTTATGAGTCTATGCCAATAAAGGACTGACAAGCATATTTACTATCATAATGATATTTAATTTAAAGACAGAGTTCTATATTCATTTCTATCCTTTGATGAGCTCTGACATAAAACATTATTTAATGTGGTTTCATAGGACTGTGTAGCAGATTGTTTCATTGATTCAAGCTTCAGTACAATATATTCGCAGAAAAGAAAGTAATCTGTCATTTTAATATTAAAAGTTTACTAGCAGAGAAAATTAAATATAATTTTAAAAGTTGAAATTATAATTACAAATAATAGCACATTAAAATACAATATTTTTAATGGGCACTGGTAGCTCAAACTTGTAACTGGTTCAAAGCCAGCCCTGACAGAATAGTCTGTGATACTCACTCTCCAAAATAAACAGAAAAATGCTGAACTACAGGTATGGCTTAAATATTAGAGTGGCAACCATGAAAGAAAGCATGAGAATTAAGGGCACTGATGAAGCCTAGGAACCAGCACACACACACAAAAAATTGTACATTCTGTTTTTAGGTCTTTGATGATGGGAGATGTGTTTACCTTGTTACGGATTTGATGAAAGGAGGAGAGCTACTGGATCGTATTCTGAAACAAAAATGTTTCTCAGAACAGGAAGCTAGTGATGTACTGTATGTAATAACCAAGACAGTTGATTATCTTCATTGTCAAGGAGTAAGTTATAGTTACATTTTCCATTCAATTATGAAACCTATTTGTTTATAGTTCTGTATATACTATGTATACCTATATGCACATGTACATATGTGTACAAATACTCATGTATTATACACCTGTGCCTGCATATATTCATTTATGTGGATATATATGTGATATCACTTAAAATGATTTTTTTCTATTACTTGCATACTTTTATAGAGAATATACAAAAATTATAATAGTGAAGCTTATGGATTTAGAAAACTGATGCTTTATTCTCCTCTCCTTGCCTGTTGACCTTGATTTCACAGCATATTAGTTTGAAAGTGGCTTGAATTGTATAAGCATACCTTATTGTGCCCTTGAAATTATTAAACTTAATCAAACTTAAAAGTGATACATGAAAGAAATATCCAAAAATAAATTTTGAATGTTTTTGAAATGATCCCACCTAACATATAAAACTCTACCAGTTAAAAAGACTGATCCTTAACCAACCCCTCACCAAATATATTAAGAAATTTTGATTCTAAACATGTGTAATGTTAATATATTGAATTTTGTTTTAGAAGACTATGCTTGTTACTTTGCTTCTTGTCTCTTTATAAAAAGTTGACTTTACAAAAAGTCAACCTTCATAAAGATGTCCAAGCCAACAAGGTAGCAAAAACATTAAAATTTTAAGTTCAAATCAGTTGTGATACTATATACAAAGAATTATGAACACTGCAAATGATTTCAGATTTGACGCAGTTCAAATTAGATATAAACTCCTCTTACAATTAGTAAACATAAACTAGTAATTTTATGTGGCCTACATTTTCTGGACTGTACTTGTACAATACTAAAGAAATACAGTATTTCTATTGTCTCTTTTACTATGTGTAAGGACTGAACAGGGTGATATTTTTTAGAAAAAAAATTAAGGATCTTTTCTTTGATGTATTACTTTGTGAATCATCTGTTTTTTTTAATTGGTTAAGTAAGTTAATAACACAGTTGAGCATTTCTACATGACAGAATATAAAGGGTGTTAGAGACTCAAAACAGAGTAACAGTTGGTCCCTTCCCTTAAAGAGCTTTAAATGATGAAAACTGTTATCACAGTTAAGATGAGATTAAGTAGATAAACATAATAGAAAAATTATTACATAGAAAATTTCAGAATGTCTTTTAGTTTTACATTTTATTTGGCCTGTCTTCATTGTTTCATTTTCTTCCTGCTAAGACATCTTATTTTTGGCTTATTGTGTCATGGATTAGAAACTTGTTTTGTTTTTACTTCATTGAAAATAGATAGCTGTTTTTGCTGGGCACCAGTGGCTCATGCCTGCAATCCTAGCTACTCAGGAGGCTGAGATCTGAGGATCGTGGTTCAAAGCCAGCCTGGGCAGGAAAGTCCTTGAGATTCTTATCTCCAATAAACCACTCAGAAAACCGGAAGTGGTGCAATGGCTCAGGGGGTAGAGCTCTAGCTTTGAGCTGAAGAGCTGGGGGACAGGGTTCAAGCCCAGAGTTCAAGCCCCATGAGCCAAAAAAAAAATAGCTGTTTTAAAGTTCTTCCAACTTGATTCATTGAAAATCAAAATTGATTTTTTTGCTGTCAAGTCTAATGTGTTTTCTTGGTTCTTGTCAATTAGATAATTTGGATTCTATGATGATAAGTTACATACATTTCTAAAAAATAGAGATGTGTAATTACTATTTTATACAGTGGTGGTGGTTATTTTTTTAGAATATTATTTATAATTAATCAGGGTATCTCAAATTTATATTAGGGACATGAACATTTCATATTTTTAAGTGGGTCTTTTTTAAAAAACAGGATTTGAACAAAAAGTGTTGGTTTGGGACCAGAAGCACTGGTTTCTTGATAAGTTTGTGTTTCTATGTGTTTCTATGAACTGTTTTGATCCCTTTCCACACATTTTTATTCAGAGATCAGTTCTACCTCTTTCCTTTATAGTATTCCCCTTTATAGTATGTAAATAGGAACTGCACTTAACCTCAGGCTAAAAACCTACTCAGGGCTGGGAAGGTAGCTCAGTGGTAGAGTGCTAGCCTTGAGTTGAAGAGACAGCGCCCAGGCCCAGAGTTCAGGCCCCATGACCGGCAAAAAAAGAAAAGAACCTACTCATACACACACACACACACACACACACACACACACACATGCATATATAAACATATATATGTGTGTGTGTATATATATATATATATATATATACATATATATATACACACACACATATATATTTATATATATATATATATATATGTGATTGAGTCTCAATGTCTGTTCACCATCTTGTAGATTTAGGCATTTTTTGTATTTATATCCAGGTTTTATAGTTGTAAGTAGAGGGAGTAATGGGTAAGGGCTCAGTCATTTATATCCAAAATTGGAACTGAGACCGAAATTGGAAATGCTTAACAAAGCTGATGCCTTGATTATTTACATTTGAGATCTTAGACTGGAGGGAAGTTCATTTCCAAGATTTATAATTGAAAATTCCTTTTTTAAAATATACTAAAATGTTTTATGCAAATATTGTTGTTTTCTTTTATGTTCAAGGTTGTTCATCGTGATCTTAAACCCAGCAATATTTTATACATGGATGAATCATCAAATGCAGATTCAATTAGGATCTGTGACTTTGGGTTTGCAAAACAACTTCGAGGAGAAAATGGGCTTCTATTAACTCCATGCTACACTGCAAACTTCGTAGCACCTGAGGTATTCTTTCATTTTTCCTTGAGTGTATAACAGTCATGTATATGTGGTAGTAGACATATAAGAACTGAGTTTTCTTGTCATTTCCCAACTATTAAGATATTTAGTCAATAAATTTCTATAATACCTTACATAAATATTCAGATAAGTAACTAGCATCTAAAACCAAACTAAGCCTAATAAAGAGGTTATATTCTAATTTCAGAATCATGCTTTTTTTAAACTGGGAAATAGGGTAGAGATAGTTGCAACTTCAACTTATTAATATTCCAAATAAATAAACCAAAATTCATAGTACTTAAATAATTTATTCAACACCCAAGGGTCATTTAATAACAAAGTCATATATTTTGGTTTGTGCTAACTGAATATGAAATGATTTAAATAGCTTCATATGTAATATATAAGGGCAACGCCTTCCCCATTGTCTTTAGTATCTTCTGTCTGAGAAGCTAGGAATTTTTTTAAAAAACCAATGGGGATTTTTCTCTTTGGTAAATATCATAAAAATGACAATCATAGGGGGAAGGATCAGGAAAGATAAAGCTAGAAGAGGCTCACGGGTGCAGATTTCACATTTGGGAAGCTCCAGTCATTTTGCCTATGAGAATATGGTATTGGCTATATAAATTTTATTTATAAATCATAGCAGTTTTTATGTATGATTGATAATGAGGGATTTAAATGATTGTGTCTTCAATACAAACTAAAGTTTCTAAAACTCTTCAGGTATAAAAAAATTGAGTTTACACAATCAGAAGAGAATCACAATAATGTAATTTGAGGATTAATTCCTATCTCATACATATTTTATGATTTAATTGTTTTGTATCAAATATTAGCCCTTTATAGACTAATGTTGTATTTAACAAATCTATCTATATGTGGTTGTAATGGGAGTTTGGATTCAGAATTGTGCTTGTGAGGCAAGTTGTCTACTACTTGAACAATGTTCCCAGCCTTTTAGTTTTAGTTGTTGTTCAGATAGGGTCTCTTAAGGTTTCTTTGCTCTGACTGCCCTAAAACAGTGATCTTCTAAATATCCACTTCCTGAGAGCTAAGATTATGGGTGTGATTCACTGGGCCTAAACAATGAATCTATATTTTAAAGTAGTTTTTAGAAAAATAATTTTATGGTGAAAAATATCAATATAGGAAGGTAATTTTTCTGAGACGATGGATTGAACCTAGGACTTCATTCATGTTAGGCAAGAGTTTTACCACTTGAACCATGCCCCAATCCTAGAAGAATACTTTTGTTGAAAATTCTTATTTAAAAATGTTTAAAATTTGCTTTAAATTGTTGATATTAAAGAATAGGATTGTTTTTAACCAACTTTTTTTTTTTGGGGGGGTCCGGTCATGGGGCCTTAATTCTGGGCCTGGGCGCTGTCCCTCAGCTCTTCAGCTCAAGGCTAGCGCTCTACCACTTGAGCCACCTTCCCAGCCCCTTTAACTAACATTTTGTGTTAAGTGATTTTCCTTGGAAATGTAACACAAGAAGAGTCAGTCTTGTGTGTAGTGATGCATGTGCACTAATCTCTTTTCTTCCTGGAAAAAGCATAGATATTCAGACCCTTCCCTATAAAATGATTGTATATACTTATATTTTGAGCTACTCTGCCTATAGAGTATTCTGCTGTGCTTCTGTTCCGTAATAAATCTTCATTTTATTTTTTTGCAGAAAAATATAAGATACTCAGTTGTTTTATATATATATATGTATATATATATATGGATATGTATGTAGATATGTGTCCATAGTATGTAATTTAATCTGTAGATAGTTCTATATCTATATCTATCCAGAGTATATTATTTAATCTATAGATAGATATATCTATAACTGATTTAATCTACATTTTAGTTAAATACCTAGAACAACACATTTTGATCACATAATCCAGCAAGGCATTATTGGATAAGAAATAATTTAGATGATAAAAAAAAAAGTCTCCCTGTGTTTGGTGCCGGAGGCTCATGCCTGTAATCCTAGCTACTGAGGAGGCTGAGATCTCAGGATCACAGTTAGAGCCAGCCCGGGCAGAAAAGTCTGTGAGACTCTTATCTCCAATTTACCACTAGAAAACCAGAAGTGGTGCTGTGACTCAAGTGGTAGAGTGCTCGCCTTGAGCTGAAGAGCACAGGGATAGCGTCAAAGCCCAGAGTTCAAGCCCCAGGACCAAAAAAAAAAGTCTCCCTGAGATTTTATGAATTCCTATGTATGGATTTAAACAGAAAATGTTCATATATTTTCAATAAAGCTGGGCAGTTAGTTATACCTTAAATGACAAAAAAAGAGAAAGAATTTGGATATAAAAATCACTGATCTTTCTTGGACATTCCAATGATTTGTAGTAAGACAGAATATTTGAGATTAAGCTTCTTCTGTTAAATATAAGATATATTATGCTCATCTTAAACATTTCCCAGATTTATTTTATTTTTTTGGAGGGGGTCCAGTTGTGGGGCCTGAAATCTGGGCCTGGGTGCTGTCCCTCAGCTCTTCAGCTCAAGGCTAGCACTCTACCACTTGAGCCATAGCACTACTTCCGGCTTTTTTCTTTTTGCTTATATGGTGCTGAGGAATAGAACTCAGGGCCTCAGGCTTGCAAGGCAAGTGCTCTACCACTGAGCCACCTTCCCAGCCCCATTTCCCAGATTTATAATGTAAACATAATAGCAGAGTATAGAGTAACCATTTTAATGGCCAATTTCTTTTTTTTTGGGGGGGGGAGGAGGTCTGGTCGTGGAGCCTGAGCTCTGGGCCTGGGTGCTGTCCCTCAGCTCTTCAGCTCAAGGCTGTGCTCTACCACTTGAGCCACAGCGCCACTTCTGGCTTTTTTCTTTTTGCTTACGTGGTGCTGAGGAATCGAACCCAGGGCCTCAGGCATGCAAGGCAAGCGCTCTACCACTGAACCACCTTCCCAGTCCTTAATGGCCAATTTCTTAATATTGAATAAATTTTGTAGACTTAGAATCCTTAATATTATGGAGGCTTTTCATTGGAAAAAAGATTAAGGGCCAATGTATCCCATGAGAGTTCTTCAATACCAGACATAAAAATGTGTCTGTGTTTAGATTAACAGTTAGACAAACATTTTAAATGAATTCATGTACAGAGTAGAATACAGCTTGTTGTTGTTTTTTTATCCTAACAGACATCCATTATAGTAAGATACTTTCATCATTATAGTAATGAAGGTTTTTTGGTGGGCATGTGGAGACCACTTCTCCATAACTAGAGACTGAACTATCTTTGGCTAGAATTTGTACTTTCAAATGCTTTGAAAAGTTTTATCAAGTGCTGAAACTCTTGCTAGCAATCAGTAAATATTTGTAAATTTTTATGAATGAAACAGATATCTTTTCTGTAAGGCATGTTTTTAAAATTTCATATCCTGTCAAGAGATGTTAGAAAATTACTTATAATGCATTTTCTTTTAAACTAGGAACAAAAATTCAAATATCCTTGCAGATGTTTTAATAAATAATAGCATTTATTTCTTCACAGTTCAGAGAGAGTCCTGGATTGCTAAGAGAACATTAATTTAACAACAAGAAGAAAATATTTATTCATATTTTTAGGATATGCATCACCAGTCAACCTCTTAATGTTTACTTCATATATGTGCTTTTCTATATACCTATGTCAAGAAGTTAATAGATTTCCAAAATATTTTATAGACAACCAATTTGTTATATCTGATATTAAATGTCTACTGGAGTTTAAGAATGTTCTGGAACTAATGGAGCATACTGAGGAATGTTGTCTATAGCTCTTGATACCATTAAAATTACCTTACTTTCCTAAAATTACCTTACTGTGTCACATTTTGCTCCAAATAGGTGCTTACTTAAAACTTAGTGCAAAAACAATGAGAATCTCTCTGCATGGTTATTTTTTCCTATTTGTGATGCCAAATCAGAGAGAAAACGTTATGGAATTTACTGCTTTATCACTATAACCTATCTATTACCCTTTCTTGTCCTATAAGAACATTATCTTTTCTATATTTAACTTGATACATCTAAAAATGTTAAAACTCAGATTCTGGACTATACCCTTATTCAGCCACCTTGGTTTTGTTTCCATTATGAATACACATCCTCACTATTGTAGGGCACTGTGACTAACTCTACCACTTGAGCCATGCCTCTAGCACGGCTTTTTGCTGGTTGTTTTGGTAATTGTATCTCATAGATTTTCTGTCTGTACTGGCTTTAAACTAAGATCCTGTATATCTCAGCATCTTGCTTGAGTATCTAAGATTACTGGTACAAGCCATCAGCACTCAGATTTAAACAAGATATTTTGTTTATCCTTTATTAAGCAATGTTTCCCCATGATACCTTCTGCACAGCTCTGACCTTATCATAACCAGGTAGATTATAGAAATAGGAGGATAAGGATTTCTTCATGAGACAGAGTTTCTGTGTCACACAGGTTATCATGAAGTTTCATAATTGAAATGATTATCTTGCTACTGTCTCTCAGTATCTGTGAGTATAGGTATACACCATCACTCAGGGCAAGGTTATAGAATTATGATATATGAATAGCTACTTGCTGATTACCCCTCATCTCTTCAAGAAATTTCTAAGCATTGACCATTAAATGTAACTATGCTAATTCTCCAAAGAAGCTATACAAATCTTCCTAAATTCAGTTTTCTACTCATGTATAACCAATTCTGTCAGCATCATTTGTTGAACAGGCTGGCTTTCTTCCATCCTATGTTTTTGGCTTCCTTATCAAAGATTATGTGGCCGTAGGTCTGTGGGTTCATTTCTGGGTTTTCAGTTCTGTTCCAATGATCCTTAGGCCTGTTCTTGTGCCACTATCAAGCTGTTTTTATAACTATGGCTTTATAGTAGATTTTGAAGTTTGGTATTGGCTATACACATGTAGAAGACCTAAGTTTAATCCTTATATATCACCTTGTGCCAGAATTAATTCCAAATAAATCAAAGACCTCAATGTAAGATCAGATACCCTGAAAATATTACAGGAAGGGAAGGGATAGGGGAAACACTAGGGCTTCTTGGCACAGGGGGAAACTTCCTAAGATCCAGAAACAACGAATCAAAAAAAGGCTGGATAAATGGGATTGCTTTAAACTGCAGAGTTTCTGCATGGCAAAGAACATACCTTGCATTGTTTTTAACGTATTTATAATGTACTATGTGATTTTTTTGTTTCTTTTGTATGTTCTTCCCCCATGGTATAACCCCTGTTTTCACTGTGTTTTGATTCCAGTGCCCTGCATCTTGTATATACATTTTTCTAATTTGGCGAGGGGAATAGAAATAACAAAATGCTGAAACAAGGATAAAAGTTGACCCATTGTAACAGTGAGATGTACAAGACACTATGTTGAAAATGAACTTTACAAGTTCAGGGTGGTGGGGGGAGGAGTTAGGGAAGTGGAGAGGGAAGGGATGGTAGGGGAAAAACAAAGTAGGAGGTAACAGTGCTGGATAGGAAAAGTATTCATCACCTTACTCATGTAACTGTAACCCCTCTGTACAGTATTTTTACAATAAAAAACATATAAAAAAAGAATATAGCTTGCAGGATAAATAGAAAACCTACAGATTGGGAGATCTTCACTAGCTATGCATCAGACCAGGGCCTCATATCTAAAATATACTTAGAGCTCAAAAACTTAACCCCCCCCAAAAAAATACCAAAAAAAACACAACCTCATTAATAAGTAGGCTAGTAGGAGAGGGATGGGTAATGCAAGTAGGGCAAAGTGGGTGAGTATGGTCAAAATACTTTCTATACATGTATAGTGAAGCTTGTTGAGATTGGTTTTTGAAGGGGGCCAGGGAAATGAGACAGAGTGATGGAAGAAATGATTCTGATCAAGAATATATTGGATGCATATATGAATCTGTTGGCGTGAAACTCCTTTATACAACTCATTGATACCTATGAAAAATGTGAAGGAAAAAAAAGCTTCCTAAGGGAAGCTGGGGAAATGTGTAATGCTCCTGAACTGTAAAGTTGATAAGTAATGGGAAAGAAATAAGGAAAAGTAAAGCAGTCAAAATTATTTGTTCATTTACTTTATGGTAATAAGGTTTTGAACTCAGTTCTTCAACTTCTGTGTAGGTGCTGTACTACTTGAGCCAGAATTCCATCCCAGCACTTTGTTTTTTATTAGAGTAAGCCATTTGGGGTTTACTGTTATGTAAATGGTTTAGCTGTACTTTGTTCTTTATTAGCTTCTTTATGATCTCCACTAGGAATATTTACTTCATAGCTATTCATGTTTTTTACTTCTTTGGCTTCTCATTTTTACATATGTGCTGTCAGTTGTTAGGTACTCATTATTCATATCTCTAAAATATTATCAAAGCCAAACATTAATATTTTTAGCCTTTTATGTATGAACATTCCATGATAGTGGTTATGCAGTCCCCTATGTTAATACATTAATAATGTTTCTATTTTGTTCCTATGCCTAGAAGCTTAAGCTTTGTGTTTGTACTTCTACGTGAATAAAAATGACCTCATTTGTCTCTTAATTTTTCAAATAAACTTAGCTTCATAGAGAAATCTCACATGAATATATAAAAAGATATTGATTGATTTTACTAATGTGTCCAAAACAAAAATCCTGTTACATAAATTATTGTATGAAAAATTAATGAAGCTACTCATAATTTATCAAATGTAGTACAGAAATATTCTTTTAAAGACATCATACTTATATGTAAAATATAAATTTATACTATTTTTATAAGCTCATATATTATTCTAATATTACTTTTTTAATAGCATAGACAGCATAGCACTTGCCTGTTCTGCTACTGGTTAGTTTTTGTGACGTTGGGCATATTATTTCAGGCTCCATCTTATAATAAGATATTTCATAGAGACAGCATCAGAATTAAGCCTTAGTGCATTTATAGTATATATTAAGCTTTATATAATAATTTATGTTTCAGTATCTGTTTCCTAAGAGGAAATATAAAAGTTCACTGATGTCAGTATTAGGTCTTTAAATGTTGTGGGGTTCTCTTTGTTTACTTTTTAGTTTTGTTACTTTTTCATGTTACTTAATTTCTTGATAAAAAAATACCAGTTTTTTCAGTGTTGGATGATTGCAGAAGACTTGACCTTCAACATTAAGTCTAGGAAATGATGTAAGTTTTTTATCATGAATATTTATGAGATCATTAGAAGCCAAACACCTTTCCTTTGAGTAAGAATATTGAATTTACATTGAGTAATATTGCATAATAAATATTTCTTTTTTCAGGTGCTTATGCAACAGGGATATGATGCTGCTTGTGATATATGGAGTTTAGGAGTCCTTTTTTACACAATGTTGGCTGGGTAAGAAACATATTCATACTGTTATTTGTATTTCAATTACATATCTGGGTAGAGTACAGATAGAAAAAATTAAGAAAAATTACATAAATATTTTAAAATGTATAATATGTATAATAATACAATTTTAAACATAATAGAAAAATGTTTCATGAGGCCGTATTAGGATAAAGTTCGTGAGACTCTTTATCTCCAGTTACCACCAAAAATCTGGAAGTAGATGTATGGCTCAATTGGTGGAGTATCAGCCTTGAACGAAAAAGCTGAGGGACAGTGCCCATGCCCTCATTTCAAGCCCCAGTACAAAGCAAAAACAATGAATAAAGTGTATATTTTTGTGTTGATATTTTATGTTGAATATAATATTGTTGACTACATTTATGTTGACTACATTTACATGTCCTAATTGCATATTTCAACAAGCATTTCTCCACTCAACTTATTGATACTTAAGTGTTTTATTCAAGTTCTTGAATTCTGGCTCACTGACAATATAAAAATTTTTTGTAAGCACACAAAGAAGGAATTTTTATTTTTATTTTTTAAAGAATAAAACCAAATGTATTTCAATATGGCCATGTCAATTAAATTGCATTCAATCATTTTATGGTTTAGCAGAAAGAGCCAAACATGGCAATGCCTTGAATTAACAGTAGGATAAGCAAAGTTATGAACCAGAAAAGCAAAATTATAATGAATGGTGGTTTACCCTAGAAACGTTAAACATAAAACATGAATTAAAAATCAGCTGGGGGGGGGAAGGGCGGGGAGGATTGGGTAGGGGGGCTGGAGAGGATGGGAAGGGATGGAAAGGGGAAACAAAGGAGGAGGCTACAATGCTTGATAAGAAACGTATTCATTATCTTGCCCATGTAATTGTAAACCCTCTGTACACTATTTTCACAATAAAAAAGAAGTAAATAAAAATCAACTGCACATTTTTCAACATTTTGTATGATAATGTTTTACAAAAATATTATTTTGAATTTACTTAATATATACACAAGAGCATGTATTTTTCCTCTGTTTTTCTTTTTCCTTTTTTTGGCAGCATACTTGTTAAGGCCTCATCTAACACTAAACTATTCCTCCAGTCTTGTTTTTGGTGTTACTCATCCTTAACTTTTAATTTTTATAATAAAGGTGATGTATAGAGGATTTATTAGTTACATAAGACACTGACAATATAAATTTAATGAGACTATACTTTTAAAAAACATTCAAATGAAATACTGAACTAAAGAAGCATTCTTATCACTGCTTTCTCTTAAAAGGATAAAGATAAAGCTTGACACAAATATGTAAATAATTTGTAATATGAGTAGTACTTTTATAATAATATAAGTAGGGCTGTTATGGTTTATGGTTATAGAAATTTTTCTGATAGAGGCAAAGTCCATACTCACATGCATGATTTAAAAAATTAGTCAATTTATTTTTACTGTACTTAATGAATACATATGTAAATATTTCCCATATCAAATGCAGTCAATATTACTTTCAAACCACAGGATGCTATTTCTAGCTTACTACTTTTCAGTTATTTGCTTTATGATTATACAAGAAGTGACTGTGTATGTGAGCGCCTAGTTTCTCAATTCTATTGACATTAAGTTTGAATATAATTTCAGTATTACTGTTAAAATGATAGAGATATGATCACCTTTAAATTCTTTAATTTTTAAAAACTATTTTCAGCTTATATATTTATCTTCCCATCCAAGAATAAGTTGGTCTGCAATTGATTGAGTGTAGAATTTTTTATTGATATCAATAGCTAATCCATTTTATAGATATTCATTAAATAGATGGACTTATTTCCACTTATAATATTGATAAAAATAACATGCTACTGAATAAATGTTAACCAATATAATAAATGCATTATAAGTGTATAAAACTAATGTTTTCTTCATAGCAGGTATATTTCCTTGGTAACTTTTGCCTGGGAGAAATTTGTGTGTTTTAATGTGGTCTGGTAATAAAACTGTAGGTTTATGTAAAATCTATCCGTATTTTACATTGTTTCAGTGATCAAAGACAAAAAAGAAAATAGTCAAGGATCTCCAATTCATTAAATAATTTATTAGGATTAAATTCATTGTCTGAAATATAAAATTCCATGGGAAGAAGTATTAGGTTATGCTCTTATTTTGTAGTAAATATTTGTATGTAGTCTTATTTTGATTGCTTTTGCTTATATTTAATATTTGTGTTGCCTCTTACGTCCATTAAACTTTATTTTATTAACAGGTATACTCCATTTGCTAATGGTCCCAATGACACTCCAGAAGAAATACTGCTGCGTATAGGTAATGGAAAGTTCTCTTTGAGTGGTGGAAACTGGGACAATATTTCAGATGGAGCGAAGGTATACATAAATCTATTCTGTTGGAATTTATGTTAAAATGCTAAAGTCTTTATGTTCTCATGTATATATCTAGTGGTGCCACGTATTTGTTTTTAGTTAATTTAACTCATTTATCAATTAATGAAGGCACAGAATTATTTTTTTCCATGAGATTTGGGGCATCATTCTTTCTGACCATCTTATATGTGTTCAAGGAATATAAACCCACTTTCTATATTAACCAAAACAAAAAGGCAAATCTGAAGAAGGCTACATATGTAAAGTATATGTAAAGCTTATTTCTGGACTTAGTGTATTTTCCACATCATCTTCAAGTGTAGAAGTTGTTAATAATATGCAGTTATTTAAATTGTTTTATTTTCAGTTGGCACATAGTTGCACGTTTGTCAAGTACAGTGTGACATCTCATGACAAGTATATAATGTGTAATGATCAGGTTAGGGAAAATGTAGCAAATCTGTCACCTCAAACATTTATCATTTCTTCTGCCTCAGGAATGTTGAAAATCGAATGTATGAGCTATTTTGAAATATATAGTTAATTGTTGACAACCATATTAGAAGTTATTCCATCCAGCTGCCTACTGTACACATTAAGTATAAAAATATATAAATATATATGTATAAATATATATATATAAATCCCCTCTCCCCACACCTTACCAGGCTCCACTATATCACTATCTCCACTACTCTCTACTTTTTTTTATAAAGGTGATTTACAGAGGGATTACAGCTACATAAGTAAGGAAATGAGTACAATTCTTGTTGAACATTGTTACCCCCTCCCTTATTTTTTCCTCCAGGGAGGGATAACATCTCTACCTCCCAAAGTTGTGAAATTCATTTCCAACATATTGTCCTGTGGCTATCTCTGTTGTATTGGTTCACTGTTTGTCCTTTGTCTTATCATTTCTATGATTTCCTTTCCCAAATCAGATAAACAAAGATTATAGCTAGCAAGATCAATAGAAATCCACAGATTGGGAGAAGATCTTCACTAGCTATACAACAGACAAAGGCCTCATCTCTAAAATATATGTAGAACTCAAAAAA
Source organism: Dipodomys ordii (assembly GCF_000151885.1). Classification (NCBI taxonomy): domain Eukaryota; kingdom Metazoa; phylum Chordata; class Mammalia; order Rodentia; family Heteromyidae; genus Dipodomys; species Dipodomys ordii. The sequence goes on from NW_012267296.1 coordinate 7,828,997, forward strand.
TTAACCCCCCAAAAGATAATTACTTAAAGAAACAACCACCCCATTAATAAGTGGGCTAAAGCCTTAAAGAAAGACATCTCTGAAGAGGAAATAAGAATGGCCAATGTACACATGAAGAAATGTTCAACATCTCTGGCCATAAAAGAAATGCAAATCAAAACAGAATTGAGATTCCACCTCACCCCAGTTATAATGTCCATTATCAAGAAAATAATACCAGATGCAGGCAGGGATGTAGCAAAAAGAGAACGCTACTACTGTTGGTGGAATGTAAACTTACTCAACCACTCTGAAAGCATTATGGAGGTTCTTCAAAAGGCTAAACATAGAGCTCCCCTATGACCCAGCAATCCCTCTCCTGGGCATTTACCCAAATGACCACAAACAAGGCCACACTAACATTACCAGCACAACTATGTTCATTGCAGCATTATTTCCCATACCAAGACATGGAATCAACCAAGATGCCCCTCAGTGGATGAATGGATCAAGAAAATGTGGTATATATACACAGTGGAATTCTGTTTCCATCAGAAAGAATGGCATTGCTCCATTTGTAAGGAAATGGAAAGACTTGGAAAAATCGTATTAAGTGAAGTAACCAAGACCCAAAGAAACATAGCCTTTTGTAATAATTAGTATATGTCTAGGATAGTTCTATCAGAGAATCACAATAGCTCAATAGCTATGTACATATAACCTTATAAAATGATGCTAATCAAAATTAACTACAAGATATGGAAATGAGGTATTTTCCCTTTTACTCCCTGTTGTCACTATTTTTTAATTTCATACCCTTTGTATTGTATATGTTTATCTCCTTTCTTTTTCTATGAGACATTTTAGCTTCCACATATAAATGATAATATTTATTTTTCTTTCTATACCTCATTTGCTTTACTTGATGTGATTTCCTCTGGTTCAGTCCATGTTTCTGCAAATTTCAGAATTTTGTTCTTTCTTGGGCTGAGTATTCTTTTATTATGTATGTATGCCATACTTTAAGAACCATTCACTGTCTGTGGAAATCTAAATTAATTTCATCTCTTAGCTATTATGAATGGAGTGTGCAAGTATCTCATAAATGTCATCATTTCATTTCCTTTGGATATGCGAGAACATATAAAAGTTCTACCTCAACTTTTTTGGGAAACTTCCATGTTGTTTTCCATAAAGGATATAGTAATTTACGTTCCTTCCAATGTTGTATGAGAATTTTCTCTGCATCTTTGTTAGCATTTGTTACATTTTTCTTTTTTTTGGGGGGGTCCGGTCATGGGGCCTGAACTCTGGGCCTGGGCGCTGTCCCTCAGCTCTTCATCTCAAGGCTAGCACTCTACCACTTGAGCCACAGCGCCACTTCCGGCTTTTTTTCTTTTTGCTTATGTGGTGCTTAGGAATCAAACCCAGGACCTCAGGCATGCAAAGCAAGTGCTCTACCACTGAGCACTTGCCACCTTCCCAGCCCTGTTACATTTTTCTTTTTAGCATAGTTATTCTGAAGCTTTTATATGATTATCCCTTGGGTATTATTCAATATATTTGTTGACCATTTCTATATGTTTTGATAAGTATCTATTTAGTGCATTTGCCTATTTTGTCAAATTGGAGTATTTGGAATTTGGAATATTTTTTATTGTTGTTTTTGAGTTGTTTATATATTCTGAATATTAGTCTCACTGCAGGTGGGTAATTTTAAAGTATTTTTCCTATGCTGGATATTACTTACTTTCTTGTATGTTTCCTTTGTGATTCAGAGTTTAATTCAATCTGTCCACTTTTTCTTTTGTTTCCCTCTTTGAGAATATATGAATAGTGAATAACTCCACGATATTTATTGTTGATAGTTTGGTGTTATACAATAAAAACATAATACAAAACAGATAATATAGTTTTAAATTTTCAGATAGCCACATACAAACCTTTAAAAAGTGAAAATAAATGAATTTTATTGAACCTAGTGCATCCAAAATATCACTTCATCTAATTCATATATAAATATTAGAGAGATTTTTGCATTGTTTATATTATGTTTTCAAAATATGGTATGTACTTCATACAGCTCATATAAATCTGGACTACATATTTAATTCTTAAAAGCTGCTTCTAGCTACTGGCTAACATATTCTACAGTGCAGTTTCATAGTAACTTGTCTTATTTATTGTAGAAAAAAATTGATGTCATAGGATGGGAAATGTATTTACTGATACCACAGAGTGAGTCTTTAGGGGTGTGTGGACTTGAACCTGCCCATTACTGACTGACTCTACAGTCTTATTTTAAACTCTATGTGATTTGAAGTTAATAAAGATGAATTGTTAATGAAAAAAAGAAAGAATAGTCAAAACTTGAATACTAATTTCTTATGCAATTTATAACATTTTTAAGTTTTAAAGGAAAAACTCTAAATGTCAGCATGTGGCTTATGGGGGTCTGAGGCTTGTAAAGTACAATTTAAAGTAGAATCAAAATTATAGACATGTAAAACTTATAGTTAATTTGTGCTAACTATAAATCTTTAGTGTACTAAGAACAATAGGTATTTATATAGTATATTAGAACATTTTTTATTCTCACCATAGTAGAATAAAACAACTATCAATTTGTCATTACTTCTTAAACATGTGATGGGATTGTGTTTGATTCTTACCAGCAACCCAGATATGCTGTGGTATATAGTAGAATGAACATCTGACTGGAAGCCAGGAGAACTGAGTGCTTATCTTTGATCTTCTCCTAATTAGCTGTCTGTATTTTCCATCTATAAAATGTAAAGCCTTAATTAAACCTTTGGTTTCTTCTGATGTTGAAATTCTATTTCTATATTGTTTGGTTAGTTTGGTTCTTTTGTAATTTATCAGACTTGTCTATAAAAAGTGCTTGGAGCAACTGTTATTTAATTAAATATGTATTTTCTAGACATTCCATTCTTATCCTTAGAATCAATTCCAATATATCAATTAATATATATGATCGTAAGATATTCCATTAAATATAATTGACACTGTTCTGTTCTCTACTTCAGTGAAATCAAACTTTCTTAGATTCTACAAGTGAAATCAAATAGTATTTTGTCTTTCTGTGTCTGGCTTATTTTGCTTATTATTAGTCATTTAGTTTCATTAGTGTCAATTGTAAATGACAGAATTTCATTCTTTTATGTAAATGTTTATATATTTTCTTCATTCATCATTTTGGACACTTAGGTTGCTTTCATATATTGGATACTGTGAATTGTGCTGCAATAAATATGAGAAGGTAGAAATTTCTCCAGTATACTCATTTTATTTCCTTTGATATACTCAGTAATGGGATTGCTTGGGCTATAGTATAGGCAATGAGGAAAGATTGATTACTGGATATAAAGTTATATTTAACTAGGAATAAGCTCTGATGTTATATTGTACAATAGAGTGACTAGTCAGTGTATTGTGTATGTAAATATATATTTGCATATATATCATACACATTTTGCTGATACAGGAATACTGAATTCAGGCCAGTGCTTTTTTGCTTAGCTTGCTTGCTAATGCCTGGCATACTACTACTTGAGCCATACCTCCAGCAGTGTTTTTTGGTGGTTAATACAAGATGGAGTCTCACAGACACTTCTGTTCAGGTTGACTTCAAACTACTATTCTCCAGATTTTGGCAGCTAGAAGTACAAACATGCGCCACCAGAGCCAAGCTAATATATTGGATATTTCAAAATGCCCAAGACAGTTGATTTGGAAACTTCTCACTACAGAGAACTAATCTATATTTTAAGTAATGAATTTGCTAATGACTTTGATTTGATTAGTATGCGGTGTGTTGCTGTATTGAAATATCACATTGAGCCTCATCAGTAGGCATAAATATTATGTCAATTAAACTTTAAAAACATAAACTGACACAGTGAAAATAATCTCTAACAAGGTTGGGGAGTTATGTGCCAGCTGTGGTTGTCAGTTTTTTATGTTCTATGTGCTTTATGATTGGATCTGTCTAGGTTAAAGAAATAATACATATTACTGTTGGGTTTTAGTGTTACATCTTTGTCTTATAATTGAGAAATTCACATAGGAAAAGGTACTGAGTAGTATGAAATATCTCACTAGGATATTCATGTAGTCATATTTATGTATTAAAGGATTTTGGATTTGGAAATTTAGTAGGATATATGAAAACTTTTTTCAAAATCATCATTGTAAATTTTAACAATTCAATCTTGAGTCCTGAAAGTAAATGGATAATGTTTTCCAGAGCCCCGTCAGCTAGTATCTGTTATTTGAAAAAACTGCAATGTTTGTTGTGACTTCATAATACTTTAGCAATTTAGAAGTTACTTTTCATTTTTTTTTTTTTGGCTGTGGGGCTTGAACTCTGGGCCTGAGCACTGTCCTCAGCTCTTCAGCTCAAGGCGAGCGCTCTACCACTTGGGCTACAGAGCCACTTCCAGTTTTCTAGTGGTTTATTGGAGATAAGAGTTTCACGGACTTTCCTTCCTGGGCTTGCTTTGAACCGCGATCCTCAGAGCTCAGCCTCCTGAATAGCTAGGATTACAGGCGCCACCGGTGCCTGGCTTTACTTTTCATTTTGTTATGCCTCCTTGCTCTTGATTATCAAAACCACAAACAAAAACATCTAAATTATTCTGTTTCATCTTGTCTAAAAAGAAGCAAGCAAGTAGATGAAAATTTCATGGTATTACTCCAATTCAAAATAAACGTAATACTGTGTGACTAAATAGAAGGCCACTGTGTCTAAATTTTAGGATATTTTGAAATATTAAAATAAAATACTACTTCCAGTACACATAGTCTTGGACAGCAAAATGTTGTCTGGTAAACATTCTTATAGGAGAAATTATTTTTGGTCCCCTTGTTTTATTTCTTTTAAAACAGTACCTTCTACATTTTCTCTTGTTTCTATTACTAATTTGTGTATAGTTTATTAGAGCACTTAACCTGCTTTGTTTTGCCACAATCTCATGTGTGCACTTATTTATTCTTTCAACTTGGAGAACCTTAAGTTTTTGCAGTACTGGGAATTGAACTCAGATGATCGAGCATCATTTTGCATATTCTATTATACCTAGTGTGATAAATAGCAAATTAATTTGTTTGAGAATGACTCTATTGAAGTTATTTCTTACATTGTTAAATAATATAATAAGATTCTCTGATATATGAAAGTTAATACTGTTAAGCATTATGCACTATACACAGGTATCATCACATGGTACCCCATGAATATGTACAACTTACATGTTTTTGTGTATTAGTTATGAATAAAAATTGTACCTGGTTGTAGTAGGGAAATTACTCATCATTACTTTAACCAAGGCAAAAAATATTGCTTAAATCTTTGTGGAAATTAGTTTTTTTTTCCTGAAGAAAACAATATTTTAATACATTTCACCAAATTCAAATGGTTACAGTAAAATGAGTAATGAATAGCTGTGATAAAGTTTTTATGCAAAAGTGACATTTAAAATATAATAAACTTAATAAGTTACAACTAAATGGATTTCTTATATGGGTACAATGAGGAAATAGAAAAATCGCTCTACTACTATATTCATATATGTCACAAAACTTTTATTTAAAATTGGTATAAAAATTAAATTTTGAACAACAGCTTAAACATAATACAAATATATAATAGAAGAAACCTTTGAAGTTTAGGCCAGATTAAATTACTTAGTTTTATTGCTAGTGGTTTCTTTCAATTAGGTTATCAAACAATAAATATCCAAGTGAATAAGTGATCATTCTTGTCATAGGTTAATAGCATTTTTTAAAAACCTGGCCATATCTACTTTGAAAGAATGAAAAAATAGTCAAAGGGAACTGACAAATTTTAAAATGGTGGGTGTGCTCATTTTCCTCTTAGCTATCAAGAAATTCAGTGAATATTACTTAAGATAATGACATTTTTGTTCTTTCATTTGTCATCCCCCGGCTTGTCATTCTGTCAAGAAGAACTTGCTTTTTTTTTCCTGAAGGGTGTTAAAAAGAAATAAGACAAACTAAGCCTCTTAAAACAACTTCGATGTCTTAAAGAAAGTATCAAAATGTTGATACTTCCAAAAATTAAATCCCCCAACAACAAATCCTCAAAGAAACAACTGCCCAATAAATAAGTTAGCTAAAGGCTTAAAGAAAAACTTCTCTGAAGAGGAAATAAGAATGGCCAATAGACACATGAAGAAATGCTCAACTTCTCTAACCATAAAAGAAATGCAAATCAAAACAACATTGAGATACCACCTCACCCCAGTTAGAATGGCTATAATCAAGAACTCTAATAACAACAGATGCTGGAGGGGATGTGGACAGAAGGGAACCCTACTTGGTGGGAATGTAAACTTGATCAACCACTTTGGAAAGTAGTATGGAGGTTCCTCAAAAGACTCCCCATAGAGCTCCCCTATGACCCAGCAATCCCACTTTTGGGCATTTACCTGAATGATTACAAACAAGACTATACTAGAGCTACCAGCACAACCATGTTTATCGCAGCATTATTTACCATAGCTAAGATATGGAACCAACCCAGATGTCCCTCAGTAGATAAATGGATCAAAAAAATGTGGTATGTACCCTGCTTTCACTGTATTCGATGTCGGTTTAATTTGTGGAGGGGAAGGGGAAAAACAAATCGTTTAAATAGGGATACAGGTGGACCCATTGCAACAATGAGATGTACAAGTCGTTATGTCCAAAACGAACTTTACAACTTTGGTGGGGGGGAAGCGGGGAGGATTTGGGTGGCGGGGGCCGGGGGAGGATGGGAAGGGGAAACAAAGGAGGAGGCTACAATGCTTGATAAGAAATGTACTCATTATCTTGCCCATGTAATTGTAACCCCTCTGTATGGTATTTCACAATAAAAAAAAAGAAAAGAAGAAAAAAGAAAATGTGGTATGTATACACAATGGAATTCTATGTTTCTATCAGAGAGAATGGCATTGCCCCATTTGTTAGGAAATGGAAAGACTTGGAAAAAAATGTTAAGTGAAGTAAGCCAGGCCCAAAGAAATTAGGTCCCATGGTTTCCCTTATTTGCAATAACTAGTATATGTCTGAGACAAGCAGAAAAGGTCAGATGAGATGATGTTAAATGAAATGAACCCCAAGATAAGAACACAAGTGTTTTTTTTCTTGCTTGCTATTGTTTCTAACGTATTGATAAGGTACCATGAGATTATTTTTTGCCCTGTATGTCCCACCCCCTTGGTATAACTCCTGTCTTTACTGTATTTGATGTTGGTATAATTTGGGGAGGGGAAGGGAAAAAAACAAATTGTTTAAATAGGGATGCAGGTTGACCATGCAACAATGAGATGTACAAGTCGTTATGTGGAAAAATGAACTTTACAATTTAGGCTGGGGGTGGGTAATAGTTATGGAGATGGGAGGGGAAAAACCAAGGAGGAGGCAACAAAACTAGATAAGAAATGCATTTATTACCTTGCTCATGTAACTGTATCCCCTCTGTACAGTATTTTCACAATAAAAAACTTATTTAAAAAATGTTGTACTTGTCTGAGCCATTTGGTGGTACAATCACCATCTTATTAATATACTTCCTAGGAAGCAATGATTATAAAGTTTCATATAATGCCTGGTATAGTAGCTCATGTATATAATCCCAGCTATTTGGAATGCAAACATCAGGAGTATTGTAGTTTCAGGACAGCTCAAGAAAAAAGTTCTCAAGATTCTATCTCAAGAAATAAGTAGAATGTGCTGGTTTATATCTGTAATCCCAGCTGGGGTAGGGTTATAGATAGGAGGATTTGGTTTGAGGCTAGCATTATGTAAAACCTTAAAATGACTAAAGTAAAAATTTACGTTAAGATAGAAACTATCATAGAAATGTACTAAATGGTCTTTGTTTATATCATAAAGTCATCATTTGTGGATAATATAAAAATAGAATATTTGTGGATAATATAAAAATAGAAACTATCATAGTAATATATGAAATGCTCTTTGTTTATATCATAAAGTCATCATTTGTGGATAATATAAAAATCCTCTTCCCTAATAATTTGTATTTCCGGTCATGTTTTATGTTTAGTTGCCACATTAAGAGAGAAATATGATAGATTCAAGACAGAACTCAATATAACTCCCAAGAAAGGCAAAAATCAAACTTCAACAAAATAAAAACCAGAAAGTGGGTACTTGAAAGTGGTAGGGTGAAGTCAAGAGGAAAGGGGTTTATGAATGAAGAGAAGATGGGAAAAATTCAGTCAAGAATTCAATGTATATCCTACCTAAGAGTAGGGGAAGAGGTAGACAGAGGAGGAATAAGTGAGAATGTTGAAAGAGGTGACATTGATCAAGATGTATTATATTCATTAACTGCTTTGTTAAATGGCAACTTTTTACAATTAAAAGATAATAAAGAGAAATTTATGATACTTTTTGTGTGAGGGAAATTTTACTTATAATTCTAACCACGTTTGCTTCATTTTATGACAAATGGCATAATATCATTCTTTCTGGCTAAATAGAACACCATTCTGTATATTATATACCATATTAACATTCCATCCATTGATGGGCACCAAGATTGATTCATTAGATTAATTGTTGATGAAGAGTAAACATGCGTGTATAGGAATCTCTTGTTTGCTGATTTCATTTCTCTGTGTATATATGAAACAGATCATATGATTAAACTTTTTAGCAACTTCCATTAGTGTTTTTAGTATTGGCTTTACAAATTTACATTTTCACCAATGGGACGTGAAGGTTGCTTGTCTCCACATCGTCATCAGCATTTGAATTTATTTATGAGTATAATTAATGTTTTGATGAGACTGGATGAGATATAATTTCAGTGAAGATTTGATTTGCTTTTACTTGGTGGCTAAGGAGTTTTTCATAATTTATTAGATATTTTTACATCCTTTGAAAAGAGTTCAGTTCAGTTGCTCATTAATTAGTTGTTTGCATTTTTCTGTGTTAATATTTTTTAGTTCTTTATATGTTCTGGATATTAACTCTTTGCGATGTGAATAGCTAGAAAGAATTTCTCTAATTATTTGTTTGTTCCCTCTCTCAATTTATTATAATTCCATTTGACAGTTATTGCTTTCATTTCCTAAGCTATTCAAATTCTCTTCAGGAACTTGTTGCTATGCCATTATCTTGATGTGTTTCATTTGTGTTTTCCTGTAGTAGTTGCAAATTTCAGGTCTTATATTAAAGTCTTTTATCAAGTTGGAGTTGATTTCTTTCATAGACTGGAGGATAGTAGATCTACTTTTATTCTTTCTATACATTGATAATTAGTTTTTCCAGCAGCATTTACTTAAATGGACAGTCATATCTCTGACCTGTTTTTTGGAGTATGTGTCTAGAACCAAATGGTTGTGGATGCTTGGATTTATCTAGGTCCTCTATTCTGTTCCATTAATCTGTCATTTTCTTTTTTTAAATTTTTATTTATTTTTTATTGTGAAAATACAGTACAGAGGGGTTACAATTACATGGGCAAGATAATGAGTACATTTCTTTTTTTAATTTATTTTTTATTGTGAACATACTGTACAGAGAGGTTATAATTACATGGGCAAGATAATGAGTACATTTCTTATCAAGCATTGTAGCC